>NC_135480.1:195002870-195315076 GCF_052094955.1 Ictidomys tridecemlineatus | reverse complement strand
GGTCTATGGAACAAAGTCCAGATCTCTCACATTCATGGTTAACTGATCTCAGATGACTGCTTATGAACTTGTATCCTACAATTTTCTGCTGCTTCCTATATTTATTTGTTTTACTCAGCTTTTTCACTTATATGACCAAAGGACCTTGACAAGCACAATTTTAAAAGAGGAAAAGATTATTTGGGGGCTCATGGTTTCGGTGGCTTCTGTCCATAAACAGCTGGCTGAATTCCTCAGTGCTCCAGGTAAGGCAGAACATCATGGCGGAATAGCGTGATGGAGGGAAGAAGGTCAGGACATGGCCACCAAGAAGCAGAGAGAGGGAGAAAGAGAGAAAGAGTTCACCTCATGGACAAAATATAAACCACAAAAGCAAGCCCCCAGGGGCCCACCTCTTCCAGCCACACCCCACCTGCCTACAGTTACCACTCAGCTGATCCCTATCAGGGGATTAATATACAGATGGTTGAGGCTTTCATAACCCAATCATTTCATCTCTAAACCTTCTTCATGGGCTTCACACATGAGCTTTTGGAGGGCACCACAGATGTGAAGCATAACAATAATGTTCCTAAGTTGCAAGAAGCAACTAAAAATATTTCTAAAAAAGTTTCTGTGACTGCCCTCTGGAAGGTGCTGTGCTTCCAAAGCCAGGTTTACTTTCATACCTCGACAGCCCAGTAAAGTAGGTGGCACATATGGAGTGGGAAATTGAGGCTACGATCTTGGTGAAGGTCACAGAGCTGGTACATATCAGAAGGGGATGCAAGCTCTGAGCACTGGCTAACTCTGGGATTTAGCATTAAGCACTCCTCTGTGTTCTGGAATCTCTGTGGTATTATTACTCCTGGTTCTCATCACCCCAGCTTCTGGGTAGCAATGACTTTCTCCTTCCATTAGGCATAGACCAAATCCTGGCTGCCTCTTCTACAAAGCCATCTCCGCCATGTTTCAATAGATCATCCTGTCTTTGTAGTCATGCAGAGAGGTTTGGCAAATCCTTTACCAATACAGTCCTTTGCATTGGCAGCTGTTGGTAAGTATTTTACCTAGTGGTGAAATGAGTCACTCTAGTTCTTTGCATCTCAATTACCTTTACCTAAAATGGATATGTTAGTACTACATATCCCATAGGTTCTTGTGAGAAAGAAGTACAATGATATAATAAACTCAAAGTCCCTGTAATGGGCCTTGCAACATAGAAATGATATTTGTGGGTAAGCTTAAATCATCCTTACCGTTTCTATCACTAGACTGAGGATGAAGGGATTTGCATGAGTGATTGCCATGCCCCCAGCGTTGAGCATCACACCTTAGACTCCAGAGTGCTCCGTGAATGTCTGATGTGCTGAATCACAGTGGATTGCTGTTTCTTCTTGGATTTCTGCTCTGCAGAGCCTTCTACATCTATCAGCCTTCTGCTTCTTTGACTGCACATGAATTTAAATGTTCTTTGTTTAAGAATATTTCTGTTTGCTCACAATAAATTTGCTAGTTTCTCAATTTATTCCTACACACTCCACACACAAACACACTCTCCCCATTTCTGTTCTAAAAGCTGAAAAACAAAATAAGAAACAAGACAGTTTCTTTCCACTTATATATATAGCTGACTTTCTAGTGGATGAGGAACAATATAGAAGATAACAAGTAAATCTACATGCGCTGACAAGATCAAACAGATCAAGGAATAGAGGATACCAATTAATTGGGAGGGGGGGGGCTTTTTCAGTACATTGGAAGGCTTCCTTAATGGTACCTGAGTGAAAAAAAAAGCATCAAAGAGCTAGGTTAGGGCATTTCAGGTAAGGTGTGCAAAGTAAGAGGTCTTGGTTTTGGAAGAGGCTTGGCATTTACCTAGAAGAGCAAGGAAGTGCTATTGTGCAGAGTGTTAGAAAACTAAGTCCATGAGATTGAGGGATGTCACTTCATTTATGGTGATATTATAGAGCAAAGTGTGGGGTTTTTCCAGAGACATCTGGATTGCAACAGTGATGTGATCTTACAGGAATCATTTTGGATTCAGTATATTGAAATAGGGTAGGAGATCAAGAGAGGGTGTTAGAAGACCAGGTGGAAGCCACTGGAAGATTTGAGCTAACAGTGAAGGTTTGAATCAGGGGCAGCTTCAGACCTTGTGGGACATGTTTACACTTAATAGGTTAAAAAATACAGAACTCCCCATATATTTATATGAATAAATATGATATATTTTTATGTAACCATTATGAAGTCTATCAAGATTCTGTGGTCCTCTCTCCTTTCCTTTCCCTACCTTTCTGTAATATGTCTTGCATCTTGCTTTTTATCTTGTCCACTTTCTCCACTAGGATTTGCAAACTGACTTTGTAAGAGGCCAGATAGTAAATAATTTTCACTGTCACAATACTCCACGTGAGTGAGGCAAGCATATTTAGGATATAAGTGAATATGAGTTGAGTGCTAATTTAACTATATTTATAAAAACAAGCAGAAGCTGGATTTGCCCGACTGGCTATAGTTTTTGACTCCTACTCTGTAATCTTCTGAGGCAAATATCACACATGATGGTTTTCAATACTTAATTTAATAAGTGCCTTTAACAGACCTGAGCTATCTCCCTCACTTCCTTCTTCCAATGCCCTCCCTGCTCCCTTTCCTTCCTCTCATTCTTACCACCATATTACTAGTTATCACACAACAAAACAGTAACAAACAGCTCTCCCCATTACACACACACCCAATCTGTGTTCAATATTTCCTCACCCTCACAAAAACGTTCATGGTTTGATGAGTATTTTTTTCTAATTTGAAATCCAAGCAAGTCTGCCTATTCAAGAGGTGAATCTATTGAGTTTAATCTCCAACAGTTCTTTCTTCCTCTTTATATTAATCTATTAATTAAAATGTTTTTGTTCCAGATATTGTTTATGTACATCCTAAGTCTCCAGATCAATGCACTTTACATGTGAAGATGGGGAACTACACAGATTACAAGACAGATGATCATTACCCGTGTATCCCATCCTACCCAACAATCCTACATAATTCTCTCCTTTATAGTATAGCTTAGTCTTGCCTATTTTTGAACTAGAAAGGGGAACTTTCCATATCTTATAAAATCAACATTATCTTAATTTTAAAAATGCCAAGTCATTTGTCATGAAGAATTTTTCCACACTCTGTGTTTTTCAGATTTTGTCTTTAGCAAATATCTATAAATCCTATGTATTTCTTAACGTCTGAATGTGATATCTAGAAGATTTATCGGATTCACCACAGTCAATAGCAATGGGGACATCCTATTGAATTCCAGGGACATGTAGTCTATTGGCCACTCTTTAAAGGATGTTAAAACTGATGCATGACTTGTGAATTATTTCTCTGTCTTGGTCAGAATTCCTTCAGGGTTGGGTCACTCATAAAAGTTGTGTCACTGATCACTTAGCATTTTGTCTAACAGAAAGGAGGCACTTACTAAATAATAATGAAAGGTCGACAGGAAGGGCAACAACTGAAAAAAACCAAAAAGTTTGTAAGGAAGAAATAAATGAGTGGGTGGAAGGAAGAAAAGGAGGGAGGGAGAAAAAGAGGAAGGAAGGAAAGAAAGGAGAAAGGAAGGAAAGATGGAGGAAGGAGTATGGGGAATCCCTTTTACTAAACAGAGTTTCTTAAGACTAGACCATTTCCTTATTCATTTTGGTATCTCTAGCCCTTACCATAGAGAAATGATAAAAAATAAACATTAGAATCGTTATAATCAAAACGCCTAAATTATTATAGGGTCTTTATTATTTGCCAAAATTTTATTTCAATGTGTACATAATATACAGAAATGATTAAAATTTTATGCAATTGTTCTAAACCTTTTTTGTTTTCAGGTGAATAAAATCAACAAAAAGTTGAAGTCACATGTACATGGTTGTTAGTGCCAGAGCCAAAATCTCTTTCCTGCAAGTCTCCATAATACCTTCTTTGGGGGAAAGGCAGAAATGTCCCTTGAAGGAGTGTATGAAGTTTTAACACAAATGACAGAAATGTGGTAGCTGCTCCATCAACAGTAGCTAGTCTCACCCTTCATCTTCTACTCTCTCCCAAGGCTTGTATCAAAGGCCTCCTATTCAATAAGGGCCCACAAACCCCAGCCTGTATCCCGCTTGCAGTAGTTCACATTTGTACACTAAGTAGTTCGTGTATTTCTGTCTTGCTTTGAGGCTCAGTGATAATCCTCTGTATACAGACACAACGTCTAAATGCACTATGATGCCTGTCATTGTTGCAACTGCAAAGCCAGCTAAACAGTAGGTGCTCTATAAATGCCTCTGGATGGTTTAATTGCTGTTTAGTCTAGAAGCAGCTTTGTGCAGAAGGAACATTAGACTGGTTAATCTTCTGGTTCTGGTTCAGTTACTGACAGTGTGGCGGGAGGCACCGCAGGAAAGCCAATTAAACTCTACGTGTTTTGACTTCCAAACTATAAAATTGGCACAATAGTTTTTAATCCCCATAACTCTCAGGTATATGGTGAGGTTCAAATAGGATAATGCAAGCCATAAATATCAGTACAGATACAAGGCTTTATTATCCCAGTTACATTATATCCCTCTCCATCTCCTTGCCATCTATTACCACCTTCTCGTTTAGGTGAACACTCAATATTCACCAAATGATTTTTACCTAAATCAATAATATAAACAAAGAAAACAAGATGATCCAGTAAAAGAAGCTCAGGAAATTGACTCTCAGGGTGCGTGTACAATATTGTCTTGGAGAGGTAGGCTGATATAATATGCCACTAACTCTCTAAGTCAGAGAAGAATTTACCAGAAAGATTGCAAGTAAATGCATTTTCTACAATTCACTCTAGCACAGCAATTCTCTGGAGATAACAGCATTAATACTCCATTTCAAATTAAAAAACATATGCTTTTTCCTCTTTGGAAAAAAACAAGGGAATATGTTTCATTTTCTTTCCTTTACAAAACAAAGGCTTTTAAAATGATAAAAATTGTCTGTGCTTGATGAAACAGCCATCTGCATTTGATTTTGTTAAGTGTTATTCTTGTATCTTTTTATATTATTATTATTGTTGGTTGGGAAAAAAATGCATAAATACAAAGTGAGCTTTTTAGAAAGGTCATATGATTTCTAGTTCAATTATTTCCCAAACTTCATCTCATGTTCAAGTTGACCCTAAACCGAATGTTAACCCTTAACAGAAGGATTTGAAACGAAGCTTGAGAAAACATACCTAATTATTTATGTGTAGTGCCTTGCCTCCTCCTTCCCCCACTTCTATGATGTTGGTGGAGAGGGGAGATTAAGAAACTCTAGGATGAAGAATCACTATTGCATTTGGCATTTATATGACCCTCTATTATTGTAATCATTTTTATTAGTTATTTCTCATACTGGCTCAGGGAAAGAGATTGGATAAGCTTAGTATTCAGAGTGGGTGAGCTCCCGTGTGCTGTTAACTCCTGTGTGATGGTCATAAACACCAAATGGCATGCCATATGAAGCAGGCACAGGGTGGCTTTTCCAAACATGAATTAAGATAAGGGAGATGGCATCTTCTATGAATATTACAGCAGCTTCCGAATGAATCTCATAGAGATGGTTTCTTTCAGTTTAGGACAAAGAGAATACATGGAAAGGTTTGTTGATAGTGCCCTTAATTGGGCTGTATTGACATTACCAGTTGAAGTCCCAGGAAAAAGAAGTTGTGAGAAATTGGGTGGGCTATGATTTGGGTGTACAGTTTATGCTTTGATTGTGTGGCAAAAGATGGTAAATATGGTAGTGCCCTCATCTGCAGGGGATAGATCCCTATGGATGCCTGAAATCACAGAGAGTACAGGAATACACACACACACACAACACACACATCCCTACATATACACATACACACATCTATGATAAGGTTTATTTGTGTGTGTGTGTGTGTGTGTGTGTGTGTATATATATGATAAGATCTAATTTATAAATCAGACACAGTAAAAGTTCAGAAAAAAATAATTATTAATAAATTATTGTAATAGACTGTAGTAAAAGTTGTGTGAATGTGGTCTCTTTCCCTTCAAAGATGATATTATTCTATACAAAGCTTAAGTAAAGTGAATGATGTAGGTGTTATAAAACAGCATAAGGGTTACTTTAACACAGCCCTGAAATACCTCAATATTTCAGCAGGCAGCCAAGATGGTTACTAAGTGACTAATGGGTCGGTAGTGTATACAGTGTGGACACAGTGGAAAAACAGGATGATTCATGTCTCAGATGGAATAGAGAAGGATGGATGACATGAAAGTTCAACATGATACTCAGAACAGTGTGCAATTTAAAACTATTAAATTGTTAATTTCAGGAATGTTCTAATTAATATTTTTGGATCTCAGCTAATTGTTGTTGGTTGGGGGATACTATGCCAGAGATTATGCAAAATGAGGAGAAAAATCATGGCCTGGTTGCTTGATTGTTTTTTCTATTCATTGCCATCATTATTAGATCAGAAAACATGGATGCCAGGAACCTGCTCTACAATCTATGAACTTCATGGCTGGAATCATGTGTTTCTCATCTTCGGTCTTTTTTTTTTTTTTTTTTTTCGGTCATTTCCAGAATGGGTAAAATTACTCAGATTAAGAGTAGGGAAAATTATGGGATGCTCAAATAGAACAAGCTGAACACACATAGATTCACCAGAGAATATTCTAAGCAGAAGGACTAGCATGAGTAAAGGCACCTTTGGGGACCATCTTGATGCATAAGGTGGCAAAAGGTGCGTTGTGGTTGAATCTGATAGACATGAGGGACAATAGTGACATTTGAGATGTCACGGCCTACCTGATTTTTATTAATGCTCTTCATTAGTTTGTTCCAATTTTTTTTGTATCAGAGAAGTGAAACATTAAATGGTTCAGAAAAAAAATATTTCTATTAAGCAAAATGAATTGGAAGAAGAGAGGGAGGCCAGTTAGGATATTTTTGAAAAATGAAGTTCAAATCTGGACAAATGCAAAAGAAATGGAAGGGGAAAGAGAGCCACGGGGATGGAGATGGAATTTTGTATGCAGCCCTAGTCTGCATGATGGATATACACAGGCGGTATGTGTTATCTGTGATCATTTCCTCTGCTGGGCTGTCCTTTGCAATTTGGAGATGACCCCTCTGATGGTGATTACTGTGCTGTATGCAGCTGTGGCTGAAGAAAGTGACTTGAGGGAGCAGCATTTATCACATGAGCAGAAGGCAGCCATGTGGGGACAAGTCTGTGGGCAGATCAGGCTCTCGTTCGCTGACCTCTCTTTTCTTGCAGAGCTCCCCCAATTTCCTCTTGCTTCCGGTGCCCCTTATCCCTGTCCTCGTGATGATAAGATCCTAGAGGGCTAACTCTGCAAGATGGGCTCTTAAAGAGGAGTGACATAGATATTGGCAGATGTTGGACTAGAAAATAGTGAGTTTGGAGTGGCAGGTTGTTGGGTTCCAACTCTGTTTTTATGGCTTACCCGTAGCGTGTCGTGCCTTGAACACATGGATGCAATAGTTCCATTGGACTTTAGGCGAAAATAAAACATCTCTTGGCCTCAGTTCCCTCACATTCAAAGTGGGTATATAAATGCACAAATTACATGCATTATTGCTGATTAAATAATTAACAAAGCAACCATTGCCTGTTCACAGAATAGAAGCCAAGCTATTGGCAACCATTCTAATGAGTATGAAGAACATTGCTGGCTACCAATATCACTGTCACATCTTCACTCTTATTATCTCTTCCTTTCTTTCTCTTTCTCCTCTTTCTCTCCAAGACACTGAAAATCCTGAAAAAGGTGGCCTCCCTCAGATGGCAGACTGCTAAAGAGTGGCATTGTTAGCATGAGGCAAAAATCAGGGAAACATTCAGGAAACCCTTGCAGAATCTGCCTTCTAAGACTCATGAAGCAAACATGGGAGAAATCAGTCACATTGTGCAATGGTCTGAGCATGCCATGAACAAAACCTGTGGAGATTGGGGATTTTACTTTACCATGTTTTTTTATTAGAAAAAAATAATGTCTCCTTTTCTTATTTAAAAAAATATTTTTGGATGTGTATAAAATAAAAAGTGACTGTGAAAAAAGATATTTTAAAAGACAATTTAAAAGTTTAATGTTGTTTATTTCTCAAATGAGACAATCAGTGAACAGAAGGATGGTTAATCGTGGCAAACACTATGTTTCATTCTTAAATACTCAAATGCATTGGTCGAAGACAGTGTTCTCAACCCAGGGGCAAGTTTGCCCACAAAAAGACATATGGCAACGTGTAGATATATATTTTATATACTTTTGATATATATTTTTTCATAGTTGGGGAGGATTACTACTAATATCTCATGAACCAGAAGAGCATCCCCAGGACAAAGAATTATCTGACCCCAATAGTGCCATGACTGTGAAATCTTGGTCTAAGTCAATCATGGTAACTCTCCTTCTTTGCCACTGATGGGCCCAGGGATCAAGCCATAAGACAATTGGGTTGTCATGATGCCTCTTATTCATCAAGGTTCTGGCACAAATTAACACTAGGTGAAGGAGAGAGCATGTTTCAAGTTTGGGATCTTTTCAGATGACCATGTGCTGTTAGCAACTGCTATGGGTCAGATGTATTTTTCCCTTGAGGGATCTTCTTTGAAGACTTAGTCCTTGGTTTGATGCTGGGAATTGGAGGAATTTTAAGAAGTGGGGCCTAGTAGGAGGTACTTAGGCCAACTAGGGTGTGTCCTTGGAGGGACTGTGGGGCCCAGTCACTTGTTGTGGTCTGTCCCTCTCACCTACTCTGCAGCTGTCCAACATGAGGTCCTCACCAGAACCAAACTGATTCCAATACAGTGTCATACCCTTAAATCGACAGAACTGTTAGCTAAGTAAAACTATTTTCTTTGCAAATTTAGCTTTTCTTGGGAATTTTATTATAGTAATGAAAATAGACTAATTCAGCCACTATCTTTTAGCTTTAGGGGAATGAGACTGAAGGTAAAACCTACATTTCCAAGTAGGGCAGAGAAGAGAATTGGAAATGATTCAAATCATTGAAGACATTAAAACTACTCACTCTGAAGCCCATGTTATATCTGTAAATTTCTTGTTGCAAAATAATAAATACTGTTATTGCATAAGTCAATAACAGTATTTATTATTTTTTCTTTTTTAACTTATAAACGTGTTTATTATATCAACTAATACTGTGCACAGGAGATCGCACATTTTTCTAGGAGTTTTAACTCCTTCCACGGGTTTCTTGCTCAATATATGGTAAGTTCTGAGCAATACCTTCCTCTAAAACATTGCTCTGGCCCACCAGTGGATAGATACTTCTTCCTTCCATTTCTCATTACTAGAGCTGTGACCAATTAGGTGGGTTTTTTGTTGTTGTTGTCGTTGTTTGTTTGTTTTTATTTTTTTAAGACTTTAGAATACTGAGTAAGATGAACTAAAGGAAAATAAACACAGGAGAGGTACAAGGAAAATTCTAAAGTGAAGATTAAGTTATAAAATCTCTGGTTCCAATGGTACCTTAGTTTAACTCAATTAGCAAAGACCATACATATTAAGAGACACTGAGAATAATGCTGCAGGCTGAAGATACATTGATAGAAAAGGCAGGATTCTTGTTTCATAAGGAAACAACTTTTGTGAAGGGGAACAGGTGAGTAAGAGGTTGGTGAGTGGTGGGAGGGGCCCTAAGAGTTCTCTCTCAACATCTCCTGGTTTCTCTCTCTCTCTCTCTCTCTCTCTCTCTCTTTTTCTTCGTGTGTGTGTGTGTGTGTGTGTGTGTGTGTGTGTGTGTGTGTGTGGTGCTGGGAATTGAATCCAAGGCTAAGCAAGCATTCTACCACTGAGCTACATCCTTAAACCTCTCCTGGTCTATTTCTAAGTAGAAAATTCCATCTTACAGTTTACTATACAGAATTACCTCTCTGTGATCAAGATCACAAAACATAAATGCACATCCTATCCAAAATTCATGATTTGGGCTGCTTTCTGGTATGAACTGTAGGAAAGACAACACTTTGAACAATAGCACCAAAGAAAACCAGAACAAACCAATACAACACCCACACAGGCAAGGGCAGATAATCAGCCCAGCCATGCCTTGTATTCATTACAACATACTGCACACCAATGGAGGATTGTGCAATGCAAGAAAATGTGTCTGAAATGACAAAAATTACACAAACATAGACGTAGAACTGTCACTCTCTCATAAACTCATACCATGATGGACATGGTATAAATGCAAAAAGAGGTGACCAAAATATATATTTCTAAGAAAGAATCAATAGGACTTTCAATGCAAGGAATGAAAAAGAGGGTGGAGTAATAATGAACCTTGCATTTGAATACCAAATTACTTGGAGAGCGATTGTGTCACTGAGAAGGACAGGCTGGGGAGAGAGGTGAGAAGGAGTAGCCCGTCTCAGTAATGATAGATTTGCTCTTGGTCATATTTTGCCTTCAAGATTTTACTAGAATTGCAAAGTACTTTGGTAATTTTTGTCATATTCCAGGACTAATTGAAGGAAAAACTTATGCAAACGGATACCAAGAGAGAAACTTTAGAAAAAAGAAAAGGAAGAAAAACAAGTTTTTCTAAACTCTATCTTCCAGTGGTCAAAGATACCATGAGTTGATATGTCTCTCCTGTTCCCTTCCCCTACCACTCTGTCAAGCATAAAAAATAGACCAATTTGTCACTGTGTCTGCATAATGTTGGCTAAGTGTGTGCCGTTCCCTTCCCTTAGCAGAGGTCACTGAAAGAGCATCTCTAGGATTGTCTGAAAGAAAACAAATGAGCAAGCCCAGAAATTGGAGGCGAGGTGCTCCGCTGTGGCGGGGAAATGACTTTCGGAAAATTGCACCGGGTTTATCCAACACAGGACTGTTTTAATCACTGCAACCGGGGGACCTGCTTCAAGGACGGATAGATAATGCATGTTTCAGAACCGGCTGATAGGGAGATAGTGCGGATCCTCAAACATCTTGAGCAAGCCATTAAGCCAGTAAATGTCCTTGGACATCTGCTTGGGGGTATGGGGCTCAGAATTTCAAAGGAGACTTCAAGGTTTCCCAGTGGGCTCAAAGGAGCACTTGGGAAAGCAGACAGAATCTAGGGGGACTCTGGAGAGACAGGAGGTATGTTGTGCCATTCAATCAGGGTTTAACATCCCCCAGACACACAGAGAGTAACTAGCAGACAGATGATTGATAGGAAGACGAACAGACACTCTGACAGATACCTCGACCTTGGTAATACTCTCATCTCCAAACTTCCTGAAACTTTTCTGTGGAACTTACTCAGGTGTCAAGAATTTAAAGAAGGCACATGAGGGTCAGGGTGACAGCTTGTATCTACTCCTAACCTTGTGATTTAAATGAGACAGGGAGAGAGGCTTTGACATTGCAATCTCTAAGTTCGCATCCCAGTTTTGTTGTGGATGACTTGTGTAACGGACATGTTACTTACCTTCTCAGATTCTTGTAAAATTGAATAAGTGTTTCTACCCGATGACTTTTGCAAACCTGAAATGCCAGTCATACAAATATTTGCTGTTGATATAGTTATTCTTCTTTTATGTTTGGTTATTATTATTTCATTATTTTTGGGGGGGGGAGAGGGATTGCTTTCTCAACCATAGAAATAACATATCGTTTCTCTACATCTTAGTTTTCTTATATGCACAAAATAATGATCAGGAGCTCTTACTAAATGCCAAAACTATTCTAAACACAGTACATAAATTTAGTTAAAAATGAGCTCATGTGATAGGTAACGGTGACCTCTAGCCTCTCTACTGCCTTGTTTAATGACACGTAGCATTAGAATAACACGGGGCTCAAAATCAGGTTATTTTCAAAACTCCTGCTTAGTCACATGGATGTGCCTTCCCTTCCAAAAGGCCTCATAATTAACTTGCACAAAAACTCCTTGATTATACTGGTGGCTTCTCCTGGGGTTTGTATCTGCAAAACTGGTAGAATTACTTCCAATGGGTAAAGGATACAGCATCTTTAGAGGAAGTTCTGAGGAGGGAGCTATAGTACCACAGATTGTATCAAAGGTCCCTCAGGGCACTTCTTTCCTTGTCCAAGATGTAAGACTGAGGTCTGGGGGAGGGAGGGTCTGGCCCAAGCAGACACAGTGAGTAAGTAGCAGAAGTGGGACTGGGTCTCATGCCAATTCCCTGTCTCTTATTCCAGTCAATCCACATTGCATGCAGACCTCAGTTCAGCATTGAGCCCTGCTGTGATCTTTTATTTGTGTGGGATTAAACCATACTTATCAAAATAGTAATGTATTTTCATTTAGAGATTGGAAAAATTGACCTTGAATAAGGTGGCACATCTCTATTGAAACAAACACTTGGTTAATTACTTAGTACAAGATTGGGTACACAGCAGGTATTTAATCAGTACTCCTTGAATTAGACTGAATGTCTTGTATGGCAGGCACACGACTCTCCATCCATCTTCTAATTGTTCCTTCCATCTCAAGTCCTTAGCTGAGTCTATGATTTAAGAATGCAATTTATCTCCAGTTTTTGAATCAGCAAACAGATCATACTCCACATGATGTGCAAGCTGAACCTAAAAAGACTATTTTCTAGTTCTAGGCTCTATCCCCCTGCCATTGAAAGGCAGCCTTAGCACAGCTCCTGGGTACAGCAGCTGTCCATTAATGGTAGCCAGAGTTCTGCTGTTGTGAGGATTCAGGATTGGCTACTAGGATAATGGGTGAAGAATAGTTGCAATTTTTCCTCCAGGAAACCAGAAAATGATGGTGAGATTATCACATTAACCAATAATTCCAATACATTACAATATTATTGGGGAAATGGTGGGACCTGTTAAGACGTGTGAATGCTGAAAGGGAATGCTGGGTGAGTTATTAGTGCTACTGAAGGCAAGCTCAAGGCAGACCTCCTAGAGAGCAGATGCTGATGAATAGGTAGGAGCAGATCAGAAAAGGAAGCCAGGGGGCTTGGAGCATCAAAAGCTTTCATGGAATTGCAAATGGACTGGTCATGGAAGAGAAGTAGATACATATCTGTAGTGGAGCAACATGGGGTAGAAATGTGGATAAAAGGAAGGAAGGAACTGATTCCTCTATGCTAGATTCAGGAACTTGAGTTATAGCCTAACACAACTGGGATTGCCTTTGTTGGATTTTAAATGGGAGGGTATTGTGAGCAGATTTGCATTTTAGAAAGATGACTTTGACAGCAGCATAGATATTAGAAAGGAAAGAAGTTTCAGAGGAGAGAGAAGTCTTTGGAAAGCTTTTGAAATAACACAGACAAAAGACAAGGCAGAACTGGATAGTGGGGAGTGTCAGACAGAAATTGAAGACACAGTCTAGATGGGAGTAAAGGAGAGATAGCAAAGGGTGTGAGAGGGTGGAGCATGGACCTCCACAGACTCCTCCCACCCTGGTGTATGCACCTCCCTTGCAATAGGGGTATTCTAGTATTCCAGTGTCCCTGCTCTGAGAGATCTATCTGACACTGTACAGGAGCATTGCTCCCTTCGCAGTGCAGACTCTGCATGGGGCTCCTGGGACGTCCTTCCTCCTGCACCTCTCAACCCTGGTGTGTTCATCATTGCAGCTATTTGTCTGTGCTTAGTGAACATGACCATCCGTTACCACCACCCAACTATGAAAAAGAGATGCTTTTATTTTTCCCCGTGTCACTTTGTACTGCTTGGGTGACACTGCAAAGGAAGGGGGGGGGGGAAGCAGAAAGCTACCACAAACGGCATACGTGATAAAAAGGGCGAGGCTAAGCTTCCATTCCACACTCAGACCCACCAGAGGGGAGGTAACACAGGTGCAGACGCACACCCAGCCGTCAGTCTACATGGCATCTCTCACAGAGCCCATTTCCCACAGCGGAAGTCTTCCCCCATCCCTTCTTTGTAATCTCCTCACCTGGCAACAATGTCAGTTTGTAAAAGCATGCTGTAAGGTCGATAACTCCTCTGAATCTCTTTTTAACACAGGACGCCTGAGCCTGGATTATTTAACCTGTCAGCTGAACCTCTCTACAATACAAACTCAACTTACTTTTCCCTCAATAACTCCCAATTTTTCTACTCAGGTATTCAATGACTCCTCCGAATGCAATTACCTGTATCTTTCAGAACAAGTTACATGCTTTTGCCACATTGATTCATTTTAGCCCAGAATGTCGCTTTCCATCGTCCCCGCCTTCTTCTCTGCAGCAGGCTCACGTACCTTGTTGTTCCTTTTCCATAAAATTGTCTCCCTCCCTCTCCAGGACCTTTGCACATGATGTTTCCTCTACTCCCCTGTCCCACCTCCCCTTATCCGTGTTAAAGGAGAAGTCAGTGCAATTGTCACTTCTTCAAGATAGCAGGCCTTCTCTGAACACAGGTCCCCAGCATCCCCAGATCTCATAAAATCCTGTGTGATTTTCTCACTAAGTAACAGAAATGGAAAAGAGGGGAATATGTTCCAAAACTTCCAGTGGATACATGATAAACTCTCTCTATATTGTGTTTTACCCACTGCAGATATTTTGCAACTTCAGTATACATTTTTTCCCCATAATCAACTACTTAAAGGAAAAACTCAATGTCTTCTCCTTAGCATATCTGAATTGCAAGCATCACTACTCTTTTTTTTTTTTTAATTTAAAACATTTTTGCTGTACTGGGATTGAATTTAGGAGTGCTCTACTAGTGAGCTGCATTCCCAGCCCTTCTCCTTCTTTCTTGCCTTCCTTCCTTCCTTCCTGCCCCCTTCCTTCTTTCCTTTTTTTTTTTGTTTTAATTTTGTGATAGTAAAAGCAAATGTGACTCCATTTTGTTTTGTGACCCCATTCTGTAAAACAACCATGCCAGGTAGAAGGATCATGACTGGGGCAAGATGTTCTTTTCCTTTTGCTATAGAAACCTTTAAGAACACGGAACTACCTAATGGGGCATTGTTTCTGTAACTAGGGTAAAGTGGCTCTGTTTCCGTAACTGGAGTGATTGGGCTAACTGTGATTGGTTAGGCTTCCAGCCACTTGACCCCACTCTCTCGCTTCTGTAACCTGGCTTGCGTGCATTGGCTGGACCCCCGAACATCCCTTTTGCAGTTTTCAGGCTTATAAGGGGTGCCCTTGCAATTGTTCAGGGCTGATCAGGGGGACAGCTTTATGTTCTGGTCAGCCGCCACCAGTGTGCTTCAATAAAGGCTTGATTCGATTATACGTGAGTGGTCTGGAAGTCAGTTTATGAAACTCTGGGACAAAGCTTTAACGATTTTGAGATGGGGTCTCACTAAGTTGCTAAGACTGGCCTTGATCTTGTGATTCTCCTGCCTCAGTTTCTCCAGACACTGGGATTACAGACATGCAGCACGGTGCCCAGGAGCATCACTACTCTTTGCCTTTGGAGCCATTATTAAGTAAACAAAGTGTGACTTGAACACAAGTACTATGATAATGTGACAGTTGGTCTCTTATAACTGAGAGACTACTATGTGATGAATGTGTGGGTGGGATACAGAGTCTGGAAACACTGACAAAGGGATGAGAAATGAGCCAGGCAAGATAGAGCAGGAAGTTGCAAGATTGCATCATACTCCTCAGCATGGCATGCAATTGAAATTTTATGAATTGTTTATATCTGGAAACTTCCATTTAATAGTTTGAATCATGGTTGGTCCTGGAAAACAGAAATGGTGGATAAGGGGTAGGGGTATTGTAGTGACTTCTAATGATGCATATATGTGATCATTGGATTCATGTCTAGCTTCTCTGCAGATTATAAGTTCCATAATGCTCACCATCATACCCTCTATGGCAAGCATACCATCTAGTACACATTTAAATCTCAATAATTACATGTTAACTAATTGAAGGACAAGTGGAATGAATGAATTCATAAATAAAGGTAAAAATTCTATTTACCCCTAAAGAATCATCTCTAACGCTGCTTCTCCTGTAAAGACTTTTCTCCTGCATTCCAGCACCTTAAGACAGTTGTGTCAAAAAGAATTTCTCAATTTTTTTAATACTAAGAATATATTTCCTATAACTCCCTTCTAAAATATTTGTAGGATGACTTTTACTGGAATCAGAATGCTATATATTTGACTCCCTAATTAATTACAGAATTTAAAAAACGAATTCTAAAAAAAAAAAAAAGGCTTCCTTTTTATTCTCCAGGGTTAGGTATAGTTATGGCTCTGAAAGCTTCTTGAAACTTGTCCATCATGTAGAGTTCCATACAGTACCTCAGATGAGTGCTCAAACTCTTGCATTTAAATGCTTCAAACAAAAGATGAGGAATCTGTAATCCTCCAAAGGGAAATAAGATGCTAACAAGTTAATGACAAAATTTTTTTCTACAACCCGGTTCTCTGACTTCCAGTCTGGTTATTTCTTTAATATTCTGTTTGTTGTCATATAGAAACAAATATACATGGCTGAGAGAAAAGAGCATATTTATTTCCCTCAAAGGGGATGTATTGCTTTAATGGAACACACAAAGACATTATTTATCCTTGATGGTAGATTCCAAGTTTAATAAGCCAAACCTTCTTGCCAAATTCTAAGCAGGGCAATTCTCTACAAAGTTGCAAAGAATGTGTAAATTAGTCATATCCATCACGAACTGACATGTTCCTGGGGTGACACATGCCAAGAACAGGGGTCCCTAAAATTAGGTGTCATTAATAATCAAAAATAATTTTACAAAGCAGAATATTCATGGGATGAGTTTCATAATTTTAGAACTTGAAATTGCTTCAGAATTGGCACATAGTTTGTTTGAATGTATATGTACAGAAGAAGTGGTAATGGGGGCTGCTTTAGAGTCAATCCATTTTAGCAATACCATATGAATTTGGGGGAAGAATTCTCTCTGCTACCCCAAACTTTCTGTGCAACCGTGGACAAGTCAATTCTCCTCTCATTTGCACCATTTGTAAAATAAAACTGCATTGTTTCAATTAGCACTAAAATGGATAATGAATCTGTTTTGATTGGCTTAATAGAGAATTGAATAACTCAGTGGGTAACTCAGTCTTCATAGGTAAGTTGAACGCACAATTATACCAGGTAGAGGTATCACATAGAGGCCACTACTGTAGGCACAGAGGTTGCAGACACAGAGGTGAGCTAAAGCACTTTCCCCAAATTTCAAGGTGTTCACAGATAAAGAACAGGGCTGAGTATAAATAAAGGAACAAAGAATAATGAAAACAGAAGGGATATCAGTGGAGTAGAAGAAGGGTATTGAGATGACAGAAAGAGGGATGAGAAAAGGGAAGAAGTGTGGAGTGAAGTGGAACAAATTATGCTATGTACATAATGTATATATAATATATATATATATATATATACATAATATATACACACAATATATACATATATAGTACACACGTGTATATTATATATGTATATATTTTATGAGATAATATATGTTATACATATGTATGTATTATATAATATATAATGTTATACATTATACATATATTATATATACATATAATTTATATGTATGCATATGTTATTTATATACGTATGTATTATATATAAAATTATATATTGTGTATAAAATATATAAATACATACTAATGCACTAAAAAAGCATTAAAAAGAATAATGGAACAAAGAATATGATGTGTAATAATTTGAAAACAAACCTTAAAATATGTAGATAATTTTTTAAAAAATAAATACAAATTATCAAGATTGATTGAAGCATATATTGAAAGTCTCAAATGCACAGTGACTATAGGTGTGGTATGAACACCATCTACACAATACAGAAGCAGTGCAAGTGCAGCACCCGGACTGTTATATGGAAAAATCTTTTAAATTTTTAAGAAACATGTTTTCTCTGTTCTTAAGCACAGAAAATAAGCACAGGGATGCGTTTAAATTTATTTTACTAATTTGGAATAAACACTGCACTTATTCCAAAAATGTGAGAAATAAAGTATACAGTTTTATCTACCCATATAAATGGAAAATAGCACAAGTAACATACTATTAAATCAGGGCCATGCCTTGCAGTAATGACTGCATGATGAGGACAGGTGATTTCTTTCATAGATAATAATAATAAAAACTGGATCACATTAATAAAAAACACATTTAGCCATTTAGTGATACTGAAAAATAATGGAAATCCATGGAAACTGGAGAAAAGCTTGTGCTTCTAAGACCATTCCTCGCCAAGGAAGCCCTGGGGGGTGGTGGCTGTCTTCCCCAAGGTCCTGCCACCACTCATGGATTGGAAGATGAAAAGCTCATTGGGGTGAGGTGAAAGATAACAATGTTCAGAGCAAAAGAAACATTGGAAATTTAAGGGAGATTTTTTTGAAAGTGAGAAAGCCATTGAAAGGTTGATCTGCATAATTTGAGGAAGGCTGCTCCAATTCCTAGCTAGTCGGTAAACTGCACAAACTATCAACTCCCCCTGGAGAGCTCATCAAAAGAATAGACAGTCCAGAAGGGTCCCCTCAAATAATAGAACTACTCCTAATGATGCTCTTTTCACTTTTGACAGAGTTTATTTCTCAAGCCACACAGAAGTTCCATAGCAGAATGTTAGTGCCCTTTTGGTGTAGGGTGTTAGAGGGCAGAAATAAAAGCTGCTAAAGGAATCAGAAAAAGGAAGAAAACCTCACTTAGTGGAGAACCCAAATCTGAGTATAAAGTTTGCCCCAACCTTTGACTGACGGATCACTAAAATATGTAGATATGGAGAAGCCCAGAGACATGTCTGAAAAAGCTACAGCTCTAAGCCCAAGGAACTGAGCAAGATGAAGGCCACGGCACAGTACATCAAGGCAGACTTTACAATCTGAGTATGGACAAGTTAACTGCTTCTTAGCACAGAATGTTGATAGTACTCAAAGGAACACAAGAGAGTCCAGAATCCCTTTATCCTATCACCCGCAATGTTTAGTTTTCAACCCAAATCACCAAATAGGAAAAGGGCAGAATGACTCATCAGAACACAACAAACCAACAAGCAGAATCCAGTGGCTAGAAATTGAGTCTGAGGGAGCTCATCTACTGTAATCAGTAAACAAAGACATGCAGACAACAACATAATCAACATTGTCAAAGATTTAAGGGAGAGTAAGTTTGAAGAGGTAAAAGAATAGATGGTATTAATGCAAAAAAAAATTTAAAAAGCTAATTTTAGCAGAGAAATAGAAACCATGATGTAAAATATTGTTAATTTTCTAAATCTGGAAAACATAACAAGCAAAATGAGAAGAAAAAATCATTAGATAGGTTCAAGAACAGATTTGAGATGGCAGAAGGGAGAATCCATGAACTTAAAGATGCATCCCTAGGAATTTTCCAATCAAAATAATGGAAAGGAGAAAGAGTGAAGTTAAACATAAAAAGCCTCAGAGACCTGTAGTCAATATTGAGTGGTCCTATAATCAGACTCTTAGAATCAGAAGATAATATGGAACAGAAAATATGAGAAGGCATAACGGTCAAATGTTCCCCAAGCTCATACTAGAAGAAAAAAAAATTATTTATAGAAAATAGAAGCTCAAAATCCCTCAAGGAGTTTACACATGAACACACACACACACACACACACACACACACACACACAGGAACATCACAACAAAATTGCCAAAAAGTATATAATAGAAAAAAATGGAAAGTAGCAAGATAAAAACAACACATTGCAGGCAAGGACACAATGATATGATTAATGGTTGAGTGACATCAAAAACAATGAAAGCCACAAGACTGGATTGAGATATTCAAAACGCCAAATGAAAGAAAAAAGTCGTGGTGTAATAAAGACATTTTAGATAAAGAAAAACTGACAGAATTCATTACTGTCAAATGCAATTTAAAGAAATGTTAAAGGAAATCTTTCAGGAAGAATAGAAATCATATCAGATAGCAACGTATGTGCTTTTATACAGAGAAAGACATGAGAAACACTGGGAATGGGGAACACACACACACACACACACACACACACATACACATACTCACAAAATGTATTTTTCCTTTTCTTATGTCAAGATGCCTAGATGGTTTTAGGTGTGTTAGAGAGTTATTAAGGAAAATGCCTACAAAGAATATAATCAAGAGAGAATTTGAGTAGGTAGAGAGATCCTTCAGAATACAGTAAAAGTTGCATTTGTGCATAGAGAGAATTAAAAAAAATGGATTAAGTAGGAAAGTCTAAGATGACAGTACTCTTTTGAGAAAATCTCAACAGGGCAGCTTGTTGGAGGAATCTCACATGGAACAAGTGTGGGCAGTGTTGGGATCTCTAGCTTGTAGTGGTTGGTGATGAGCAGCCTAGGGAAAGGTGTTTACCAGAACAGGGTCTGGAGGCTGTCAATTAACTACATTCCCCTCTACATGTTCTCTTGAAGAAGATACAAGCAATGTACCTCCAGAGGCACTGCTCTTGATTTCTTTAAAGATATATGGCTATTTAAAGTAGATAATACAACCTAAGAATTGTTAGCTTTATAACACTTATCTGTGAAATATATAGATTCAGATAGATGAATAGGAATATATGTGTGTGTATATATATATATAAAATTATATATATATATATATTAGAAATCAATAACAAAATATAATTGAATATACTATATCACAGAAAATATACAAACTTTGAAAGGGGGTTATTTGGAAATACACTTATAGCCAGAATTGTCTATTTTTATTTTAACCAGAATACATTATTATGACTTCAAGTATATTGTCATAATTTCAGTATGCGTATTATAATTTCTCAGCAAAAACTAACAATTCAAGAAAATGTAGCCAAAAATTCAGTGGGACCCAAGAGCATATGAGAGAATTCTTGTTTAAAACTAAAAAAAAAAAAAAAAAAAAAAGAAAGAGCAACAAAACAAACAAGCAAAAAGAAGATCAGATCATTGGAAGATAGGTGACAAAATTGATCCATCAGGAGACATGGAAATTCTAAAATTCTATGCACTTAATAACTTATTTTTTCCCAAATAGTTAAAACAAATACAGAACTGAAAGGAAAAATGAACAAACACACCCTTGCAATAGGAGATTTAAAAATCTTTCTCAATAACACATCATGGGAGTACCTAAAACATCAACAGATACACAGAATATCTGGATAACAAGATGAATAAATTGGATAAGTTTTCATATTATCATACTGTCCTCTGCAAAGACTACTGATATACAATGCTGCATTCATCATTATTATTCAAGGCAAAATAAATTGTTACCTAAATGATCATAGAGAAAACTAACAAATCATGAAGATTCAGGAGTATTCTGAGTAAGAGCCTAAACATAATGGACTGAAAATTAGAAATCAATAACAAAATATAATTGAAGACTCTATACTAAACACAAAATTAAATAATTGATCAAAGAAGAAATCAAAATAGAAATGATAAATTATTTGCTGATTCATATTTTTTAAAAATGTGACCAAGAATTTATAGCAAGTTTCCAAAACCATGCTCACTTGTAAATAACTGCTTACAATAGACAAAGTTTAGCTGAAAATCAGTGATCTTGGCTTTCACCACTTGATATTAGAAAAAGAAAAGCAAATTCAGTGAATACAAAAAGCAAAGAAAGAAGTCATGAAAATATAGTTTAATTAAATAGAAAACAACAATTTAATAGGAAAAACATCCAGCAAATTCCAAAGGTTAGACATTTAGATACAAAAAAAAAAAAAAAACTTGTGAGATATCAATTTCTGGTGAAGATGACCAAGGAGATCATACCTCCTGCCCTAAAATAAAAAAAAGCCAGAGAGGTTGATCCATCAGAGAACTGTGGACCCAAAGAAATATAAATAAATTAGTTCTAGAAAAAAAAAAACCCATTTCTTAGGAAAGGGGAAAATCGCAATTGCTGTCATCCTTGTCAGAATGCAAGCAGATAGAGAAACTTGCTGTAGATGTGGGTTGAGTGATAGTTGTCAGACTTGTTAACCAACTTTCATGTCTGTGTCTATACTCCTGGAATTTCAAGGATCCCCAGACACAGAGCAGGCCTGTACCCATTTGCCAGTCCCTCCCATTGACTTTTTCCAAGAACACAAGACAGAGTAGGATAGCTGAGAGATGCCTTCTTTGTTGCATAGATTTCCTCAAGGACAAGTCAAGTGGCCTGATGAATACCTGGGAAAGTTAAAAGAAATTTCTCTAAATAACACAATTTAGAGTTAACTAAAAGAAAAAATGTATGCTGATTTAAAAGGAAGAGGCAAAGTGTAAATTGTCTTTATTGCAGATGATATATGTATAGAAATATTCTAATGTATAATCCTAATAAATCTACTAGAATTCTTAGAATTAATAGGTGATTTCAGCAAAAAGAAATTATATTTCTGAAAAGTTGCAAAATGTAGTAGGGAATTATAATTGTAGAATATTATTTATATTATCATTAACATCAAAAAGCATGACGTCTACAGAAATAAGTGTAGGAACGGCGGAAAAGCTCCGTAAACTCAACAAGCTGAAACAACTGTTGACCTGTCCGAGATTTTATTAGCAGGACTGCAGCAGCCAGTCGCAGAAGAGAAGGGGGTCGAGGGAGAGATCGAGCATGAACAGGGTGTTGATATTTATGGGGTCAATGCAGGATGAGGAGGAGCAAGGCGAGTGGGCTGTTACTTCTTCATTGGCCGAGAGTTCCAACCGCTTCAGGGATTGGAGGTGATGATTCACGTGCCATTCAGTGCGTCATGGACCTGAGCTCCGGAAGAGAAGCACTCGGGGCACCATCTTTACCAACAATAAGTTTAACAAAGTATATAAAGACCTACACCCAAAATAGTTATAAAAAATTGTTCAGAAAAGATAAGAAATAAAGACATACCATTTTCATGAATTGCAGGATGCAATATTCTTATATTGCTCTAGAGGTCATTACAATCCAATGAAAATCCCAGCAGTCATTATTCATTCATTAATTTGCCATCTGGGATTGGAACCTGGGGCCTCATGCACGCTCGTTAAGCACTCTATCACTCTCATAGTCGTTTTTTTAATAGAAATTGACAATTTGATGTTAAAACTTTAGTGGAAATGCAAAGGATCAACAAAAGGTAAAACTGTTTTGAAAACAAAGAACAGACTTTTAGGCTTTTATGCCCTCTGATTTCAAGACTTATTGAACAGCTACAAGTAATCAAGGAAGTATACTTTTGGCAAAGAATTTGTCTATAGATCAAGAGACAGGAGAAAGTATGAGGAAATAAACCCACACTTACATATTTAATTTATTTTAGAGTAAGTGTTCAAAGTAATTAGATGAAAGCATGATTTTCAAAAAACAATGCCTGGACAACTCTGTATATCTCTATGGAGAAAGATAAGCCCCAATTTATGGTTTATAGTAGCCCAAAATTTTGTAATCAAAACATATAATATACAGTATGCTTAAACATAAACATCAAGGCTAATAACACAAAGCACTTTTTTTTTCCTATCTTGAGTTTGGTATATACCATATAGGAGAAAAGAATTGATTAGAGTGAACTCTTCAACTGAATAATAAAAAGAGAGATAACCAAATTTAAAAACAAACTGGACTGGGAATGAAGTTCAGTGACAGAACACTTGCCTAGCAAGCATGAGGCCCTGGGTTCCATGCCCAGCACTGCAAAGAAATGAAGTGAATAAATATATAAGTAAAGGTAAACCTGTAAAAAAACATAAAAATAAATAAATCAACAAAAGATTAAGAGAGACATTTCAAGATAGGGAAAAATCCTACAAATGTCCTAAAAAGCACATGGGAAGACATTCAATAACATAAATGTAAATCTATGTGTGTCTTTAAAATTCAAAGCCAAGTGGAGCACTTTATGATGCAGCTGTGGGGACAAGTTTCGCCTGTGGGAAGAGTGGCCAATCAGCAGTGGCACAATGGGGCCTCCTCTGCTGATAAATTCTGTGGAATTAAAGGTTTCCATGTGTTCCATATGGCTTGTACACACTATGTGCCTTACACCTCAATAAAAAGATTACTAAAAACATTAAAGCTGTTTTTTTTTTAAGAATAAAATTAGCCAAGTGATTTTCTTTTCCTCAAGAATGAAAGAGCTGACCGTAGGCACAAAACATATGTGAAGATGAATGAAGAGGAAAGATTTGCATGGATCTGAGCCTTTCAGTTTGAAAGGCTGACTTGAGGTCTAACTGCAGTTCTACTGGATGAGAGATAATAGGTGTCAGTTCTTTTAGTGCAAATTTTTCTATAATTGTGCTTATTTCATAGACATATTTGGAAGAATAAAATCAGATATATTGTGTGAAAATTTTAAGCACTATATATTGAAATATATAGGTTGGCCATAATCCATAAATGGCAGCTACTAAAACTATAATAGTGTGAATGATGATGATAATAATAATATTGGTAGGAATCCAAATAATTTAAAAAACATGGTATTAATAGATACAGGCTGATAGATTGTTCTTAAATCTTCATAAATTGATCTAAATGTATCTAGGAATCAATACATAATACTGGTTACATTTTGGATCAATGAAAATTGAATGGATTGTATCCTAAATAGTTTTCCTAATCAAAGGAAGACAGAAAAAGGAGATAAAATTTTGAGGTGGCATACATGGCAGCCAAAGGATAATATTTTTAAAATCCTTCCTGTTAAACAATGATAGAGTAAACAACTCAATAAAAAATGAATTGGAGGACCTGATTAGGAAAATAACAAAAGACTACATTCTCTCTCTCTCTCTCTCTACACACACACACACACACACACACACACACACACACACACACTGACTATATGAAGGAAAACATCATATTTCACAGAAAGATGGCATCAAATCAGCAATATACACTTTTATAATATTATCCAATGGTCTATCAAATACATATTTATATTACTTTTGTGATGAAATGGACATACTTTCTTTTGGGAGTGAAAATTAGTAGGATCTTTCTGGACAACAATTTGGAAATACGTACTTAAAGCTTTAAACTTGTGCATTCTCATTGATCCAGAAATTGCTCCTGTAGAAATTTATCAAAAAGAAGTAACAATGATCACACTCCAGGGTTTGGCTATAAAGAGAGTAATTGCCTTCTCGTTTGTAATGTGAAACTTTGGATATGACTGTAGTTCAAATAATAGGAAATTGCTGCATTCGTCTGAGGCACATTTCACCATTGACAATGATATTAAGAAATAATTTTAAAGGCAGGAGATAATTTTTACAATGTACCCTTCCATTTCGAAAAAAGCCCATTACAAAACATTATGAATAATATCATTACACTTTTTGCAAAATAAACATATATATATATATATATATTTGGAGAAAAGACTGGTGGTAGAGTCCACCAAAATGTTAATAGTTGCATCTGAGTGACAAAATTATGGATGATTTAAATTTTTTTTTCATTCTGCTTATCTATATTTTCTCAAGGTTTTACGGGTGAATATATTACTTTACAATGAAAAGAAAGTTATAATATTTCAGTGCAATTCATGTGATGGTAGCAGAATCATTTGATTCATGAATAGTAAAGCAAAGGGAGTATAAATTAAACTTTTGCTGCAAGGATAAAGGTTATCTTTTCAAATAAACCACAGTTTGGTAGTTAGAAAAAAAGACAATTATGGAAGCCCTTCAAGTAGGCGTGGGAACAGTATGCAAAAAGGGCATGGAATTATACACCATTTGGGAGGCAACAGACAGTAATTACATGTGTAGAGTTATTTTATCTGTACCTCTCAGTTGGTGTGGAGAGAAGTGAAGTTGGTCACACAGCAGATATCAGATCATGCTAGGTCCACCCATCACTTAACTAAGGTACTCGGTTTTAATTCACTAAAAGATGGAGAACCATTGAATTAGCAGACAGCATGACCAGATCTGCATTTTAGAGAAGTTTCTCTGGAGACATTGTTTGGAAGAAATGGCTTTGTTGACGGGGCCAATGACCTATCACTCAAGAAGCCATTGCAATGGTCATGCATGTGTGAGGACTTGCATTAAGGCAGTGTTGATAAGAAGCCAGAAGAGGAGAGCCTGAGACAAACTAAGGCCACAGAATTCATAGGACTTGGTGATTATTTGGATGCAGAAAGTTCAAGTGAGAGAAACCTGAAGGAAACCCAGTATGTTACTGTGAAGGCTCATGGACAGATGTGTAAGCTAGATCATTTTTGCCTTATTTGACTATGTGCTTTCTATTGAATGGTCATATAAGTAAATGCTGCGAATGAGTTACACCTGCATAAAGATGCTAGCACACAACTTTAAGTCAATGTAAATCAAAACAAAACAAAAAAGACTTAAGGTAAGAAAAAGAGTGAGCAATGAAAAATACGGAAGAAAGCTAACAAAGAAATTAGAACCTAGACCAGTCTTACTTAGGCTCTAAACCTTTCGGCCTTGGAAACTGATTCATATGAATGAATCTATGAATCAGACCCTTGAGAAAGAGCAGACCGTCTGTGTTTGTGTGCTATAGATTTTAGTTTTCATGTGAAACCAAAATATTTTTTTCCTAATAAAAATGTATATTTTAAATATCAGAGAATGCAACTTGATTTCCTTCTTTCTTTGTTCCATTTATATTTAAAGTTCTTTTCATGATTATTGCTGCTTGTCAAGAGCATAACTATAGCATTATATAAACGTTTACTGTAATCGTGACTTTTTTGTGCTTGGGTGGAAGAAATAACCGTGGGCAGGAAGGCACCTTGAATGGAGCAGAATGTACAATTCTGCTAGTCATAAGAGCTTTACCCAGTGCCTGTGGCACCCACTCCTATGCAGTGAGTACTAGCTTACATCATTTTCTTCTCTATTTGAGCATGCATTATGCATTATGAGGCAGGGGCTTACTAAGTAGCAGACATAGCCAGCTACATACACAGATGACCCAGTGAATTCATTTATTCAGCAAATGCTTAGTGAGTGGCCACTCTGATAAACATTGTCAAATTCCTTACATAATGGCAGGCAAACATTTCCTAGGTTCCCACACAAGTACCCCACATAGATTATGGCATTCATAGGAGCATATTAATTAGCAATCACCCACAAGGGACCTGTATTTTGTCTTGAGGATTTGCCTAACAATGTGACTTGCACAAGTTGTATCACCCATGAAATTTGTTTTTAACAGCATGCATGATTTGTATATATTGTAGGAACATGAAGGAAGTGGGAGAGGTATTGATGCAGATTTCTTTATACAGTGAATAAAAGTGGGAGACAGATTGATCTATCTGGAGTCCAGTGGTTGACCGGGCTGCAGAAGTTGTCAAGTGTGTGTATCAGATAATGGCAGTGGCAAAGAATTTTTTATTCATGGGGTCAGCCAAAGGCTTGCTGACTAAGGGCACAGACTGCTTGAGATTCTTTACCCCTCTAGATATATTGAGGTATTTAATTGACAAATGGAAATTGTATACATTTAAGGCATACAATGGAGCATATATATGTGTGTGTGCATATATATATATATATATATATATACATATATATATATATGTATATATATGTGTGTGTGTGTGTGTGTACACATTGTTATGCTCAAATTTGGGAGCCCCAAAAGACCACCAGAGACAAAGATCGATGGAAGCAGCAAAGAGGTGTTTGTTGCGAGCTAGCTCAGTCCTCCGAATGCACACATCAATCGGTGACACTGAGAGGCCCCGAGCCCAAAGTTTGCAGCAGTTTTATACACTCTTTGGGGAAGGCAGGGATTTACATACATCATAGCATCTCTTAGCAAATCATCACACACTGCAAGAAAATCATAAAACAACTCTAAAACATGATTAGCACATTTACTGGCAGGAACAAGTTTGGTAGGGGTGATTGGTTAATACAAGAGGGGGATTCATTTGAACAGATTGGTTTAAGCCACGGTTAGTATGTGCTGAACTACATGGTTTCCCAACATGTTGTCAACCACCATAAACTACTGGGGGGTCATCTGGCATCCCAGGTGTTTCCCTGTCTCATGCTGATTGGTGGCTGCTAGGGGGTTGCTATGGATCCCCACCTAGCCTGACTGAGTCAGGGATACCTGGGCACAGATCTCTCCTGTTATTTGTAGATAAACAACTCAGCAGGGTGGGTATGTGCCTAGGAGTGCTCTGTGGGTCTTTCCAAGGACAAGGGTCATGCCCCTTCCTTGGACAGGCTTTGCTCTGAGGTAGAGGCTGGTTTTTCAACATATGCAGATACATGTGTATGTATAGTGAAGTAACTACCACATTTAGCAAAAGAATGAACATCTCCGTTACCTCACATATTTACCTCGTGTGTCTGTGAGATGAGAACATATACAGTCTTGTTCCTTAGCAAATTTCAGTATACAACACATCATTTCAAAGTACTGCCATTATGCTGCATGGTAGATCTTTAGAACTTAACTAAAAGCTTGTGTCCTTTGACCTCCCCCCCCCCGCCCCGGGCATTTCTCACTTTCAGTCTCTGGCAATTACATTTTACCCTTCTATTTCTGTAAGTGCACTTTCTTTAGATTCCACATGTAAGTGAGATTATGCAGTAATTATCTCTGTGGGAGTGGATTATTTCACTTAGTGCATATCCTCTGGACTCTTCCATGTTACCATAAATGATAGTATTTTATATGTGTGTGTGCATGCATGGCATAAATAGTGTGTGTTTATATACACACCTGGGATTTTCTCTTTATCCATTGATGAACATGTACTTTGTTTCTATAATGTGCTTATTACAAATAATGCTGCAAGGAACATGGAAGTGCAAATATTTCTTTGAGATTTATTTCAGTTCCTTTGGATATATATCACTTTTCACAGAAATAAATACATCCTAAAATTCATGAAGAAGCCTGAAAGACCACAAATAGCCAAAGCAATCTCTGGAAGGAAGAACAAAGCTGACAGTATTGCACTGCCTGATTTCAAAGTATAGAGCTACAGTAAGAAAAAAACAGTATGAGACTGGCATAAATAGGCCCTTAGACCAAAGAAACAGAGTAAAAGACAAACCCATGCATGTACAGTCAACAAAAGCATCACCCACACAACAAAGAAATGGTAGTGTCTTCGACTAAATGTCGTGAAAACTGATTATCTGTGCAAAAGAATGGAGTTGGAGCATTATGTTGTCTCAGACAGGAAGATCAACTCCAAATAGCCTAAAGACTTAAACATAAAATCTGAACTCTAAAGATCCTGGAAGAAAACGAGTGAGAAAACTCCCTAACATTGATCTTGGCAATGACATTTTTTGGATATGACAGCGATAGCACAGTTGACAAAAACAAAAATGAACAACCAGGATTATATTAAGCTAAAAAGCTTCTGCAAAGAAAAAAAATAAATAAATAAAATTAAAATACAATTTATAGCATGAATAGATTTACAAACTATAGGATATATTTGCAAACTATATATCTAGCAGGCAGCTAATATTCAAAACATAAAGAACTCCCACAACACAAAAATGGTAATACTAAAAGTTTTTCTTACATTAGTCATTTGACTTTTGTACAGTTACTTCTTTATTTCTCTATAAAGTGGAAAAAAACAACAACTCCCACTTTTTAGATGTGTACTCTCTTCTGTACACTGTTATGTAGACTCATTCAGTCTTCAAAACTGTGTATGTGACAGAGACAATACCCTAATCTCATTCTATACATAGGGAAATTGAGACAGAAGCCAAATAACCTGCCTAACACCATGGAGTTAATATGTGGTAGAATCAATAAATGGTAAACTGGCTGAATACACAACTGAGTTCCTGACCACCACAGTGCCTTCCTCTGTCTATAAGGAATATGTAGCAGTCATACAATGCTATATTATGAGTATGAAAAAGTGCTATGGGAATTGTGTAGGCTTCAAAGCAGCCAAAGCCAGTTGCTGGCACAAGGAAAGCATCATTAGTATTATGATAACTACTATTTCCCAGAGTCTATAAAATAGAGGCAATAAGGTGCATGCTTTAGATGCTTCATTTCATTGAATCTTTACGTATACCTTTCTAGATGTTTGTTAATATTCTTTTCTTTCTTTTGGTAGCGGGGTTGGGTGGCGGTGCATTGGTACCAGGGATCAAACTCAGAGGCACTTAACTACTGAGTCACATTCCCAACCCTATTTTGTATTTTATTTAGAGAAAGGGTCTCACTGAGTTGCTTAGCACCCCATTTTTGCAGAGGCTGGTTTGAACATCATGATCCTCCTGCCTCAGCCTCCTGAGCCGCTGGGATTACAGGTGTGCGCCACTATACCTGGCTTGGTTGTTACTATTCTTACTTTATGAGTAAAGAAACTGAAAGTTTAAATAACATGTCAAATGTCCCACTAGTTAATGAGTGGACAAGGCTCACTCAGCTCTGCCTGACACTGAGCCCCTGCTCTTTCCTCTGTACCAGTTGCTGTCTACAGGGAAGGGCCAGAGGTGAAGATGACTAGCTGAGAGTTCAGCACCCCACACCGGAGAACTGGTGGGTAAAGAACCTGAAGCGTAGTCTAGTTCAAAGCCAAATACACAAACTAAGAATCTCAGGCTGTTTCTTGCCAGCAATTAATGTTTCTGCAAGAACATGATCAGAAATTGTTCTTCAAATATGCCTTGAGAATCTCTGCTTCTGTCTCTGCCATGCTAACCCAAATGTGCTTCTCCCACCTTGGCTAGAAGTCCTTTCTGAATAGGGTGCAATGGTCATTCTCCCTTACACTGCTCACTGACGGCATCCTTATGGGACTTTAGTGCATGTATATTGTACTGTACATTCCTAGCCTGTTCATCCGGGTTGCAATTTTGTATGAAACTGGCATGGTGCCCTAGGTTGCTGCCTGTTAAATGCCTTTCCTCATATTTGTACATAATTAGTACTTAACACCAACTATTGGTGGTGTTATAGATACAGCTTCTTTTTTAAATTTTTTTATTGATTGTTTTTAGTTACAATGGATGCATTTTGACATAATCACAAAAGCATAGAATATAATTTTCTCTAATTCAGTCCTCAGCAATTTCCACTCCCTTTCTCTTCCTGCCTCACTCTACTTATAGTTTTTTTTTTTTTACTGTTTTGATGTTGGGATTCACTGTGTTATATTCATGTATGTACCTATGAAAGTTGGTCAGATCTATTCCACTGTTTTCTTTTTCTGTCCTTCGTTCCACCCCCTCGGTCCCCTTCATGTACTGTATTGATCTTTCCACCATTTAGATGAGGTTCCCCGTCCTTCTAATTTCCAGACTCCCCCACTCATTTTGTATTACATTTCACATATCAGAGAAAACATTCCATCTTTGACTTTTGGGGACTGGCTTATGTCACATAGCATGATTTTAAAAGGCCTGCCATATATCTAAAGTAACAAGATAGGAAAAAAAAGTTCTTCTCCTCAGAAAAGTGAGCTCAGAGGATCTGAACATATTCCAATAGGGAGGCCCATTTTCATTTTTTTAAATTCCAATTTTTATTGGTGGTTTATAATTACACATAATCATGGAATCCATGATGCCCTATTCATATATGCACATAACATAATACATAATTTGGATTGATCTCATTTTCTTTTTTTTATTTTTTTATTGGTAGTTCACAACATTACAAAGCTCTTGACATATCATATTTCATACATTAGATTGAAGTGGGTTATGAACTCCCAATTTTTACCCCAAATGCAGGTTGCAGAATCACGTCGGTTACACATCCACAATTTTACATAATGCCCTATTAGTAACTGTTGTATTCTGCTACCTTTCCTATCCTCTACTATCCCCCCTCCCCTTCCCTCACATCTTCTCTCTCTACCCCATCTACTGTAATTCATTTCTCTCCTTGTTCATTTTCCCATTCCTCTCACAACCTCTTATATGTAATTTTGTATAGAAATGAGGGTCTCCCTTCATTTCCATGCAATTTCCCTTTTCTCTCCCTTTCCCTCCCATCTCATGTCTCTGTTTAATGTTAATCTTTTCTTCCTGCTCTTCCTCCCTGCTCTGTTCATAATTGCTCTCATTATATCAAAGAAGACATTTGGTATTTGTTTTTTAGGGATTGGCTAGCTTCACTAAGCATAATCTGCTCTAGTGCCATCCATTTCCCTGCAAATTCTATGATTTTTGTCATTTTTATTGCTGCGTAGTACTCCATTGTGTATAGATGCCACATTTTTTTTTATCCATTCATCTATTGAAGGGCATCTGGGTTGGTTCCACAGTCTAGCTATGGTGAATTGTGCTGCTATGAACATCGATGTGGCAGTATCCCTGTAGTATGCTCTTTTAAGGTCTTCAGGGAATAGTCCGAGAAGGGCAATAGCTGGGCCAAATGGTGGTTCCATTCCCAGCTTTCCCAGGAATCTCCATACTGCTTTCCAAATTGGCCGCACCAATTTGCAGTCCCACCAGCAATGTACAAGTGTACCCTTTTCTCCGCATCCTCGACAGCACTTGTTGTTGTTTGACTTCATAGTGGCTGCCAATCTTACTGGAGTGAGATGGTATCTTAGGGTGGTTTTGATTTGCATTTCTCTGACTGCTAGAGATGGAGAGCATTTTTTTCATGTACTTGTTGATTGATTGTATATCCTCCTAATATCTTCCCTTTTCCAGTCCTCCTCCCTCCCCTGATCTGCTGACTGATCTCTCTTCTAACATTCCTATTATTTTGATTAGTGCATTATAATTGGATAAGCAGGGTTCACTGTGATGTATTTGTACAGGGAGATAGATGTTGCTCCACAGTCCTTTCCCATACTCCTCCCTTTTACTTTTCTTCTTCATTCCCTTCTTTTACCATATTGGTGTCTGTTCTGTGTTTGTGAGATTCCTATTATTATTACTATTATTATTCCCTTCTTCCCCTCTTTCTCTAGCTTCTAAATATAAGAGAAGACATTTGACCCTTGACTTTCTGAGTCTGGTTTATTTCACTTAGCATGATGTTCTCCAGTTTTGTTGATTCATTAGCCAGTAACATAATTTCTTTTTCTCTATGGTGGAGTAAACTCCATTGCGTATATACGTCACCTTCTCTTTATTCATCCATCTATTAATGGGCACCAGATCTAGTTCTATAATTTGGCTGCTGTGAATTTTGCTACTGTAACCATTGATCTGCATGTATGACTAGAGTATGCTGATTTTAGTTCTTTTGGATAATAACAAGGAGTGGGATAGTTGGATCATATAGTGGTTCCATTCCCAGTCTTTGAGGTACTGGAGCCCCATGTCTTTCAGTTATCCAAAAATGACAACCTATCTGCTGAGAACTATATGCTAAATAGAAGCAATAAAATACCAAAAGCTATGCCTAGCCTGTAGCAAGGATTTCCTAATGGCTCGAAGGTAGAAGGAGAATGTGGACTTAGGATCAGAATATTCTTTATTAGAATAATTTAAATCCTGTATCCATTTGGGTAAAGGCTACCAGCTATGGTCTAAATTGTTTCCCTTCTTGTCCCAAATTCATATATATTTCAGAATGTGACTGTATTTGAATATATGGTCTTTAATGGGATAATTAAATTGAAATGAGGTCCTGAGGTTGGGCCTTAATCCAGTAAGACTGTTATGTTTGTAAGAAGAGATGAGGACATATACATAAGGGGAGACTGTGAAGGCCATGAGAAAAGGCAAGGATTGGGCTCCCAGACTGAGATCAGGCTAGCCAAAACCTTATCTCTGACTTTTGCTCCCTAAAACTATGAGAAATTAATTTCTAATGTTTAAGTCATACAAAGTCTGTGGTACTTTGTTACGACAGTCTAAATTTTCTATTTACCTTCGTTGAGCCTATATTTGTTGTATAAAAATAGATAACCATACTCAACCTTAGGGAATTTTTGATGGGTAGATTTGGTTTATGTTAATCAAATACTTTGTTAGTGTTTCCTGGACATTCCAGGGATGGCGGTGATTGTAGCAAAAAAAAAAAAAAAAATGATGATTGGAAAAATGTTGTTGACTTTTGCCCACAAGGCTCTTGAAAGAATCAACTTGGATGACAATTTGAATGTGAAATATAAACTTCAACCTCAGAATCTGAATGTGAACTCTAGGCTCACTGTTGATTACTTACTTGGCCTTGATTGTACTTGATATCTCCAGGTGACAATTTTCATCTCATTAAACTTGTGGAACTTACCTCATTTATTTATTTGGAAGAAGAATAGCTAGCAACTTGAGAGGCTGAGATAGAAGGATCAGACATTCAAGGCCAGCTTCAAGAACTTAGCAAGACCCTCAGCAACTTAGTGATACCCTGTCTCAAAAAAAAAAAAAGAAAGAAAGAAAGAAAGAAAAGGGCTGGGGATGTGGCTCAGTATTAAAGCACTCCAGTGTGTGTGTGTGGGGGGTATATTACAAATATACTTACATATACACACATATACACACATTCAGGAGAAAACTTACTGAAATGTTTGGTATGTGTTACGAACTACTCTAAATCTTTTACCTGTATTAACTCATTTAATGTGCACAAAAGTCCTGTTAATTATATGATATTGTTACCCTCATTTTCATAAAGTAAGGAATCTGTGACATAGAGAGTGAAAATCACTTGCTCTAAGTTTCAGAATGAGTAAAAGAAGAAGCTAGCTTTCAAACAGATAAAAAAACAGAAATGAAAAGAAGTACAATAACACATTCGAAATTATAGTATTTGTTTTTATATTACTTCCTGGTTTCGTTACAGGTTTCTTCTTCCAACCCTAGAAGAAGCGTCACATTCTTCTAGGACTAAAATCTTAATGAGAGTGCATCTGGAGACCAGTCCACCTCTGAAAACAATGGTGGGCAGAAGCACTTTTTAGGAACCTCCTTTTATTCCCAAATCCCATTCGGTAGACATTGGTGCTCCCTGATTCCTGGCATGTGGTTTTGGCCCCTCTCTGGGGAGTAAAATCAAATTATTAGTGCAATTCAATAAAGTATAGGCAAAGGTATACATGTTACTATTGAGTTTCGACCATTTAATTTCTAAAATGGGACTTTTTTGAACTCGGTTTCTCTTTAACATGGTGACCAGTAGTGGTTGTGAGTCTGCCTGCTCCATTACTTGGGTTCCTAAGTCACTTCAGTGTCCAGAACAATTCTTCTGACTCAAAAAAGGCATGTGGCTAAAATAAGAAGTAAGCTTCAGTTGATTTAAGCTACTGAAATCCTCGGGTTGTTTGTTACTGCAGAATAACATAGCCTACCCTGACTGATGTGTCAATCCTATTGCTCTCTCTTTGTTGGTAAGAATATTCCATGTTGATTACATTCTCAAACTCCAAAATCTTCTTTCTCCTTATTTGTTATGTTCTCATTTTACCTTTGATTCTGTCTTTCTGCCATATACCATTTTTTTCTTCAGTCCTTGTCACCTTGGAGTATGTCCCTGAGAAAACCTAGTATAACTGAACATAGGAGAAGAATCACTCTGTCTACTCTCCATTCTGTTTCAGATTACAATCAGAATGTGGAACCAGTACTAGGTCTTTTTTTACTGAGTGGAGCCACTAAAGCCTAGTGTCTGAAGACTTGGGCACAGTCTGGGTCACTGTAACCAAAACATGTACTTCAGACCTTTTCTTCCTAAGGAGGAGGTTGTGGTCATCCATGACTGCACAGAGAATGGCCCTTTTCAAAGGACAAGAGAAGCCGGTGGGTCCCTAAAGGGCCTTGAAAATCCACTCCACTAGCGTGAAATGGGTCAATAGAAAACAAGAAATGAAATTGAGGTCAGAGATAGTAAATAGCATCCCAGGCATCCTCTGTCCTCTTGTCCCAAGGGGCTCCTGCAGCTTCACCAGGTGATGAATAGCCAGAGGAAATATGTTCACTCGCCTCTTTTTACCAGGAGGGATAAAGGAAGCTATGGGGAAATCTGGCAAGCTTGGCTTTACTCTTAACAGACATGTGCTTCAAATTCTAATTCTATTCCTGGAGCTAAAACACCTGGGGGTATGGCTACACACACACACACACACACACACACACACACACACACACACACACACTTTTCTATGCATTGACTGCATTAAGTATTAGACTATATAGATCCCGTCTTGTTTTTAACCTACGTTCACCACAGTTTCTATACTACCATGCTCCCCAGTAACTGTCCATGGAATTAATGATTCCACCATCTTGCATGTAGGGAGAAGAGAACATTGGAATTGAGAAAAGGTCACCCATATAATTAATTAAACACTTCCCGAGTGTTGCCTACTTGACTGCTCCTGAGCTAATTAACAGCAGAGGGTAGGAGTGTGGCAAGACTCTGCTCTTCTGATTTTGGTGAGAAATGTAGGTCTTCTCGTAAAAGGGCCTCAAATGCACTTTAAGTGAAGGAAGGGTGGGGAAAATGAAAGACAGAAAGGAAAAGATAACTTCTGTGGTGACCCCTGATGGAAGAGTCAGAATTCGCCCTATGGATTCCCACCCTATGGGCGGGGAAAGAGCTTGCCAGACAGAGGGAATGCCATGGGGACAGAATGTTGCAGGTGACCTGATACTTTTGATATTCATTTGAACACCTAACCTTCCCAAGGAGCCTGGGACAGAGATCATGGGCCACCTTGAACACCTTCAGGAGACGCTGTGGGAGAACTTCAGCTCCCTGCATCTTCAAGATGCACTCTTAAACATGGTTTGATCCAGTCTTCAAAGCCCAGATCAAATCTCTTCACCTCTAGGAAGCCTCCAAATTCTTGTAGAAAAGGTTTCCACCCTGCGAACCCAGATTCTGTCAGCTCTGTTCAAGCAAGCTGTGTGATATCAGAGCAAATGCCTTCATATTTTTTTTTCATCTGCTTAATTAGAGTTTTAAGAGCATCTTTCCCTTGAAACTTCGGTAAAATTAATGACGCCACACAGTACAAGGTGGCTGTTCAGTAAACAGCCATGTTGAATCCAGAATTTAGTTTCTTCAATATTTAAATGGAATGGCAGAATCCCCATTATTTGCTTCTTCACAGGGATGTGCTGAGACCCGTGTGATGCACACACGTGAAAAGCCATCTTCTGCAAACTGTAAACGGATAAAGGCTGCAGGATCTGGAGCCAGAATGTGTGAGTCGGATTCCATTTCCACAGCTTGCCAGTTGGAAAAAAAAACTTCAGCAAGCTCATTGCCCTCTAAGTTCCCTGTTTCATTGTGTGACTTTTCTTCTGATTTATGAAATTTTGTCAAAATAAAGTGAGTCAACAAAGGTATAACGCTTTAGGATCGTGAGTGGCACTTAGAAACAAACATGAGTGTTAACTGTTAAAATTCCTTTATATATCACACCTATTCCTTAATGCAGGCTGCTTGAGATGAATAAGTATTGTTATTGTGATGCATGGGAACCCTTTTTTTGTACTCTGAATTTCCTTTGCTTGCTGATCTTAACTACAGAAGGAACTGGTAGCCAGGGATCAAGGACTCTGGGAGGCAAGTCTAGCTCCTGCTCCATGGTTCCTTGTTCATGGTTTCCAGTCTGCATGCTCCTTGGTTAAGAATCAGAGCTGGTGACCTACTCAGGCTGCAGGCACTTGCTCCTCTGAACCTTCTGCCCTCCTCCTTGGCTGGATGCTAGGGGGTTCTCTTCCTATTTTCATCCCAAGGCTGCCAACTCAGAATATTTCACTGCTAAAAATATGTAGCTTGAGATTCAACATGAACCAGACACATCATTCTGCAACCTGGACAAAGATGAAAGGGAGGGAGAATCCTGGTCAGGGATCTCTGCTTGGAGTTTGGGGATGGGGTTTTAGAAGTTTAAAGTTTTATTTCAAACCAATTTTTTAGAATGTTTACAGTCCATTGGAATTTCTTACTGGTTTGATCAACCATTATTATTATAAACTCATTAACAAAGCTTTTGGATAAGTGGAAAATGGGGATTTCCCAACCTGAGAGAAGCTGTGTGGCATCCTCAAGGGGTTAACCTCCTTAAGCTTGACTGGTACCTTTTTGGGTTCTTCCTTCACGATTTCTGATCCTTGAAGGTTACAGAGGCCTGAGAGCCTCAAAATATATAGAACCTTCTCTGCAAGGGAATCTGTGAATCATGACTTCTGAGCTAAAACTCTTAAATGTCATATTTCTCCCATAGTCATGACATGGAGAGCAGGTTTAGCACTCTGCTCTCATTTGCATGCTCCAAGGCGGCATACCGCATATTTTCTTTCTTAAAATAAGGAGGTAGGAATGAAACTACTGCTATTGCAATATTACAGTGCTTGGTATATTTAGTGAATAAGAAATAAATAGGTTCAAAGCTAGGTATATGGTAATACATGGAAATAATCTTGATAATTCCCCAAGGTTGGGAATCCACATCAATTGATTATTATGGCCAGGCAACCAGAAGGCTAAGTTGCCTTCCATAAATCACTTCATATAATTCTTACCAACAGGGTGATGAGACAAGGAGCAATAACGGCATTTACATATGATGATATTGAGGCCCCAAATGATGAGTGAGCTTGCCTAAAATTCCCCAAATTGTACAGGAAGAAGGAAAGATCAAACCAGCCAGCCAAAGCCAATGCTCTGTATATCAGTATAAACTCCTCATTGATTTCAGGGAAACCCAAAGTTTCAATCCACAGTATATATAGTGCATTTTGTCCAGTTAGTTCCTGGATTCTAGCATTAGCTTCACCTGGGAAAAGATTGGAATGCAAATCTTCAGTCCCACCCCAGGCAAAAAAGTCAGAAACTCTGGAGGTAGGTCCCAGTGACCTGGATCTTAAAAGCCCTGCGGGTGATTCTGATGGCAACTGTGGTTTCAGTAACAGTGGTGAAGAAGTCAAGGCTCACGGAGGCCAAGAAAATTGTCCATATACCAGAACAGAGACAGGCTTTGAAATGACGTTTGTCATTCCCTGAACACTTAATGCTGCATGAGGTGATTTCTCAAGTAGAATAAATTCTTTAGTGTCTGAGTTTGTGTTCCCTTGGCTGTCAGTTAAAATAGAATAACATTGTGGTCAGGGGTAACATTTTTAAAAAAAAACAACATCTCATCTTTTTGCTAGCTATGTGTTTTAGGCAATTTATTAATCTCTTTGTGTTTACAGTTTCTCATCTGCTAAATGCCTATTCAGGGCTGTTAGGATGACAGAGGAGAAACTGTTGATCTTGCACAGTACCTGGCATAGAACAGGCACTCAACACACGCTGAATGTGTCATTGTTATTAACACCTCATCCTTTTTCTCTTTAGATAAAATAGAGAAGTAGATGCTTGTTCAATGCCTGGAGCATAGTAGGTACCCAAAAGATGCTCAGTCTTCACTGATCTTTCTGATAGAGGCTTCTTTTATTCCCCATGGCAGGCTAAGTACCTCCCAAACTGGTCTTTCACCTTTTTGATTTTCCCCTGCAGCCAACTCCCTTAATGTCAGGCAGTGAATATGAGTCCTGAGGAAATAAATTCCAAAGCTATTGCAATGGAGAAAAGAGTTAGCTTCAGTCAACTTTAGCATTAAATTCATAATAAGAGTCTGCCCCGTAAAGGAGTCGCCTTGCAGCCCTTTCTCTGAGAACTTGGGTTATTAAGTCTTTCCCCTGAAGATGCACTCTCCCTCTCTTTCAGTCCCCCTCACCCCATGACATTCCTTTTCTGAGCAATCCCCGGTTTTCCCTCTGCTGAAGCTCTGGAGAGTCCCTGCCTCCCACTTGGTAAAATAGCAATTTAATAAGATGCTTAATTATTTTTGTAGCAACAACAATATTTTGCTGAATACTGTAATTGCCTTTTCCATTTTGCTAGAAAATTGAATGCTGAGAAGCATGTGAACTTGCCACATCAGTGCACCACCTGGAAAATCAACAGGCTCAACACCTCAGGCTCTGGAGCCTGCTGCAATCAACACCAGCACCCCAACTCTGGCAACAACAGAGTCTGAGGACTCTCTGGACCCAAATCAAGGGGGAAAATGCTATGGGTGCATAATTGAATTGGTTAAGTAGAAGGGAATAATGGCAAGTAAGTCAGGCAGACAAGTCTGGGTTCTGTACAAAGATTTGACAGTTACTAATAATGCAATCTTGAAATGAAATTGCACCATCTCTCTTAAGTCTCTGTGCACCTGTGTCAGAAGTGAGAAGAATTGTATGGCATACTCTGTTGGTCATTGAGAGGCTTACAAGGGACGGTAGGTAGTAGTAGACAATGGCTGACACCCAGTAGATGTTCAAGGGAAAAGAACCTCTGCTTGATCCAAGGTCAGTCCTAGAGGAATTCTTCATTTCAGCCTGTTAAAAATGAACTCGAGCAAAACAAAAGAAAATGGAAGAACCATGTCCCTAGACTTTGCTGAAAGGGAGTCAAAGCCCAGAAATAATGAACGTGAAGTCACTCTGGTGCTTGGTCCATCTGTGCCTATCACTCAGCTAATTGTCACACTTCTCTGCATTGTCTCTACACTTCTAGTCCCCTACCCACCGCAGATAGCGCCTCTGACAAATTGCTGTTTCCGTGAATCACAGGGCTGTTAATCCCCACCTTGTCTCCTTAAAACACATCATTGCATTTCGCGTGACGCTCTGCTCTCTCTACAAATCTTTTGGTTGCCTAGTTACTGGCCTAATATTGATAATACCTTCTGCATGTGTGTTTATCCTGCTCTACTCTGCAGACTGGAGGGTCTTCACAGTACTCTAGGGCCCACTTCTGCACCCACACTGCTCACTATGATTTGTCTTCCTTGAGTTTATCCAGCTCATTTTTTTAAAAAAAAATATTTTAGTTGTACATGGACATAATACCTTTATTTATTTATTTGTTTATGTGGTGCTGAGGATTGAACCCAGTGCCTCACACATGCTAAGCAAGTGCTCTACCACTGAGCCACCACCCTAGCTCCTATCTAGTTCATTTTTCTCTTTCTCAACTCCCTTACGTCTATCAAAACATCACATTGTGTCATAAATATGCACAATTATTATTGTCAATAAAATAATTTAAATTAATTTTATGCAAATTTCCCAAAAGCTAGGCTCTAGCTTCTTGAGTGCTTGATACTCAATATGTGACAATAAACCTCATTATCGATGACAAAGAAGTTTGGACTGCATGGATGCGTTAAAACTTGGGAACTAGGACATTTATAGTCTTGGTAGCCTCACAAGGTTTATTTTTCTAAGATTTTAGTTTCATGTTCTAAGAACAAATCTGAAAATTATTTAAACATTAGCGGTTACTGGAGGCTAGGAAAGTATGGGAGTTGGGGGTTGGGAGAGGTTGATCAGTGGGTGCTGAGTTGTAGTTACATGGGAGTAAGAAGTCCTTGTGGGTGGGTTGGGAATGTGGCTCAAGCAGTAGCACGCTCGCCTGGCATGCGCGTGGCTCTGGGTTCCAGCCTCAGCACCACATACAAACAAAGATGTTGTGTCGTCCGCCAAAAACTAAAAAATAAATATTAAAAAATTCTCTCTCTCTCTCTTAAAAAAAAAAGAAGAAGTCCTTGTGGGCTATTGCAAAATAGGGTGACTACAGATAATGACAATGTACAGTATGTTCCATAAAAGTAGAAGTATGAAGGCTGCAGGAATAATAAATAAATGATAAATGAATGATAAGTAATTGCAGAGATAGGTATATTCAAACTGATTTAAACATTACACAACATACATACATATAATGTACAAGATACCCAATAAATATGTACAATTTCTATATGTTATGCATCAATGTGAAAGATTAATTTAAATTAAAGAAATAAAAATACTATAAGTTCTAGCATTGGATCTAAAAAATTTGAAAATTACTGATTAAAAAAAACATGATATACATAGTAAATAGCACTTAAAAGCAATTATTTGGAGCATAACAGCATTTTTTCTTCTCCATATTTTTATGTATAATTATTTCATAGCTTTTATAATGGTATGATAATACTTATTTATAATTCTATATTCTGATTTTTAAGTTCATTCTCTCCACATACCTATTTCTTTATTAAACTTCTTTTAAAGGCATAATTTAAACAGTTACATACTATTCCCTGCTAGAATATCAGCTTTGCTAACTATCTTCCTAGTATCCTTTTTGTAGGTTCTTTTTCAAATTTTTAATATCATAAGCAATTGTGCAGTGGGCCACTTTGCCCATAAACTTAGCAGGAGGTAACAGAAGGTAGCTGGGAAACACAGCTGGTCAACTGCATGTTGCATTAGGGATAAAGGGGATAAGAGTAAGCAAAGTGCCACTTTAAAGTAGTGATGGAAGAAGGGAGTTAGAAGGAGGCGAATCTCAGGAAAATGAAAGGATAACACTAGATTAGAGGACAGGAATCCAAGGGGAGGGCCAAAGGAGGAGCTGGGGAATGAAAGGGGGAAAACTGCATTATCATATCAATACAGCACAGTGACCCCCACTATGACATGTAATTAAAATGCCCTAATAAAAACATGAACAAAAATATACATAATACAGTAGTGGTCAGGGTCAGCCTCACAGAGAACAAACCCAAGAAGGAGATGTGGACTGTAGCCAGGCAGTCATATGGGGGAAGAGGGATACTGGAAGTAGAAATTAAAAGATGTGAAGGCTTTGAGGAGGAAGAACTAGAATGCAGGGAGAGTGACAACATAAGATAATGTAATGAGTCAGGCAGAGAGATGTTCTCTGACAGAATCATTTCAATGTAATTCCAATTAAAATCCCAATGTCATTCCTTATAGAAATAGGAAAAGCAATGATGAAATTCATTCAGAAAGATGAGACCCAGAATAGCCAAAGCAACCCTTAGCAAGAAGAATGAAGCAGGAGGCATCACAATACAAGACCTAAAACTATACTACGAAGCTATAGTAAAAAATGGCATGATATTGGCATCACATGTAGACCAATGGTACAGAATAGAAGACACAGAGACAAACCCACATGAATACAGTTATCTCATACTAGACAAAGACACCAAAATCATACATTGGAGAGAAGATGGTTTTTTCAACAAATGGTGCCAGAGAACTGGAATTCCATATGCAGCAAAATGAAACTAATCTCTTATCTCTCACCATGCACAAAACTGAACTCAAAGTGAATCAAGGATCTAGGAATTAGATGAGAGACCCTGTGCCTAAGAGAGAAAATGTAGGCACAAATCTTGTGGGGTAAAAGGCACACTCACACATTGCAGGTAGGACTGCAAATCGGTGCATCCAATCTGGAAAGCAGTATGAAGACTCCTTAGAAAACTTGGAATGGAACCACAATTTGACCCAGCTATCCCACTCTTTGGTGTACACCTAAAGCATCAAAATTAGCATAATATAGTCATACAGCCACATCAATGTTCATGGCAGCTCAATTAACAATAGCTAAACTATGGAAGCAACCTAGATGTACTTCAAATGGTTAAAGAAACTGTGGTATATACACACAATGGAATACCACTCAGAATTAAAAGAGAATAAAATTATGGAACTTGAAGGTCAATGGTTGGTGTTGGAGAATATCGTGCTAAGTAAGCCAATTCCAAAAAAAAAAAAAACAACCCCAAAGGCCATATGTGTTCTCTGATAAGTGGATGCTAATCCATAATTGGGGTGGCATGGGGAAAATGGAGGAACTTTGATTGGACAAATGCATTCTGCTGTCATATATATGTAGTAAAAATAAATTAGTAAATTAATTTAAAAAATTTAAAAATTAAAATCAATCCACTCTAACCCCCCCCCCAAAAAAATTAGACTTTAGACAGACTTTTTCCCCTGACCTTCTTTTTCAAAGAGTACTTAACTTTGGAAACTTTTCAATTCTTAAAACTTTCTCTGCCCCTTTGAGACGTACGTCTTCTCTCAGCCTCTTGCAAGTTTTACAACCTACAAGTTTTTCTTCCTTGAGAAACTGGGAGCCTCTCTACAATAGAATCCTTACAGGAGCCACTGCGGCGGTCTCCCAGTCTCTTGGTAGGGGTCTGACTTCACAAATGACAAGCACAGATGGCCTAATCTCATGGACCCATTCCCCTTCTTACATCTCTGGTTCTTTTCCACTAACTTACCTGAGCTCTTGAAAATCCCCTCTATTTTGTTTCAGAGAGTTGAGCTCCATCTGCCCTTTTGCAGCGTCTAAACCCCCTGTTGCAGTCAGGAATCTCGTCTTCCTTGCCAGTTCAACTCCAGCTGGTGCAATTTTTCCTTGATGAGAGTTATGGTCTCACACTTCCCAAAATATGTCCCTTGGAACGCTGGAGAATGAGTCTGCAAGTGTACATCTTGATGGTCACAGCAGTTTCACAGCTACATAGACACCAAGGGTACAGAGCGTTTCTCATGCTTTTACTTTCTTTCCTCCCACATTCCATCCATCTGCAAAACTTGTTGCATCTAGCTCCACGACACACTCCAAAATCTTCACCTCCCTCTCCATTGCCACAATTACCACTGGGCATGCTGTCAGTCAGTCTCCCCACTTGGATTATCATTAGCTTCCAAATGGATCCCTACTTCCTTGTCCCTCCGTGTTTATTCTCCACAGATCAGGAAGTGATCTTTTAAACACCAGATGGCATCCACACCTGCTCAAGAATTTCTGGTGGCCTCCCATCACACTTGTGGTCTGTTCTAGAGTCCGCCGCAGCTCCCGAGGCTCTGCATATTTCTCTGATCTCAGCTCCGCGGACTTATGTTCTCATTACTCCACTCAACACTCTGACAAACAATGCTCCCATCCTGTCCTTGGACCCTGCTGTTGCTATAGTGGGGACCTCTTTATGGTTTTAATTCTCACTTTTTAGCCGTCTAGTGGTGTGTCTGTTCCTCATTCCATCTGACCACCTCACCTGAAGCAGTAAATCTCGTCCATCTCCATCACTGAAGCTAGTTTTCCTAATACGTAGCAGGACCTGACAGTATAGATTTCTTTTGTTATTGTGTAATCTCCCCCAGACACACGCGTACACTAGAATAGAAGCAAGTACTGTTGAGTTCACGGCTACACTTTTTAACTGACAGCATCTTGCTGTGAAGTAAACACCCAATAAGTAGTGAGAGGATGAAGGAGTAAGTGAACGATGCTAAGAAGTCTTGTAGTTAAAAAAGAAAGACAGAAAATGGCACAACTTTCTGGCTCACCCTTTCCTAAACTTGTCCGTCCACCAAATCCTTTAACATGTGACACCTATTTGTTTTTGATCTTCCAACTGAAAAGCATTGATAGTGCAGATGACGACGATGAAGCTTTTGGTCCTCCTCTCTTGAAGAGGCAGGATCAATGATCCACCATTTGAACCCAGAAAGTCTCTGACTGCTCTATGTAATAAAAGTGATAGAGACGGTGCTGTGCCAGCATCTGTTCCCAGGTGTTAAGAAACTGGCAGCATTCACTTTCTATCCCTTAGTGCCCTAAGCTGCCACCAAAGAAGTCGGATTGTCCTGTCAGCGCCCTGCTGGAGAGGTCACACATGGACAGATGCTGCAGTCCTCCATGTCAGCCGAGCCCATCTGCTAGCCATGCCCCACCCCAGACGCTAGATATTTGAGAGAAGGTGTCCTGGACCCTCTGCACCAGGCAATCCATCAGCGGCATCATGCTGGGTGACCTCTGTTGATGCAGGGAACAGGAGAATCTGCCACCGAGCCCTGACCTATTTCCTGACCCCCAAAATCTTGACATGGAAGATGATGATCACATTTTTAAAACCGCTTAGACCCACCCACCTACCTTTTGAATATCTTGTTAGTCAGCAATAGAAACTGGAACACTAAAGTGTAAATGCACTTCCTTCCTTTTTTTTTCTGCTGGGAAGATGAAAGCCTGGAGCACATGTCCCTCTCCCAAGGGCCCCCATCTGTAGCAGCACTGGGACCAGAGCCCGCATCCTCACACTCCGGTGGGCTGTTCTTTGCACGAACAAAGAAGCTCTGGTGTTCCTCTGCATCTCTGTTCCCCCTCCTTTCATGCGACTTGTCCCTTTCAGATCAAAATGACATTTATTGAACACATTCTGGGTGTCGAGCCACAGGACTGGGGATGTTTACATACTCATTTCATTCAGTCTCTGCAGCCCAGGGAGTTCTTTGGGAACTGGGACAGTGTGGACGAGTAAAGAGGGATGTCATCAAGGCTGTAAAATGAAAGGCAAGTCCAGCCAGAGTGCAAATTGACCAGAATATATTTCATTCTCCCGGCTGTGAGGCCTCAAGCTTTTGAATGAATATGTGCTTAACTATTTATAATTGACCTTTGCACAAAGGAACATGAAATTTTTATAGCCCAAAGCTTCATTTATTAACTTTACTGGAGTGTAAAATATTGCTGTTTGCCATAAATTTATACCAGGACAAACAATATATATGCTAATTAGTAGTCACGCCGTCATCTGCACGCTGTTGTGTTGGCTGGTCATTTCCGACAGGCAAAATAGCAGAATGCAATCGACAAATGACAACTGAATCTCTTGATACTCGCTGTTCAAACAGTGAAGTCTGGAGTGGGGAATTAATGGGGTTCATTATAACGAGTCCATTTCCTTTTCATTTCCTTTATAAATTAGTCCAGGTAACACGCTGAGTCCCTTCGAGAATGGCTCCCAGGAACCTGCTGAGATACACCTGCAAAACCCACAACTCAGCAGAATCCCTCCTGCTCTCACCCTGCGGTTTTCATGTTTCCTCTGGAGTTTGGAAAACTCACTGATGCTTCAGGCTTGGAAGGGGTCTTGGAGACCATCTTGACTTGCTTTACGCAGAGGGAGACTGAGGCTGAGCCATGCTGAGCTAGAGGTGGAGCCAGAGTCCAGAGTGAGTCTAGGTGAGCAGAAAGTCTAGGAAGGTTCTGACCAATCCTCTTGTCCTACCCAACTAAAGACATGAAAACTGAGGATCAGGGGAGACAAGTTGGAATGCCTTTCCACTGTGAAGCCAGGTACACCCCTAAGCAGTGCCTATGCTTTTCACTTTGCCCATTTAACGTGAACTTACTGAATACCTACCATGCAGTCAGCGTTGGTAACAAAGTGATTTTTCAGGCTCCTTCCCTCATGCAGTCGGTAAAGTGAGAAACATATATTTTAAAAATTGCCATCTGATCATAAACTAGCAAAAAGTGGGAGGCCCCGTGAGTGCTATGAGGGATAAGATCTTTTCCAGTAGATTCCGTATCATGCCAGCTGAGATCTGAATGGTAAATAAAGATGAATAGGTGAAGTGGGTTAAGGAGGTGGGCAAAACAGTCTGACGTGATTCTGCAATCTGCATTTGGGGTAAAATTGGGAGTTCATAACCCACTTTAATCTAATGTATGAAATATTATATGTCAAGAGCTTTGTAATGTTGTGAACAACCAATAAAAAAAAATTTAAAAAAAAATAAAATAAAATAAAGATGTTGTGTCCACCAAAAAAAAAAAAAAAAAAGACAGGGGAAATGGAATGTGCCCAGGGCCTGCAGTAGGAAAATGCATGGTCCATTGTAGGACCTGAGAAGAGGTTGTTACAAACACGTACAGCTCACAATGAGCCCAGGAAGGCGGATCCGGTTTTGATCATTCTGAACTCTGTGAGTTTAGTTCTTTAGGTATACAGAGAGAGGAAATAACGTGTTGGAGAGATATGGAGACAACACGCCAATTCAGGAGACTTTGTCTCTATCATCATACGTATTGTGTGATGTGCGGTGCGGTTGGTTCCCATGACTGCACCCGTAACTGTCAATGAGAACAGGAACTATGTCTATTTCTGCATTGTCTTCACAGCACCCGCCTCGGTTCTTGGTACAGAAAGGACACTTGAACAATGCCTGATCTATGGAAAGATATCTTTCGCACTGTCACTGACGAAACCCTGGCAGAGAAAAGTCTACTGCTCCAACTTTACATCGCACGGATAATTTCTTTTCTTCTTCATTATAAGTGTGAAGAGGCAAAACATGCCAAAGCCACCCCCTCTTCCTCTCTGCTGACAGAATCCATTTCATTTCTGAAAGTTAGTTCCCAGCCAAATACTCCTCCAGTGATGTATAAACTGTAGCCTTCTGAAATTTTCTGAAAAGAATTTTGCTCTTCAGAAGAAGGGGCTGATGAATCTGGCATATCCACCCGGCCTCTTCTATTTATTCATTAAAAAATAATTGCCATGAATTCAAATACAATGACTGGAGATGCAGCAACCATCTTGTGACAATGAGTTGATAAACATTAGGAAAGAACAAAGAAAACTAGTACCATATAGACATCAATCTTGGTGTCGCTGTATTGTTAAAACTATCTGCAATTCTGAAGCTTTATTTAACGAAGCTAAATAAATAGACTTCTATAGTTTTAGCTAGTCTAACCAGGTTTTCTATAATTCAAAGCCAATCATAGCCCTAACTGGTACAAAGTTCAACCACAGTACCTCTCATGTAATAAGAAACTTAGTAAATACTTAATATCTTCCCAATTCAGTCACTTTCTTTCAAGAGAGACATTTTTCTTGTACATTGCTCTCTGCTTATACTCTTCATTTATTTTTTATGCATATTCAAACACTAGAGAAAGAGAAGGAGAGAGAGAACAGTGCTACCTTGGGGAGTGTAGAGTCCTGTTTTAAGATGGGACTCCATATATCAATTTGTTGAGATACAGGGACAAGATCTGGTTTCAAACCTAATTATGCCATTGATAATAGCATAGCTTTGGAAAGTAGTTTTGGATCTTTACTGGCTTTTTTTAATGTAAAAAGGAGAAGGTTTTTGATAATCTGTAATTTATTACACTTCAAATAACATTTCATGAACCACTGGCATCTAAGTCACTAATGAAGGTTGTTAAGTGCTACCTGAGACTTAGTTAGGGCTGAGGACAAATTACTGGCACCTCAGAAATTCTCCTGGATTTGCGATGACCTTGAAGTTTGAGAACCCTTATCAACATCTGTGTTTGATTTAGCATTCCCTGATGCCCTTGGAACTGAATCTACATTATATATTTTAGATCCTTCAGATAATGCAGAAAACTGATGTTTTAAAGCAGGGTTTTAATTGACTGAAGGAGACGAAGAGAGACTAAGCCCAGTGCAGCTGGAAACCCCAGCTCCTCCTGAAACAGAACGGAAGCTTGATGACAATTGTTGGATCACATCGGAGGAACTTCCAGTGTTTGCTGCTGGAGCTGTTCACAGTGTTGTCAAAATACCCTCTGTGCATATGTATCCATGCGGATGTGTGTTTGGACACATGCGTGCCTGTGTATAAATATATGCATGGCCACATATGGATGTGCACGTGGGCACGTGTATGCCTGCCTGCTTAGGCATTTTCTACTGTGTGCATAGGGACTGAGTGTGCATCTCTTGAGGTGGCTACGTGTGCTTTCAGATGCACACGTTTCTGCACATCTGTGCTTGCACACTAACAGGAACACACACGTAGGTAGATGGATCTTTGTCGATGTGGTTAACAAGTTCCATTCTGCGATTACCAATCCTGGGTTTAGTTGTGAGTATAGCACAGTAATAGTAATCCTCTCCATTTAGTAGTCTGGAGTGTGGAGGAGTGGAAGAACTGGAGAAGTTGGACTCGTGATACTGAATTCATGTGGTTTCTTGAAGTGTCTTATTTTAAAGAACTTTTTATAATACAGAACAGAGAATACTGGTCCTCTGATTCCAGGACTATGGATAGATAGTGTTCTGGATGGTATGGGGCAAGCCATTTCATCTCCATGAATCTCAGTTTCCCCTTTCCTTCTGAAGTCTCAGAGTTCAAAGGTCAATGACAATACTTAGAGTTTGTGTCCACCCTTTTTCCTTGAAATACCAAGGTCTCTTTGAAATTAGGAAGTACATCTTATTCAGGTTCATAGTCCCACTGCCTGAGAGAAAGTCTACCACTACGTGATGGTGGTGGTGATGGTGACAAAGATGGTGGTGACGGTGACACAGTGCCTAACAGTGAGTTCTCATTCTATAACAACACTTTCAGGCACTCAACGTGGATCATCTTATTTAATGTTTAAACTTTGATGTGAGTAACATCATTCTCCTTATTATAAGGCAACTTGACATGGAGAAATCAATTGACCTGCACAGTACGTAGAAGGATAGGGATTCACCTGTTCAATTTCAAATCCAGGTCTGTTAGTCTGTTACCACTATCACAATACGGTACTACTCAGTAAAGAGTTATTGAATAATATGTTAATGGAAAGATATTGTGTAGGATGAAGTGTTTATTGGAGGCTCTTCCCAAGCAGCTTCATTTCAGAGAATAGCTTGGTTGGTAGGAAAATGTTTTGTTTAGAATCAAATCCAGAAAGGCACATTTTAAAAATTGGAAGGAGTCATAAAACTACCAGTCCCAACGAACTTTATTATAAATTAAGGAACTCGAGACCTAAGGAGATAAAGTGACTTGTCCAAAAGGACACAATTACAGTCATGAAGCAGCAACAATAAAACTAGTTCCCCATATTCTGCATTCCCAGCCCCCTCTCTTTTCTACTATATTTTCTTCCTTTTGTACAAAAGACACAAGGACTTCCGGATTACCTTACAGTATAACAATGCAGCACAGGAGTGGAAATTTCCTCTCCAAAAACATGAGCTACAATCGTCATGGTTATTTTTGTAGTTACCCTGTTTGTGCCTCTGATTCCTCTAAGTTCTCTGAATCTGCAGACAGACACCAGGACAGGATAATTAAACACCCTTAAGTGCCTGTCCCGACTCCACATGAAGCTGAGAGACGGAGCTCTCCTGGGCCAATCCCCTCGTTCTCCCAAAGTGCCCCTTCTTATAATTAAAAATTAAACCGTTTTCCAATGAAATAATTTTGCTCATTCTTCTTGCTCCCGCGCCAGTGCCTGTGGCACCAGCTAAATTTCGAATTAAATAATTCAACTGCAATACATTTAAAATAGATCACATTTAGTGCCTCACTTCCTATTGGTTGCAAAACCAGGCCAATTGAACATGATTCCGTGGGTGTCCCCCACCAAGGGTATGCAAGGCTTGTGATTCCCTTAACGGAAGCTGGCTACATCTTCCTTCTCTTTTGTCTCTCTGCTCCAGCAACAAAAACCTTTTCTTAAAAAAAAAAAAAAATCCATTTTGTCTCCTCTTTATTCCTTTGTTCTTCTTCTTTTTTCCCTTCCTTTTGATCAAAAGCTATTTTTTTTTAAAAAAAAAAAACCTCCATTTTGCTTTTCTGGTGGGCGGTTCTCTGCTTGCATTCAACATCTGCTTACTTGCTAGGGAAGAGAGACACATTATAACTCTCCCCAGGCTCTGCGTGGGGAGGGAAGGCAGGATGGATTGAGAGACTGGGCTGAGTCAAATCCTCTCTCCTGGGGCTGCAGGTTTTCATTTGGCTCAGGTTGCAGGGATCTTGGAATTCTGATTTTTGTTTGACAGATGATATTGTAACAAGAGTTCACCTTGTTAACGGCCCTAACCTGGCTGTTAACCAGTATGGGGACGAGGAGTGCAAAGAGGCAAAGACCCCAGCTGGGTGGGGGACATGGGTTTGACATTTGGCTGTGTGATCTTCAGGGAGTCACATAACCACCTAGGACCTCAGACTCCCCATCGGAACTCCTCCCTGCATCATCATCCCCGTTTTATCTACTCTCAGGCAGGCGAGTCACAGGGAAATTTGAACTGCGAATGTATTTCAGAGGAGGTCAATGAGGATTGCAAGATGGTAAGGACAGCAGAAGGAGAGCTGTCAATTGTGAGGGAGAGAACAGAGAGGGCATGCACCCATTTCCCCCAAGTGAAGTAAGTCCCACTCCCCTGTTCAACGGGGAAATAGACGTGAAGTTTCTTTATGTTTGTTTGCACTTCCTCTGTTCTTCAGAGGATGGGGATTTGCTTGATGACTTGAGGATGGATGGGAAAAACTTGACCCAGGCTCAGTTTCAGAGCCAGCCTATCCATGGGACCTACACACCTCCAGGATCACATCCGTAAATAGACAGGGGGTTGTCTCTGCCCATAATGGTTTAGCTGGTGGGATGGGAAATAGTCCAGTGCTGATAATAACGGGTGGACAAATTTAATCCAAGGGTGAAGTACAGGAAACCCTGAACGACCTTTAGCCCTCCAGAGAGACTTCTGTCTGTAATACCCATGGCGGGTTTGGTCTTCACAGGTATGTTTCTCGAATCCCGTGTCTCAATATGTTCTTATTATAGGGGAAAAGGTCATATTTCTTAATGGTACAAAACTCGTTTTCCTCTTTGAGGAGACTGAGGAAAGATAGAAAGTGCCATCAGGTAGGAAGGACAGGTTGGCTCTTTGAAGCTGTACAGAGCCACTTAAGACCAATGGAAGCTATTAGAGGGAAATGTTTCAACTGTGGAATGATGGAGAGGAACTCTACCCAGGTAGTGAGTTCTCCATCATAGCTGGCGTTCAAGCATGGTGCCATTCATCACCACTACGTACTCCTGGGCACTGGTGGGCATGCATTAAATGTAGAAACAGATGATACTGCCTTGGGTCATGTCTGAGAATATGCCTGGGTCCTAGCTTCAAAGGTACAGGTCCTGTCCCTTCTCCCGCAGGCCTTCCTCAGCAGTGGATGCCGGAAGAGCTGTCGTCTTGAATAATTAACGATTGCATTTGTCATTGGTGGCAGCATGTTTATATATGGAGAATAGAAATTTACAGTGTTGCACTAAGAACCTCCTGGATGCTTTTCCTCCCTGTCAACTATTGACAGGGACACCCCCCGCCACACACACACACACTGATACACACATACCAAACGTTCAAGAAGGTCTTTCACTTTTCCAAATTATTAAAATGATTCTGAAACCTGCAGCCCCTTTAGAGCAAATATGGAGAACATTGTTTTTTTTTTTTTTTTTAATGGGAAGCAATTAAATGGAAGAGTAGAGTCGAGGCCCAGAGAGACAATCAAGTTAAGGCATTCACAACAATCAGGCACACCAGCCAGTGGCACATGGAGGAGGCAGAAGACTAAGAACCCTACCATGTGGTGTAACTTCTAGAAATGTGGGAGCCACTGGAGCTAAGGGACCAAGGAAGGACACTGGGGAGATGGGTTTCAATCATCACCCATTTTCACGAAGCAGAGGACACTGGTCAACCCACTTGTAGTGGCTCTTGCTTGATTCTGGGTGCTACTCATCCAAGAACTCTTGCTGACTCTTTTAGTGGTTATCTCTGGCTCCACTGGGACAGGCTTTGGAACTGAAGGGAACCTGCCATGGAGATCCAGACATGGAGAGAGCTGGGGCTCACACTGGTGGCCACAAAGGGCCCCTTCTTCATTCCTGATTTTACCCTCTTGTTGGGGGCCTCAGTGGTCAGCAGTGTGTGAGCATTGACCTCACTCTTGATTTTTCCACCGTCTTAGTTTTAGCTAGATATTAATCACAACAGAGAGAACACACGAGTTCCATATAGTGGTGAAGAGTTGAGAGCCTGCAGGTGGCGAGACGGATTTGTTGGCAGATTCTGCATTTGAGGTGTTAGAACTGTCATGCTTTGTTTCCGGGCTTCAAGCTAGGTTTAGGGAGAAAGTGCAAAGTAATTTGGGGAAAGGTACAGACTGGAGAGTATCTCTGTCCTGAATAAGACTTCTTGGTTATTTTCTCATTCACCTAATGGACAGAATAGCTAATGGAAGAGAGCCCTGGATTTGGTGGTGGAACACCTGGGCTTGAAAAAGGGTTTTACCATTTACAGGTTCTATGTTTGTGGATCATTCACTTAGCCTCCTCTTTAATTTTCTCCTTCATTAAGTATGGAGGGTCACAATAATAGCACTTTCTATACTGGACCATAATTGCAGAAACTCATAGAATTAAAATACTCTCAAATGCACTCTGTTAGAGACTCTTATTTCTAGAGTTTCATAAGATTTCTGTGGGTAACTTATTTGAAATTTATATATTAAAAGCCCTGATGAGATTTGATTTAAATAAAAGTAATCTAAATAAACAAAATTCTTGCTTAGATTTGCTACCTAGAAGTTTCAAAACCTAATTTTACCCTTGAACTTGTTCTCCTGGGTGTACCACTTAATGCCCCATTTCATATTCGCTGAGAAATGAAGTCTTGCAAAGAACTTCTATTTTGGCAAAGCTATTGAGTAGGGTACAAGTAGGGTGGAGGTCCAAGGATGAAGAATGCATTAAAGGTCAGAAAGCACTACCAGAATTCACCCTTCCCATTAGTTTTGCTTAAAAATGTTGCCAAAGTCTGCCCCTAATTTGGCTCAGTGAGCATAAAAAAACATCAAGGCTGAATCCCCAGGAGTCAGGATTCAATGCAAACCTGGATAAGTGTCTTTCCTTACAGCGACCTCAATTTCTTCATCTGATGTATGAGACAAATATCCAGTATCAGTGCAAATCACCTAGGCCATCAGCATCAGAATCACTCAGCTTAAAATTACAGATTCCTAAGTGCCTCTCAGACCCAGGGCAAGAACAGGGTCATTTTTTAGCATTTTCTCCTCTGGGGATTTTTATGCCCATTAATGTTTGAGAAGCAGTGGTTGAGAAAAATCTTAGAGCCATACCCGCTCAGCTTCCTTAGCTTTTTTTTTTTTTTTTTTTTTTTTTTACATTCACTTACCTGAAGCAAGGGGTTCACCAGAAGAAAAAAAAAGAGTCAAGAACTCTGAACAAGAAAGGGACTCTTCTCTACTAGGAAAAACCACCAAAGTCAAGGCTCACCCTTCATGCCATTGTCCAAGACTCACATGGAAAGCAAAGCAGAACTGACCTTCTGTTGTGATTCTAAGGAAGCTTCATGCACCCATATGTATGCAGATGTCTCTCTGAATTGGTGCATCTGAAGCCAGGACTGTTGGAGGGAAACATAAAATATTACAGAGTTGATTTAATGGCCTTTAAAAGTCCCTCCTGAGCGGCTGGGGAGCCCCTTGTCTGCGTCTCTGGGCACCTCTGTGCTCGTAAAGCTGTCGCCATTAATCGCTGCTGCCCACCTTCCTGATAGCATGCAGCTCACACATCCAGAGAAGGGCTGTAGATCCTGAAAGGTTCTGGTGTGTGGAGGTGGCAGCCTCAGCCCTGGGGCGCTTCTTGCTTTATTTTCAATGGTGGGCATGGTGTGTAGCTTCTTTGGACTAATCTCTGCAGATACTGGCTCCACCTCTTTTAATTTGAGATGTTTACTTCCCCACCTGCCTGGAGCCAGACTATGAATTTATTCCAAGAGTTTCTGGCTCCTGCTTGAGACTTGGTATTAATCAACCCATGCACATCTGTGCATTTTTTTTTAGAATTTGTTTTTCATGGCTATTCTACGGAAGCACTGTCCGTTAGACACCAGCCACAAAGGTGAACTCCTGAAGAAAATCTGAATCTTCTAGTAGTCACATTTAAGAAAGTAAAAAGAAGCAGGCGAAATTAACTTCTAAATATTTAATGGTATGTTTTATTTAACCCAATATATTTAAAATATTATTATTATTTCAAACTAGAATCAACAAAAATTATTGATGACATGTATGCTCTTTTTAAATTAGGTTATTGAAATCTGATATGCGTTTCACACTTATGGTAGGGCTTATATTGAATTAGCCGTATTTCAAATATTTAATAACTATGCATGTCTGTCATATTGGACAGGAAGTTCCAGACCAATAAAAGTGAGGCAATCCGGCAAACATTTCCTATCCATTCATTTAAACACATACGGAGAACTGACAATACAGGAGGCATAGTTCTGGGTCCTCCACTACAGAGATAAAAATCACCAGATATCCCTGTCCTAGAATAGATAATCAGCAGGACATGACCTACAATAACCAAACAGAGGAATAAATGGTCACAATAGTTTCAGATTGCAATAAAGGTATAAAAAAGAAAATGTTGATATGATACAGTAACCCAAGGGAGGAGAGAGATAGGTTAGATCAATTTACATAGAGTCTGAATGATAAGAATATATACACATTTTCATCTTGTCACCTTGTAACATCCAAACATGCACCTTCTTAGGACCTAGATGGCATAAGGTGCTACCTGGAATATTTACTTAAATTTCTTATAAGCACTAGATTATGATGATTATCAGACTGTCAACTCTAAGCTAGAGGAAACATCCTCAGGGAATAAAAGAGATTCCCTATCCATAGCTGATCAAGATATTTTGATAGCTGGACAAGAGAAGAAAGGAATAGCCACCCCACATGAACTTCGGTTTTGAAATTAAAAGATGGAAGGGATGGCTAACAATGCTAGCTCTGTTTCTGTTGCTTGTTGTTCTTTTTGTTTGTTTTGTTTCTGTTTTTGTAGGAATGTAAAGTTTATTCTGGTCTCTTCAAGGAGAGATGTGATCTCAATATGCTCTGTACTCCTGCAGGTAGATCTACCCAGTGGTGCGTAGAAAGGAAATATTTTTATGCTCATCTTCCCTAAGACACATAAACCGAAGACCAAGCTTAGAAAAATGTGCATTTAAGTGCTGAGATAATGTATGAAAATGCCAGGCCTTTGTTCCCCAAGTAATTTGTCCAGATATGCAGAAATGAAACACCATCAGGAACATACCTTTTAGAGCCATTGTGTTTCAAAACAGTAAGAGCCAGTGTGATTTTTGTGCTGTTTTTGTTGTTGCTACTGGTGCTTTTTTTTTTCTTTCTTTCTACTTTTTAAAAAATTTTAGATCTATAGTATTTTATAAAAATATAGGGAGAATTTGACTTCACTGATCAATATTCCCAACAATAGAAGGTGATTCACGTTTAGGGTGCCCCATCAGAGTGCATTTTTAATGCAGTCAAATCTGATTCACTAAAGAAAAAAGATGCTTCTAGGGACTGGGGGTTGTGGCTCAGTGGCAGAGCACTTGCCTACTATGTGTGAGGCCCTGGGTTCGATCCTGAACACCACATAAAAATAAATAAACAAAATAAAGGCATTGTGTCCATTTACAACTAAAAAAAATTTAAAAAGATACTTCTAAAACTGTTATTTACTGTGTTTATTCACTTTTGATACTTCTCTCTACCTTGCTCTTTCCTCTGAGAATTTGACCTGGTAACCATAGCTCTGCCAATAATAGTAGGTACACACCTTAGTGCTAACCAAAAGCCAGATATTTTATTAGCCACTTTAAATGAATGATTTTATTTCATACTCAAAACAATCCAATTATTTTGAGAAAATTGCTATCACATTTTACAGATGTAGAAATCAAGATTAGTAAGGATTGAAATATTTTCCCAAGATAGCAAATGAGTGATTCTTAATTTTTTTTCTGGCCCCAAGACCCATTTACATTATTATTTTATTTATTTTTTAATCAGTGAGTGCACTGTTTTCTGTATCTGCCATAACAAATGATCACAGACTCAGTGGTTTAAAATGACAACATTGTCAAAAATCTACTGGGCAAATTTTTTGAGGATCTGAGTTCTCTATTTTCTGGATTTATGTGTCTACCCCTGTGGCTACTTAATTAATGTAGTTTAATCAGTCTTCAGATCAGGTAAACTGATTCCTTACATGTTATTCCTTTTCTCAACATTTTAGAAAAATCTTGTCTGTATATGCCAAACTACCTTGCTGTTATTTTGATAGGAAATGAGATAAGACCGTATATCAATTTGAGATAATTGACATCTTTACTAGGTTGACTTCTCCACTCCATGAAGGCAGAATTCCTCCCCATTTATTTAGATCCTCTCTGATTTCTTTTCTCAGTGCTGGGTAATTTTCAGCCAACAAGTCCTATACGTGTTTCTTTAGATCTACACATATTTCTTTATTTTGGGTTGTTTTATACAATCTTGTATTATTAATTCTGGTATCTATGTGTTCTGTGTTAATACAAAGAAACACAATTGATATTCATGTTTGCCTTGTACTCTGTGGCCCTGATGAACCCACTTATTAGTTCTAGGAAGATTTTGTTTGTTTTTTTGGAGTTTCTTGGGATTTGCTGTCTATCATTTATAAGAAGGGAATTTTTTAATTTCCTCTTTTCTGATTTGTATGCCTTCAATGCCATCTTCTTGCCTTGCTGTACTGGCTAGAACTCTTGGTATTATACTAAATAAGAGTCACGATACTGGATATCCTTGCCTTGTTACCAATCCTATGGCAAAAATATTGTCTTTTACCATTAAGTGAAATATTAACTGTTGTTTTTCTAATAGATACTCTCTATCAAACTTAGTGTTCTTCTCCGTTGCTGTTTTTTGAATATCTATCATGAACAGGGAGGTCAATTTTGTGAAATGGGTTTTTTTTTGCATAGATCGATGTGATCCTATAGTTTTTCCTTGTCTTTGTTAAAAGGTGGGTCACGACTCTGAGACCAAGTGTTGTTTCAACCTCAGTAGTTCTCCTACTGACTAGTGCCTTACAATTCAGCTCTGGCACTAGTCACATGAGTTAGCTCAGCCTTCCCAAAGGTAAGGGCATGATCCTCAAGACGGCCCTCACTGCAGATGCCAACCTAAAAGGCAGGGGGACCCAAGGGCCCTTGCTCTTCTGACTGACTGGTTGCAGATTTCAGGATTACCCTGACCCTTTCACGTTCACTACTCAGGATAAGAACTCAAAGACTTGAGGAAGATGCTGTAGTTACTATTCCAGTTTTCTTATAAAGGGTCCAACTAGGAAACTGCTAAGCACACAGAGACCTTGGTGAGGTTTAGAAGGGCCCTAAACACACATATCTTCAGTGACCACTCCCCGTGGAACCCTGACATCACCATTCCAGCACGTTGATGTGTTCACTGACTAGGAAACTCCAAAGAGCTCTCGGGTTCCAGATTTTATTGGGGCTTATTAGACAGTCATGATTGGTTAAACTTACTCTCCAACCTCCATCTCCTTCTCAGAGGTCAGCCTGCCTCGAAGTCCCAACACTGATCACATAGTGGAACATTTGGTGACCAGCACTGTCTAGGAGCCATTCGGGGGCCCACCACAAATTATCTCATTAGCGTAATGAGAATGATAGCATAGTGATCCAAGGGACCTATCAATAGCAAGGAAACGGTGTCACTTAGAAAATTCTAAGGGCTTTAAAAAAGGATTCAGATACAAGCACTAGACAAGCTATTATGTCATAATTGCATTGATTGATTTTTAAATTTCTAATCAACCTTGCATCCCTAGAATAGGCTAAATGGGTCATGGTATGAAATTATTACTATATGTGGTAGTATTTTATTTGCTAATATTTTGTTAAAGATTTTTTTGTGTGTCTATATTCATATTGTTCTTCAGTGTTTTTTTTTCTTTTTTCTTTTTTCCTTTTAATACCATCATTGTCTGTTTTTTAATTTCCTGAGGGAAATAACAGATTCATAAAATAAATTTCTAAATCTTTCCTTTTATTCAATTTATGGATGTGATGGTATACAATTTATATTATTTTTTCTTTTCTTTAAATATTTAGTAGGATTTTTCTGTAAACCTATTTATGTCAAGAGATTTTGATTCAGACAGTTTTTATGTTGTGTGTTTATTTTTGAAAATACTTATAGAGATATTCAAATCATCCATTCCATGTTAGGGGAATTGCATAGTTCCCCCCCCCCTTTTTTAGGAATTGGCTGGTTTCTTAAAAGTTGCAGAATTTAATGTGTGTAGAGTCGTTTATCCTTTTTTATTGGTTATCTTTTTGATAGATGCAGGATCTTCGTGATATCTCCAGTTTCATTTATGATACTGGTTGATTGTAATTTCTTTATCAGTTTTGTTAAAAGTTTGTCAATTACATTGTTGTCTTCAAACAACTAGGTCTTTGCTACATTATTTTTTCTCTATTGATTTCATGTTTCTCCTTTAATTGATTACTGGTCTAATCTTACCATGTTATCCCCTTTGCTTGATTTGGATTTGGTATGCTTCCTTTTCCTTGGTCCTTGAAGCAAGAACTCAGATTATTGCTTTGGCTGTGTTGCACCAATTTTAATATGTTGCATTTTTATCCAGCTCTATGTATTTTGTATTTCTGTTGAGTTCCCCTCTTAATCCATGTATTATATAGAAGTGTGCTGTTGTATTGGTCTATTTCTGTTGCCAATAACATAATGCCACAGACTGGGTAGGAAATTAAATTGGAGGTCTCTTTCTGTTCACAGTTCTGGTCCAGGGTTGAATAGCTACATCTGGAGATATCCAGCTTTCTGTCAGAGTCCTCAGGAAACCCAGGGAACTACATGGTGCTTGCATGTATGTGTGTGCTCTGGTCTCTCTCCATCTTCTTATAAATACTAGTATTCAATTATGGGGACTCTACCATTAGGACCTCATCTAATCTTAATTGCTTCCTGAAGTTCCCCACCTCTCAACACTAATTGAATCACTTTTCCATTCTCTTAATACCTCACAATGAGGAATAAGCTTGAACAGAAGTTTTAGAGAGCACAACCCGTATTCATATCACAGCAGTTGTTTAATTTACAGCTAATTGGAGATATTCTTGATTCTATTATAACCAGAAAATATACTCTGTATGATTTAAATTCTTTTCAATCAGTTGGGGTTTGTTTTATGTCCTAGCATATGGTCTATCTTGACATATGTTCAATGTGCACTTGACAAGAATTTTCATTATTATTGGGAGAATTTCTTTTAAGTGTTGAATAGAACCTGTTGGTTGATGGTGATATTGAGCATTTGTTTTACTTTTTGCTTATTTTCTGCCATTTTTTACCATCAAGTAAGGAGTTTGGCATCAGTGGTTGAAATCTGCAACTAAAATTTGGGATTTGTTAATTTTTCTTCCCAGCTCTGATCAGCTTTTTCTTCACATGTTCATAGGCTGTTCTTTGGTGAATGCACATCTAGGAATGCTAGGTCTTCTTGGCAGATTGATACTTTTAAAAAATTGTCTAATGTCCCTCTGTTTTGTTGCAAATTTTATTTTTTGCTCTTAAGTTCAAGTTGCTCATGTTAATATAGTCTTGCAATTTTCCTCCCATTAATAATTGAATGATTTTTTTAATCTTTCAGCTTTCAAATCTAAGTAAATTGCTTTATTTGGGTGAGTTCCTTTAAATACAATCTTCCAACCTCTGTTTATTTAATTGGCATATTTAGACCATTTATATTTAATATAATTTTAACATATTAGGATTTTAGTCTACATTTTTTTCTTTGCTTTCTGTTTGTTCTTTTTTAAAATTTATCTTTTCCTTTTTTGTGTCTTCCTTATAGTCATAAACATTTTTTAAATTCCCTTTAGTGTATATATGGTTTTTGAGTTTAACCTATTTATATTTACATTGCATTACAATTTCATGTATTTAACATAGTATGTTAGTGTCCTAATATTACCAGTTTGAGTACAGAAATGTTAATTCCCTCACTGTCTTTTACTTTCTCCTTTTGTAATATAATTATCCAAGCATTTCCTATAGAAAAACATAGAAACATCAGACATTGGTTAAGTTTTGCTTTATCTATTGAATATAATTTAGGAATAATAAAAGAATAAGAATGGCTATTATTTTTATGTACAGTATGTACCCATACTTTGTGTACAGTTTTCTTTGTTTCTGATATTTTATATGTTCTTCTTTTATGATTTATCTCTGTTAGAGAACTTTCTTTAGAAATCCATTCATGTACGTTGGCTAACAAATTATTTTAGTATTTCTTGATCTGAGAATGTCTTAATCTGCACTCAATTATATCACATACTTTGTCTAGGTTTAGGATTCTGTGTTGCCAATTCGCTTCTAACATTTGAAAAATATTAGAAAATTCCTTTCTTGTCTTCATGATAAAAATTACAATCATTTGAGTTGTTCTTCTCTTGTAGGTAAAATATCATTTTACTCTTGCTTCTTTCAATAATATATATTTGAACTTAGGTTTCAAAAGTTTAATTATAATGAGTCTTGATGTGGATTATTTGAAGTTATTTTGTTTGGAAAATACTTAGTTAATTGGAACCTGAAGATTTATGTCTTAACCAATTTTACAAGTTTTCATATCATATATTTGACTACTTATTTAAACTATATCATTTTTCTCCTCTCCTTTGGGAAGTTGCTAAAGTAAATGTTAAATGTTTTGTTATATTCCCATCAATCTCTAGATTTTGTTCATCTTTGTTAGTCTATTTTCTATTTGTTATTACAATTCGTACATTTTTATTATTGTGTCTAGTTTACTTATATTTTTCATAGTCTCTTTTCTGCTCTTGGTCCTGACTGTCAAGCTTTCTCTTTTAGTTCTTGTATTTCTCAGTCTATTCAAGTTTTTTATTGAGATATTTTTCTTTTTAATTTGTTTTAACAATACTTCTAATTTCTTATCAAAGCATTTGTATTTTGTAAAATCAAAGCTGCTTTTAAAACCATCATCACAAAATTCTATGATCTCCATCATCTTAGAATATAATGTGACATATGTGATTATCTTTTTTTTGATGCAAGATCTTGGATCATTGTGTAAAGTTGTCTCTTATTAAAAAATCTACATTTTTTTTTTGGTATTATGGGAGTCTAGAGTTCATTCAAACCATTTTAGTTGTTTTCTTTCCTGTTGGGTGCAGGTAGAGTCCTGATTCTCTATTTGACTTTCATTGCCCCCAAGGGGATATCATTCCTCATTACTGCTCTTTGTCATTCAGTACTGTGCCAGCTGTGTACACAGTCTCTGCTGATACTGTGGACAGGGTAGCCCCCCTTAATGTTGCACAATAGTGCAAATATGACCTTCCAGTTGTTGTCCTTTGACACCACTCCATTGAGCTGTAGCAAGGATAGTCTCATAACCTTAGTAACTGTAGGTAGAGGTGGAAGTTCAGGCTTTCTCTGTAGCCTTTAAGACACCATGGATTGGGGTGGGAGTTATTACCACTTTATGAGATGAAAGTACCACATTCCTACTCTGCCTTCTTTGGTACCATGCTCACAAGCCTGTTGGCATGTCTCTTTATAGCCTTCCCAGATAGAAGTGTAGGTTCCCCCTTGGGTCATTGCTTACATGGGAGACAACAAGGTGACTTTTTTCTCCCTGTGGTGTTTAAGTGGAGTATAGCAGTCATTCCTTGTGGGTTTTTTTTTTTGTCTTGTTAAATCAAATCTTCCTGATTATTCTTTTTTTTTTTATGAAAGCAGGGTTTTATTTTGACCTATTTTACCTGTGTTCACTGGTATCTCTGCAAGTCACCTTCTTTAATGCCATTTCTAGGACATATGATGGAGAAACCAAAGAACTTGTGATCATGCCATTCTTCATCTTCCAAGGTTCCTCAATAGTATTCTTGCCTTCTTTCAAGCTATCCGTCTTCTCATGTTTGTTTTATATACAGTGCACATTTTTTACTGCAATATCAATTTTTATGAATAAAGTTTTATTGGAAAGCTGTACCCATTTGTTTCCATATGGTTTATGGCTGCATTCATGATACCATGTCAGAATTGAGTAGTTGTAACAGAGAGAATGTATTACTTGGAAAGCCTAAAACATTTGCTATCTTGCTCTTTACAAGGAAAAAAAAATGTTTTGCTGTTATAGAATATTCCCTTGAACTTGCAAATATAACTTCCTTATCCCACTCAGTAGAAAGGGATTATGTTAGGAAAGCTGGTAAAATAGTAGCTGTCCTTTTGACTTGTGTTTAGCTAAAATTTAGAGGTGCTGTTGCTACAGAAGGAGGGAAGAATTGGTATTTGAGGAAAAAAAATATCAGTCTTTGTTACAAATAGTATTGTAAAGTCTTCTCTTCTAAAATTTTATAGCAACTATTAAAAAAACATAGTTGCACAGAATATTTAAGCAAACCAACCAAATAAATAAAAGTAATCACGGCAGAGCAAAATTGTGGTTACTTACTCATACATTATTCATATTATAGTTTTGCATATTGCACTTATCATTAGTGTACATGGTCTTCAGGACCACCTTGTGTTTAAGAGAACAAGTTCACTTTGTTTAACTAATATTTCCCAAACTTATTTAAAGAAGACCTCTCATCACTACCCATTTTTTTTCCAATCTATTCTTATAACATCTTGTGAAAGGAACATCCACAGAATAAATGCATGTTGTATCCTTCTTTTTGAGATGATCAAGATATATCAGTATTTTAAAGGCCTTGAAATATCCTGGATGAGTAAACTCTATTTAATTTCTACATCCAGTATTTCCTAAACTTAACTAATCATAGAATCATTTTCTATATAAAACCAAAATTCCCACATCTGCCCTATTTTGGTTTTTATGGTTCTATTAAAGCATTTGTTAAATTTTGTGTATTACAATTAGGTGATATACTGTGGTCCCTCCTACCATGATTTTTTTTTCAGTTAGTTTGCTTAGCAGTATCAGGTATTAAAGCAGAAGCATACTACCACTGAACTACATCCCAGCCCTTTTTTGACACAGGATCTCACTAAGTTGCTGAGGCTATCCTCCATCTTGCAATCCATATGCCTCAATCTCTCCAGTTCCTGGGATTATAGTCAAGCGCTATCAGTTTATCAGCTAAAGTTTATTTTTTTAATCAACCATGTTTTTGATACTATTGTCAAAGCTATGATACTACCAACCATTACCTATTAAAAATCATTAACTTCAAAAACCATTGACTATTAACAACAAACTTTGACTAACTAAGTGTGGACGCATATATAGTATGCAGCATAGAGTCACCATTCCTTACATATTATTCAACACAGGTCTGTTTGCCTCTATCTTTCTTACCAGGACAAAAAGCAGCAGTATTTTACTCATTTTATCACCCACGATAATAATAGCTACCATTTATTGATTCCCTCCTATGCACCATATTGATGACATATATTTCATCTTCATAAAAACCCTGTGAGATAAATATTATCATATTTAACTACCTAGAAGGTGATGCTACATGCTCCAAAATCACACACCCAATAATTCAAATGATGATCTCTCTCTCTCTTTTTAATGTTGTGATTGTTTTACTGTCTATTTTAAAATCTACTCGCATGACACTGTATCCCCGGGCCCTGGGTAAGTTGCTCCGTGGCTATATTTACTAGCAGCACAGAGGCTGGCTTAGAGTCAGAGAGATTCTCTGTAGATAGAATCCTCTTTTCTCCCTGAGTCTGTAAGACCAGAGGAAATGGAACATCTTTGGGCTGAAGTGTGATCACTTATCTTGCCTGTTAATCAGCCTTCAATTTCTGTATCTAGCCCCTGTGAGGGATGCCTGTCCTCCTGGGCCTTAGTGCCATTGATCCTTCGGCTTAAGTCTTGAGAGAGAGCTGACATATCAATAAAACCCCACTGTTACTTTTCTCTAAATCATCAAAGGGGGCCTATCAAGATGGAGAACACGACGAAGGCCAGAAGGCCACAGTGAGCAAGACTGAGTGCCTGCTTAGAGGAAAGGGAGGTACTGAGAGTCACAGAAGAGCCCATGGAGCGGGTGTGTGTGTGTGTGTGTGTGTGTGTGTGTGTGTGTGTGTGTGGAGAGAGAGAGAGAGATTGAGAAGGTGGGGAGAGAGAATGAGAGAGAGTTCTATGCAAGACTCCGACAAGAGGTCTTGCACTTAAGGATAATAATGGTGGTGGTGGTGATGATAGATAACATTTATTGAGAGTTTGCTACTTACCAGGCCTATTTTGAGAAGTCGACTAGACTGATTTAATACTCATACTGACCTTTTGAGAAAATCATAATCATCTTCATTTCACGGATGTGGAAACGAAGGTAGGGGAGATGAAGCAATGACCGTGCAGCAAAGTGTTAGAGAGAAATGAATCCAGAGATGGGTTTTTGTGTATGAGCTTCAGGGAGCGGTAAGAAGCCAGTTGGAGAACCCAGTTGGAGTTCCCTAATTTACTGTGCTTGCTCAATTTCCCATTGTTAATGGAAGTGTGGACGGGTAAACTTTATCAGTTGTAGTATTGTCCTGAACCTTGGCCTTCCCATCTCAGACCTCAGAGGCTCCTTAACTGCAAAACAGGATTAACAATTAACCCATTGCTCTCCCAGCTGTCCCTAGGCCTGAATGAGGTACAGCATGTGAAGCACCTGGCTTACTGGAGATTCCTGGCCAGCTCTCTCCTGTCCAGCCTTCTCCTACCACATGAATACCTGTGAGGAGCAAATCAATAAGGACTGGAGATGTTGACATTTGTTTCTCCTTTTCTCTCTTTTAATTTAAGTCACTAGCTTACTTAAACAGAATGCAGGTGCTACTATTTCTCCTTATCACTTTTGTGATTATTTCTTCAGGACATATTTTCAGAAGTGGCCTTTCTGGGTCAGTTAATGCATGTAGTAGGATCTTGACATGTATGTCCAACTCGTCTTCCTATCAACTTCTAATTTAGCTAATACGCAAGGTGTTTTAGGAAATCATGGCTTCTTTAGTTGATATCTTTTTTTATGCAACTGTGTCATCTACCATGAGGAGCCCCAAAGAACAATAAACAGGCAAGTATAAATTTTACCTTTTTCATTTTAATAACAGCTGGAAAAAAATTCTCATAATACTGCATAATACCATACCAGGAAATAAATGTATGACTTAAAGCATAATAATAATTCTGTGGTCTACTGAGGCCTCCTTCGTAGGGGAAGACTGTGAGATATTCTGTCAAACTGCTAAAATAGTGCAGAAAAAATATACTGTGAGTCTGGGATTTAGCTATCAAAAAGGGCTTTGTGGATATGAGGAAATTGCTTGTTCAAATAGTTTGAAGAAGATGCTGAAGAATCTCTTTCTTTAAAATTTGTTTATTTTGCTTACTTCACACAAAAAAATAAGGTTTATTCCTGTAGGGGATGATAGAAGCTATATGCCACTTGAAAACTGGGCCAAGGAAGGCCTAATTCATTGGATAATGTATGTCTCAGTTTTGCTGGTGAAACTGGGCAACATGCTTGCCCATCCTGGGCCTCAATTTCCACCTCTAAGGTGCATGGCTTGTCTTCATTGTTTGGTCCTGACCATATCCCTCCTCCGATTACCGGCCTGTCCATCCTGGCTGCCCTCAGCTTCCTCACACTTGATAGACTCCTTTATATCTCAAGACCCGGATGCTTTCCTTAACCTACAGGGCAGCCCATTCTACATGTCTTCCTTTTACTGGCTTTTCTCAGTATTATCTGTTCATTATATTCAGTATATTTTCTCTTCATTCAAATGCCTACCGTGAAGGATCTTCCTCCTTCCTAGCACTAATCATACCAAAAATAACTATCTGAGATTCATTTTTATTGACCATTTTTACTATGCACTAAGTAGCTGCTACCGGACCTAGCAGGAGTTACTTGCTTAAATTCAGTGAAAGTATGAATAAAGGAATGGATGAATGAATGAATGGGTTGTCTCAAAATCTGGACTATCCTTCCTCCATGCCATGACCTCTACAGGTCAGTCCCAGTCACTCTCATACTTAGGACTAGAGATTTCTAGCATGGCATAGCTTTTTGAGCTTCCCATTATAATAGTCTAAATCCTCAGGCCAACTCTGGCTAGTAAGTCCCAGGCAAGCAAAATATTAAACTCCTAAAAGGATCCGAATTTGGGGTGTGAGCACATCCTCTCAGAATAGGTAAAAGGCTGCTACTCGCTGTCTGAGATTGCAGGAAGAAAGAAAGAGGGGATACGGAGAACGGGAATTTTTTTTTTTTTGGAGGGGGTGGGTGTTGGAAGGCACACACCTAAATAATTTCATGTGTGTGGCCAATCATTGAGATGTTTCCTTCTGAAGCAACAACAAAAAGACTGTGTGAGAGAGGAAGGAGCACCCTCTTTGGGGAGTTTATGAAAGTGTCCCCCAAATCCAGTATGAGAGGTAGGCAAGCAAGTGATGGTGTTTTTCAGAGCTGCTCCTCTTGCTGTCTTTAGGTAAAGTGCTGCTGTAGCTCACTCCAAGAGGAGCATGGGAAAGCACACCGTGACTTCAATCTCAGCTCCTCAGGGGATTATTCTAAAGATGCCGGCGAGGCCTGGTAATAATACCTCTGCAGAGCTCCTGCTCCTTCTGCTCGGCAAGCACAGACCTGTCTCAGCTCATCCCCACTCTATCAGTTCACTTTTCAAATGGCTGAGGGCATTCAGGAGACAGAAGAAGTTCCCCTCCCCCTTCCTCAGCCTCCTTGCATCTTGAGAAGGCAGCAGGTGAGGAAAGCAGCCCTACCCAGGACCCAGGCGCTGCTAGGTGCCCCGGGGGCTCCTGTGCTCTGAGTTCCAGGCCTCTGGCAAATCACCCTCAAGTAGCTAAACTTAGACCATCGCAACTTTTCCCGCATCTCCCTGCCCTACCCCTGCTCCAGTTCTATCCCAGTGTTAAAAAAACTAGATTTTAAAATTGTGCTGCTTGCTTAACTTTGTGGGTCAGCTAATTCTTCCTTTTCTCATCGTTGTGTGGAACTCAGGAATTTACCCCGTTTTCTTGCTTAGAAGATTGTGAGGTTGGCCCACGTTGGTTTTTAAGATCAAACCCTCGATCATGGTTTAAGCCCTGTATCCATGTTGCTTTATTTGCTTTTCTAGACTTAACCTTCTGTCCTCAGCGCTTCATTTTGAGCATCGTTCAGTTCCTGAAGTGGATTTTGTTAACGTTCTTTCCAAACACGTGCGCGGTTTGTGACCAATGCTCACAACCATTTTATGAACAGGTGCTGCTATTTTTCAGGTGTTACTGATGAGCACACCGAGATCCTGCTGTTGGAGATGAGGTGCCTCCCTCCCAAATCTCCTGTATTGTGGACAAACCTCTGGAGGTGAAAATGATTCAATCATCTCAACTGAAACCTAGTTAGTCCCTAGTTGGAGTGGACTAACTGGGAGGAACTTGGCATGTAAGGTGTGGCTGGAGGAGGTGGGCCACTGAGGTTTTGTCCTGGAAGGGCACATCTTCCTGGAGATCCCTTGCTTCTCTCTCTGTGCTTCTGAGTTACCATGAGCTGGCCAGTTTTCCTCCACCATGCCCTTCTGCCATGATGCTCCACCTCACCTCAGACCCAGGAGTGAGGGAGTCAGTTGACCATGGACTAAACTTCCAAAGCCATGAGCCCAAATAAACTTCTCCTCCTCTGAGTTGTTCTGATTATCTATTTTGGTCATAGAGATGAGAAGCTGACTCACACAGGATCAGGGAGGGTAAATGACTGATCTGAGGCTAAATATATTGTGAAGCCCATCCTTGAACCCAGGAAGTCTGACCTAAGAGCCCAGACTTTGAATCATGGTGTCCCACTCCCTCGTGAAGAATAAAAGTCACCCGAACCATAGAATGCCAGAGCGGAAAAAACATTAAAAAATGCACAGTCCAATTTTTTTTCATTCTATAGATGAAGACATTGAAGCCCAGTGAGAAGAAAGGTTTTGTTGGAAGTGGCGCAAATAGAGATTTCTCATTAGCTGCAGCGATGAGCAACTCCAGGTGGTGCGTCCTATCCATTGCACATTAGGAAGAACTAAGAAGGGTGGGTGTCATAAAGGAGGCCCTGTGGTGCCACATGAGCAAGGAGAGGGTAAGCAGAAGCCACGTGGCGTAGTTTGCATAGATGGACCCAGGGGTTCCCCTCCCAGCTATAGAATTGCACATCCAAGCTGTTTGCCTCCTGACTTCTGAGTGCTCTCCTGTTGTGCAGAGTACAGCCCCATGCTAGTGATGAGGGACGGGTCATGGGACTGCTTATGGTCAACGGAATGCTAGCAGACACCAGATGATAAGAGGTCAACATGTGCTTGTCCAGGTTGGTTTTTCATGAACACTCCTGTGATTCTCTATGAGAAACTGAGGCCTGACAATGCTGATTCAAGGTCAACAGGGACTGCTGAAGAGTACCCAAACCAAACCTGGATCCTCAGCACAGAACCCTGGGATCTGAACGCTGAGGTAGAACTGCCACAGCCAACCCACAGACCCATAAGCAAGAAAAGAGATGATTATTGTTGCCATACACGGAGGTTTGGGGTGGTTCAGTATGATGTCATTATGATGGCAATAGCTAACTAATAGAGTCTGATTCATCTTTGCCACCTGTGCCTCGCACTAGAACATTTAAAAACCATTTCACGTTCTCTTGAAATCAATTTACTTGGTAGAGTTTCTGAAATTGAAACATTTGGAGAAAAAATGAGTAGCCTTTAATATTCTTTTTAAAAATTTGTTCAATTTATTTTTGATTGACAAATCCTAATTGTATGTTTCTTATGGGGTAAACTGGTGTTTTGATATATAGGTACAACTTAGCAAGACAGAATCAAGATGATTAACATACCCATTGCCTCACTTACCTATCATTTTTAAGGTTAGATATCTGATACCAATCTCTTAGTTATTTTTGAAATATAAATTAGTTTTTAGTACAGTCACTGAAGTCTGTAATATTATCTCTATGAAATTATAGAAATTTATAAGTTTATGAAAAGTAGAAATTTGGAACCCTTTGTAACACATCGGCCATAAAGATTGCTGGAACTCTCCTTAAGATGGTACCTTGAAAGATTCCCAAACTTGGGATGTAGGACTGAATCCTTTGTTTGGCAGCAGTGGGGAAAAATAAATTAGGTATTTAAAATCATAAAAATACCAAGTATAATATGGTTAATTCTTATCACTCTTTCTATGCTTCGTTGGTTGTTGTGTAATGTTTACCTGCTCAAGACTGTCTCCTCCACTGGCACGTTAACTTGCTAAGGACTGGACTTATTTCTTCAAAGTCAAGGTTAAGATAGTATCAAATGATGTTAGAGTCACAAATGCAGGTATCCCTGGTTTTAATTGTATCCATTGCCTCTGCTTCTGTGGGATCCCAAGGAGTCACCAAATAAACATCACAACACATTAAACCAAAAAAAAAAAACTATTAATAATGATTGTACAAGCATCTGCTTTTGCAGCACAGTAATGTAGGAAAGATTCGGTTGAGGCACATGAATTTGCTTAAATGTCTAAGTAGAGCATTGACTTCTTCAACTGCACACCTTCCTATTCAAGTAAGTCTTTAAATCTTGGGATTTTCTGAGAGCTGTTTGGAAGAGTGAAGTGCAGATGGGCAGAGAATGGCCAGGTCTGAGAAGCAGCACTTGTTCCACCACAGAGAGTTGAAGGCAAAGTACAAGAGAGGAGATGTGCTTGCCTCACTGTCTCACACTTTGAGTAAAATATGGGAGGCTACATTAAAGGCCATGCAGATCCTGCCCATTGGGGTATACAGCCTCTGCTCCCAACAATTTGCTGAATACCCCAGGCAGGACTGGCGTGGAGACAAGACCCTTACAGAGGAGGCCCATCTTGTGCCCATCTTCACCCCAAAGACATGATAAAGTTGGACAATAAGAAGTGACAAATGATGTCCAGCTAAAACCCAGTGGCAGGTCATATATGTAGCAGGTCAGCCCATTCCTACACCATGAATCATCATGTCTCATTGGCTATTTTAGAACCAAGCAGTCATTAGAGAATAGTCATTGCCGAATAAATAAAGATTTGTGCTATAGTTGATAGACACCAGCAAAAACTAGGTATCGATCCACACACTGGAGGAATTGATAATCTATCAGGAGACATCAGAAACATGCACCAATCCGTTGATGAAAACAAATGTATTGTGTTGTATGTGCTAGGACTCAGAAGTCCAAAGGCAGTCAGACAGGATTTCTGCCCTCAGTGAAGTCATGATCTGGGGAACGGGGGTCAATACATTGATAACTCTGGTCACAGCCATCCTGGAGCTAGTAGAGGAGTCCGAGGTACGACAGAGAGGAAGATGAACTTCAGATCAGACAAGTGAGGACTTTTTCCAGAAGAGGCGAAATCTAAGCTGAGTTTGGGGAATGGTTTAGATTAGAAAGGAAGATAGGCAGCCGGAGGAACTAGCCAGACAAAAGAGAAGACTTCTGTTTTAGTTAGCTTGTGTGGTTAAAACAAAATAACTTAGACTGAGTGATTTCATCAATGTCAGAAATCCATTGCTCACTTTCTGGAAATGGGGAAGTCCAAGATCAAGGCACCAGCAGTTTCAGTGTCTGGTGGGGGCTCACTCACTGCATCATAGATGGTTCCTCCTTGCTGCATCCTCACATTGCAGAAGGGTGAGTAGGCTCTCTGGGGCCTCCTCTGTAAGGGCACTAATCTCACTAGTGTCGGCTGTACTCTCCTGACCTATACGCCTCCTAAGTCTCCACTTCTTAATATATTGGACTAGGCATTCCATTTTGACATATGCATTTTTTTTTTTTTTTTGGTGCGGGGAGCAGGGGGCATAAATACTCAGACCATAGCAGCTTGAAAAATCTCAGCATGTTTAGAAAACAAAAGTAAAATTCTGTATGGTTAGGGTGTAGGTTTCACATGAATTTGTTGAGGTGTTTTTTTTGTGAGAAGACATGATAAAGTTGGACAATAGGAAGTGACAAATGATATCCAGATAAAACGCAGTGGCAGGTCATATATGTAGCAGGTCAGTCCATGATTGAGGAGCAAGAAAAACATTCTTCATGAATGAGGCAGTAATAAATGTAACTATAAAAAAAATAGGCAACAGTCATCCGTGTTGAATATCTAATATGTACAAATGTTTTCCATACGCCATGTCTTTGAAGTAGATGCATTTATTTTCCTACTTTTTGTAGATGAAAGTACAGTTCAGACGGGTTGAGTAACTTTCCCAAGCGACACAGGAGCGACTGCATCTTGTGCCCATCTTCACCAAAAACAGATGCTCTTAACTCATAACTCTTGTAATTGTGAAATGCACTTTAATGATGGGTAAAAATGTGGAGAGGCAGAGACAGGTCTTGTACACTTTATATAAAACCACATCAAGGGCTACCTCCAGAGTTCTGAGGTGCTAGTCCCTGTAGGGAGCCTGAGAAATTACAAAGATTATAAAATGGATCCCCAGGTGTCCACACTTACCTCCCTAATGCATCCTCCCAGAAGAGCCTGCTGTCATCTATTCCAAGCTCTAGATATTCGCCCTGAACTTGTAAAGAGCAATTTATAAAATGTGCACCGGAAAAAAAAAGTAAAACCTCATACTCGAAGTTGATGGTTGGACAAACTAGGGCAGAGCATAGCTTATTATTATTCTTTAATTTCCCAAGAAGAGTGCAGTTTCATCCTATTTATAATAAAAGTTACTGATATAATAAAAGCATCTCATCTCATCAGCAGTCATTTCTACAAATAGAGCATTGACGCTTTAGATATTAACATGTGTTATAAATGTCATTGATATATTAAGACTGTTCAGACTGTCTATCTAAAAATAGAGGGGAAGCCATAGGGAGGGAATAGGAAGACACAGAATGAACTAATTCGATCAGAAAAGGGGAATCTATTCTTGCACCCTTCAGTCTGTTTGTGAGCCATGCAGGTAAACACCTGGATCTGATTCATGGTTCGAATTTTGACTCACCAGCTGAGCATGATGCAGAGAGGGGAAGGGGGCGGGAAGAGAAGAAAAGGAGGAGGGGAAGCAAGAGAAACAATGTGAAATTAAGTGATTTTAGTACTGGAAAGAACTCAAATTGTGTTCTTTAGTCATCACTCTTTGCAGCTTGGGCAACTGAGACACAAAAAGTGAATGCAGTGTGTCCCGAGTGTTTCTTGGTTAAAAGTTTCAGGAATCTGACCTCTGAATGAGATTGAAACCAAGACAATTGACATTAATTTTTTTTTTTTTCCTAAAGAAAATCAGGAAGTCCTGTGGGTTGGTAAAAGCATTGGCGAGTCTTGGACATGTGAATTAGGAAGAAAGAAGAGGTGGGGAATTTCAAGTCTATTTAGTACCTACCATTGGATGGAAGCATTGCATGTAATATCCAGTGTGGCATGGGGAAAAGGCCTGGGAAAGAGGGTAGTCAGACCCGTCTTATTTATGAAGAGGCACTTCTCCCCTCTTGATGGCAAGGGAATTGGAATGTGCTTGTGGATGGATAAGAAAACTGGCTGCCCTGATCCATGTCCCCTCCGATGCCAGGCTCATTCTCTGCTGCACAGTGCAAGGGCAGAGCTCCCTTTTTACAATTTAGCCTGAGCCTTGACCTTGGATTCTGGGGGCCATAGGATTCCTTCACTAGACCCACAGACTGTGCACAGGTGAGATTGAAGGTCAGAAGAGAAGGACTCTCTGGAGATCACACAGAAGACACCAGGTGGCCTGATTCAGTTAAAAAGAAGAGAAATGCATCGTCCAGTTAGGTCTTGTGTTGGTGACCCGCTCCAACAGGAGGCATCTAGCTGATGCCTTCCATTCAGTCCCTCCGAACAGCATGTCACAGAACAGATTGGGAGGGGGAGGGCTCACATGGGGAGAGGAAGCACATGGGAGAGGAAAGGAAAGTGTGGAGAGAAGAGAAATGTTGTGGGGTTTAAAAATAAAGGCTTTGAAATGGTAGTTGTAGCTTTCTAGTGTAATCTTGTGCCTTTTTTTTTTCTGTTATTATTACTTTTAAGTTCCTCTTGAGCTTTGAACTCTATAGCCATAAAGAAAGCAAGGGAGAGCCTTTTTCTCCACGTTCCCTACCTCTCCCCTCCCTCCTGCCCTCTCGCCTCCTCTTCTGCCTCCTTCTTCCTTCTCTCTATTTCCTCTTTTACTTCAGTCCTTTCTTTTTCTTTTCCACAACCAGGTCATTACAATTTTAGATATACAGGACACTTAGATTTTAATGACTTATATACTCCTAAGGCCTTTTGCCTCTTCCTTTTAGTTTTCAAAATATAATTTTTAAAAATATTTTTTAGTATAAAAAATCTTGCTAGGTGGTTTTAAAAATAAACTAAACACAAGGGAAGTAATTCTAGTCAACTTTCCATTACTGTAATAATATACCTGAGATAGTCAACTTAAAAAGAGGAAAGGTTTATCTTGACACATGATTTCAGATGTCCAAGTCCATGATCAGCCAGCCCCGTGGCTCTGAGCCTGTGGGAAAGCCACATATTGTGGTGGAGGAGAGGAAGCCACTCACCTCATGGTATCTGGGAAGCAAAGAAAAAGAAGAGGAGGGGGTTCCCAATATTTCCCTTAAGGGTTCACTCCAATGACCTAACTTCTTTCATTAGGCCCCATATTCTGAAGTTTCTGGCCGCTTACCCAATAGTGCCAGGACCAAGCCTGGAACACATGGGCCTCTGGGGCACCTTCAGGATGAACATGAGAGCAGAAATCTACACCATGGAGAGTGAACCATCAGTGATCTCACCCCGCTACCCTGGTGACAGTGTCTTCAAGTCAGCACTCAATGCTGAGTACAATCCTGCCTACCTTCCCCCTTGGGCTTGGGGACCCATTTCTCCATTTCCCATTTCTGTGACTTGGCACAAGTGAATCGACTTCTCTGTTTCCTTGAGGTAAAGAACTGGGACTCCAGCCCATAACCTGTCCCTCAGAATGGCTTGTGAAAATTAAGTGAATCATATACATTTCCAATGCCAGACCCACAATAAAACCCCCCCACATCTTAGTCACTCAGGTGCATCCCTCGGATACACAGAAGGATGTGAACAATGGCCTCATTTTACATGTTGGGTAGAGAAAAGGGAGAAAACACCCACCCCCCAGCAGACCAGGGAGGCTCTCCTGATGTCTGCAGACAGAACTCATTGTCTTGAACATTTCGACCATGGTATTCCTCTACCTACTCACTGATAATAATAAATGGGGCATCCTCTGGGACTTGGTTTTCCTTTGTCAGCCATGTTGCAGTGAATGTCATAACTTAGACATTTGGAAATCTACTCAGCTCTATTGCTTAAGCAGTCTGTTTGTTGTCTGAAGACCTGTCGGGTTGCATGATCCCTTTTGAAAATATGAGGGGGAGATTCACAGCAGTGCTTTTGCTTGGACTTCCTTTCCCAGACGGACGGGACCTCCTATGGCAGTTCATTCAGCAAATATTTATCTGGCCACCCTGGGTGTTCAAAGATGAACCCAGCACAGAGCTGGGTGTGGAGATATCTTGGTCCGAAGGAGGAATGAGGCGAGATGCTACAGAGACATTGAGACGTTGGGCGCGGCAAAAGCAAAATTGAAGCTGTCTCCCAGTCTTGGTGGAACATTTTCAGAATTTGCATGATTACCACTCTATAAATGCCTCTCAGATTTGGGCTGCACCCAAGTCTTTATTAAAAAGGATAGCTGGGTGTGGTGATGCACGCCTGTCATCCCAGAGGTTGGTGAGGCTGAGGCAGGAGGATTGAGAGTTCGAAGCCAGCCTCAGCAACTGTGAGGCGCTAAGCAACTCAGTGAGACCCTGTCTCTAAATAAAATACAAAATAGGGCTGGGGACGTGGCTCAGTGGTCAAGTGACCCTGAATTCAATCCCTGGTACCTCCCCCTTCCCCTAAAAAAAAAAAAAAGGATAATTGGCCTGAGGATGACCTGGTCTTAGGAGAACTGGGGTGAGTTTGTTTTTCTTTTTTTTTGTCCCTGTCCTGTCATGTTGGTACCCATTTTAGCAACAGCCAAAGGGTACTCTCAGAAACCTCTGGATTTCTGCTTCTTAGCTGCTCACCTTCCCTATGTTCAGGGAAATATTTCCTTGCAATATTTCGATTTCAAAATATCACAGGCGAACATACCCACGGAGACTTGGGTCTGTAGCAGCGACCGGGAGGAAAACCAGAGAAAACAATAAATTGGGAGAGGAAAAGAAACAGCTGGCATTTTCTTCCAGACTGAATAATGTATTGGAATGTTTCATTTTGCTGCAGATTGAAAGGGGCTTAAGGGGGAAAGAGGTGAGAGAGGGAAGTCAGGAGGAAGACAGAGGCCTGAGCCAGCCCCTGGAGATGGGCATTGTAATCTAAAAGTGATTTCTCAGCAGGGCTTGGTTCTAAAGTTCACGGCTGAATTACATGCGGGATGTGGGGGGACCTCTCCCTGGTGCACTCTCAACACCTCTGATAGAACGTTCTGGGTGTGGAACGGTTCTTCCACCCCAGGACTTACTGGAACCTGTTCAATTTCCCTCTGTGTGTGTGTGTGTGTGTGTGTGTGTGTGTGTGTGTGTGTGTGTGTGTTTCTTTTTCTGAAACTACTTGTTTAATTCCCTGTGTCTTTTTTCTCTTACTTATTTTTAAGCGACAGAGCACAGGCTCAGTCGATGTTTGCTTACAACCCTCTGAACATTCTCTTCCTGTAATAGAAATTATATTGAAAACAATGGAACCAGAACAACTCCCACACTAGAAACACTTCAAACAATATATGAACCTGTGCAACCAAATATGTTTCAATTTATTCCCAGTGATTGTTCTTAAAAGGTGTGCAAAGAAAGTCTATATAAACCTCCACCGAGTCTCTCATATATTATGAAAATATTGTTCTTTTATTAAAAAAAATGTTATGAGATGGATTTTAAAAAATTCCTGCTTAGACTCCTGTAAACCTTCTTAAATAGCTTATCGTATTTCAAGAAAAATATTAATTCACCAATTTAATTTTAATGGCACTCAAAAGAAGTTGCAAAATATAAATGCAAAGTAGATGGAAGATTGTGTTAACATTTGGCACAATTGCTTAAAAACTTGAAAGAGGGGAAAAAAATGTAATGACAAGTTAACTAAAACGCAGAAATAAAGATTCCCTCTCGGCTTCTGGCAAAACTTAGCACCTCACTGATACTCTAAATGTGTGCTGGGGATGGAGAGGACCAAAAGAAAAGATGAGAAGATATAAAGTAAAGAAAGAGGGAGGGTGAAGGCTGAGGGAGGAGTATGTAAGACAGCAGGGCAGAACGAGAGGGTGAAGGTAGCCGCCATTACTGCCTTAGGTAGGATGAGAACCCATGTCAAAGAGGGCATATTCCTTGGGAGCTGGTGCTGGAAGGAATCTCTGGATAGCCCAAAGGGCAATGATTTGAGAAGGTATTCGATCTGAACCGTATGCAAAATGGGACATAAAAAGGGTGTTTGAATGATGCCTTAATTGACAGTCTTCCATATCAGACTTAATTTGGGTTCCTTTCCCAGTTTTTCAACTTAGTCAATAAGACCTTAAAGCAGTTATTTAACTCTCCTGTGCCTTAGTTTCCTCATATGTAAAGTGAGCATTGTAATTCCTAAGGATGTAGGAAGAATGGAATGATCTCTCTGTAGATTTAGTATCCCTTGTTGCTGTTACTACTATTGTTTATTATCATGACCCCTCTGGAAAACAGTGGCTCAATGTGTAGAAAGAATTTACATGTATTTATTCTCTTTGCCATAGGAATCCTCCTCCTGGAAATGGATCCCAAGAAAATAATTCAACAACCACAAACAAAGTGGAGCTAAAAGTACTCAGCGATGATTGCCACAGCATTAGCTATAATTGCCCCCCAAATGGAGCAACTTAAAATGTCCATCAATAGGGGAATAATTTATAGTAAATTATGACATATCAACACAATAGGATATTATGCAACCATTACAATGAAAATTATGACAATGTAGCATCATGAACAAATGCTTATAATTTAATGTTAGGTGAAAAATTACAAATATATACAGCACAATTGTGGCTTTATAAAAGCATGCATATATATGGGCAAATACTGGCATCTTATAAACAAAAATGAAATATTTATGTATGAGTGTGCACTTAAAGATTGTTTTCTTGTCTGCAATATTTTTTTAATATTGTTTTGAAATAATCTACTCAATAATAAAGACATGCGGGTGGAGATGACTAAGTAGGGAGGCATACAGGTTATAATTCACTTCAGTGAATTAGTGGTAAAAACAGATCTGCTAGGAGACAATACATACAAGGGCTTTGGGACATTTATGTGGGCAATATTTAAACCAGTAATCAAATAGCTAACACTTATGTAACTTTTGCTGTGTGGCAGACCTTATTCTGAGTGACTAATTTGTTTTATACATTGAATTTTTGCAATGATGTTATTTGCAGATAAGAAAATAAAGGTGTAGTGTGGATCAGCAGCTGGATAGAAGTTGCATAGCTATAGATAGTGAGCTGGGATATGAACCTAGGCAGTTTTGGGGAGATACTCCAGCATCCACTTTCCTAACTGGGCACATTCATTGTGATCACCATGAGTAGCTTCTGGGTCATGTGCCCAGGGCCTTTATACCAAAAAAACCCCTATGTGCACAGGGGTCCTCCAGGTGGGGTTTAGTGCTCTGCTGTGCCTGTCTTGAAATTCTAATTTTTTGTCTTTAAACCTGTGTTTTGTCAATGAAGTCTGATGGCACAGTGGAGCATATGCTGAGAACTCAGAGTTGCTACAGGATGGATTCTCTGCTCCTGCTCCCCATCCCTGGTCCTCCATATTCCCACCTCCACCCAGTGATCTTTGCCACCTTCCAGGGTGGTGACAAGATGGCAGTGTTGGGATAGAGACTCAATTCCACCACCACTGGCTGTCCTAGTGGGGGTCTCCATGAGGTCATGGGGCAGATTGGGGACTAGCTTGCGTCTAGTGGTAGTGACTGTCTTGCTCTGACTTGGCGTCTTCATGATTCATTCTATGGGCAAGTCAGTGGCAGTCTCTTGCCTCCCCTGGATCCAGGTATCACCCATGTGCTGACATTTTGAGAGATTTTAATACCTGTCTGCCATGGGTTTCGTAGTGGGCCTCGGTCTTCCCACCCCTGAACAAAGACCAGCATATCTATTTTGCACCAGTTTCCACAAATTATGTAGCTGGTCCTACTTTCCTTTATTAGTTTATGAAAAAAAAAACACATAAACATTATTGAAATGAGGGACTTCTGGCCTTGATCTTCTCCAAATCAGAGGGAAAAAAAAAAAAAAAAAAACCAAACAGGCAAATCAGAGAAGCTACACTTCTACACTGAGATCACAGGTTTTGTACAACTTTATCTGGATGTGTTGACCTAACCCATGACTAAACATTATATTATCCCAGCTATCGCAAATGCCAGAAGCTCCTAGCAGATACTGTCAGTGAGGAGGTAATGCAGCTTCATGGGAACGTGTTTGTTACTGCTCTCTGTGGGTTGGAATGGTAGGTGTGCCCTAACTAGCCACTCTGTCCATAAGCAAAGCAGTCATCAACTCCCTATTGATATTCTGAAAAGTAAAGCAAGTAATGCCCTTGAAGGGGCTCCTCACCTCCTAGTACTGAGGATGCTCTCAGCGGGCTTGACTTTTGATCCAGAGCTGGGACTTATGCTCCATCCCAGACACCCCAGTGAGAACACTGTGCCTTAGATGCCATATGGGAGCAGGGTGGATGAAGGTTGACATTCTGCGGGAAAGTTCAAGAATCAGATATTTTAATGTTCCCATGAGTTAAGCACACCTGAACAGAAGGTACTAGCAGGTAGAGCCTATATTAAGGCTTGGTTGAATTCCCAAAGTCATGTGAAATGTCACACAGTGGAGACAACTTTGGTTTTGGTTTGACAAATCAGAGCAGGTGCTGTCAGCTCAACATTTTGTCCAAAAAAAATAGAGAAAGAAAGAAAAGGAAAAGAATAAAAACTTAGCAATTTTACATGCATGGAGTTGAATATTTTTAGAATTCCAAATACATTATTAAAGTGTAGAGAAACTCAAAATTACAGGGAAACTTTTCTAGCCTCCTTCTAATGAGTAAGTAAATGATAACTCTAGACTGTGAGAGAAGAAATGATATTCTCAACAATATTTAATGTGAAAAATCTTTGTATACAGTTTCAAATCTACTTGGCAGAGGCATAATTTATACATAATAAGATGAACATGTCCATTTTAAATACACAATTCAATGACTTTTAACAAATGCATGAATAGTTGTGATTACCAGCTTGGTCAAAATATAGACTATTCCCATCACTCTCAAAAGGTTCTATTGTGTCGTTCACAATACCCTATTATATATTTTATGAAGAGCCGGAAAAGAGGAACTTGAAAGCTCCAAATATGAAGAAATGATAAAGTGCTGGAAATGCTAATCACTCTGACTCCATCAATGCCCACTACATACATGTGTTATCACACTCTAACATATAAACATATACAATTATTACAAATTAATTTAAAAAATTCCATTGTGTTCCTTTCCAGTCAATTCTCCACCCATAGGTGCAGGTGACCGCTAATGTGATTTTTATTCCTACAGGTTAATTTTCCTGTACTGGAACTTGACATAAGTAGAAGTACATGGCATATACTCTACGCCTGGCTTCCTTTGCTCAGCATGTTTCCAAGATTGACAGATGTGTCCGATAGGCTGGGCTTTTCTTTGCCTTGCTGAGTAATATTGCACACTACGTGTATTAGCATCTTTTCTCCAGAAACACAGAGACAATAAAGTATATATAATCATAAGAGGGGAGAAAGGTTATTGGATTGGTTTTCACAGTCTGACCAAATAGTCTCACAGTGGCTGAGACTATTATGCGGTGCCAGGGAAAGTGATAGCTGCTCAGATTAAGAATCTGGAAGCCCCAGAACAAGAGACACAGGCCAATCGTGCAGCCCCAGGCTAAGGCTGAAGCCCTGACACCCCGCTGAAGATCCGCTGTGGCAGGTCTGCATTCTAAGGCTGAAGAATCTGGAATCTGATATTCACAGGAAAAGCAGCAAAGAGAGGGAGATAGGAAGAAGGAAGAAAAAGAAGAGGAGAAGGAGGAAGAGGAGGAACAGGAGCAGAAGTAGGAGTAGGAGGAGGAGAAGGAGGAAAAGAGAAAGGCACCTGCTCAGGTAGGCTAGAGTCGGTGCCCATGAGCCTCTCCTGTCTCCACCTTTGTCATTCTATCCAGGTCCCCAGCCCATTAGGTGGAGCTTCCCATATTCAGGGTGGGTCTTCCCCATGCAGTTTGCTGACCCACATGCCAGTCTTTGGCAACACCTTCACAGGGACAAAAGTGCACCTTACCAGTTTTTTTTGAGCATCACTTAATACAACAAGTTGGTAACAAATATTAACCATCATACTTTGTTAACCATTATATTAACTATCACATTTTGTTCACCTGTTCACCTGAGGATGGACATCTATGCACTCTTTGGCTATTTTAAATAAGGCTGCATGAGCATTCTCAACAGGTCTTTTTGTGAATGGACATTTTCATTTATCTTGGTAAAGAGGCATTTCTAGTGCAGTTGTGAGACTTGCAGGGTCATTTTTAAGAGTCTGATTAACTGTTTTTCAAAGTGCTTCTACCATTTCCCACATTGTCCAGCAATGTTCAATAGGTGTTTGGTGAATTAATAAATTATTTCTTAATTAATAATGAAGAAAGGAATTAGAGGACTTCAATTTTCCACAGTTACTCTTTGTGAGAAACCTTTCTTAATGGAGTAACATAATACATTAGTTCAGGCTGATATAACACAGTGCATGTACTAGTGGCTAGTAATCAACGGGAATTTGTTTCTCCCAGTTCTGGATGCTGGGAGTCAAAAATCAGCATGGCAGCATGATCAGATTCTAATGAGGATCTTTTCCTGGATTGTAGACTGTTGTCTCTGGTTGGATCCTCAAATGGTAGAAAGAGCTCTCTGGGGTCCCTTTTATAAAGTACTAATTCCATTCATGAGAACTTCATTCTCAAGACCCAATTATAATTCCAAAGTCCTTGTCTTCAGCGCTATCACACTGGGTTTTATGATTTTGACAGATGAATTGAGAGGGAGCACAAACATTCAGTTTATAATAATAGCAAACCGTGTTCAGAAAAATTTCTTCAGATATCATGCCAGTTTTTAGAATAAATTTTAGAACGATGCTCTATAAAGTTCAAAATATCATCAGTTAGATGAAAAATATTCAGAGTGAGCATTATAGGTAGTATGTTACCGAGCAAGGAAGATACTTATATTTCAACTGCAAATAAGAGACTTTGGATATATATTGCTTCCTTCTGAGATGTGCTAGTAAGATCCTGCCCTATAGTTTAGAAAGAAATACAGCTTTGTCTTTGGGGCTAGCTGTAGCATACATTGTGGTTGTGTTTGTATTTGTCTGGAAAGTGCAAAAAAAAAAAAAGAAAAAGAAAAAAGAAAAAGAAAAATTAGAGGAATGCAATGAGTTTTGACTAAAATCTACAATTCCAAATTCTGCCTCTGTAGTTTCCTGGCATTAGACCCAGGGAGGCAGGCAGCCCTCAGAACATGACTATATTTTGTCTTACCATCTTCCATGAGCAGGAGCAAAGTCAGGATCCCCAGGTGCTCCATAATAGGTATATAGTAAATGGAATTAAACTGATCTTAATGTCCAGCAGGTCATCATGAGCTTAGATCACAGTGGTATGCAAATATTAATGTTCACGTAACGTCTTCGAGCCCCCAAGCCCTTTGTTGTTTGTGGTCTGACAGGATTGAGCACGTCTCCTGTGAAGTCTGCAGTACGGGAATTCGTAATATCTTTGCTTCCAGAGGAAGAGTTGAGGCTTAGTGGGGTTTAATCGGCTTGCCCGAGGCCACGCTGACAGTAGCATCACTGTGAACTTGGTGTCAAGGACAGTTTGAAGACCTTTATCCTCTGTCCTCCAATACCACTCCTGGTGACCACCATCCTACATGCTGAATTCTGGGTGCTCAAACATGTTTCCATTTTTGCTCAGAGACTAGGAGTGCCATGACCTGAATCCCAATTTCACCCTCCTTCAACTCTTCTCAGCTTTTGTGGAGGGAACCCTAGGTCCATGGTTAGAGGTGTGAATTGAACTTACAAGTCCTGATGACAAAATTCCCTGGGCCATGCACAGGACTGTGTTTCTACATAATAATCTCATCAGGGGGTTAGGAAGCCTAATTATTTACTCTTTGTAAAGCAGCCTGACATGTAAAAATGAACAGTTTCACCAGAGTGCACAGTATCGGCAGTTTGAGTCGACACATAAGGTGCCAACCTAAATGACATATGGCCAGTGAGGCAGAGCAAGTCAGTGGTAAGGCCTAATTAGTCCAGACCCTGTGACACCTCCAAGACTCCTGGGAGCCACAGGTTCCAATCCCAACAGTGAATACTCAACTTATTCGACCTTTGGCTGTAGTCAGGTGAAGGGACCACAACTACGAAATACCTTAGTGATAGCTTGGATTTGACCTTGCTACTTAACTGCATATGTCCTTCATTTGAGCACAGTGTACATAGCAGACAGATCTATGGGATAAGATTTCCGTAGTCATCTTCATTTTTAAGACCGTACTTGGATCCATTTTGGAGCTATTAAGAGAAATACGTTCTCCCATAAACAGAATATTTAAACTGTTGGGTGGAATTGTGACTGAGTCCATAGGTATAGGATCAGCTTTAGTTCTAATTCCTACTACTTGCTAATTGGATTGACTTTGTCCAGGACTTAACCTTACGGGCCCTCTTTTAGCTTGTTTACAAAATGGCCCATAGCTAAGAAGAGATTTTAATGATGATTGGAATATCCATAAACCAGAGTTTTAGTAATTTGGAACAAGGACCCAACATTACACCTTCTTACCTCATTGCTTAGGAGATGAGGTCACTAGGTAGGCAAAGCTATTCATTGAAGACAGCCAAATACAAAAGCCAGGTAACCATAATTCTCCACCCAGGCTTAAGCATCCCACCCACTGAAAACACCAGGATGTGTTGAGAGCAAGTGAGCTATGATTTCACACAGAAATTGAATTCTTTTATTATATTGCAGTTTTTAAAGAACCAGCTTTAAAATATACCTGGGCTTTGGAGTCGGAAATCTTTTGGTTCGAAATGCATGCTACTCCGTCACTGTCTGATCACAGGTTGTTAGTGCCTTGGTTTCTGCTTCTCTAAGCACTGATATCATATTTTCTTATGGAATGAAAGTTTATATCCAAAATTCACATATTGAAGCATTAAACCTCAGTTTGATAGTAGGAGAAGATGAGGCCATTGGAAATAATTAGGTTGAGAGGACTCCCCTGTGATGGGATTAGCGTTCTTTTAAAAAGAGGAAGAAATTGGAACTCATCTTTTCTCTGCCATGTAAGGGCACTGGGAGAAGGCGACCCTCTTCAAGCCCAGAAGAGAGCCCTTAACAGAACCTGACCATGCTATCATTGTGGCCTGCAACTTCCAGCTTCCAGAACTAAGATAAATAAAAACCTGTTGTTTAAGCCGCTCAGCCTAAGGAATTCTGTAATGATAACTTATTATTAGTATTATAGTATTATTAGTAGTATTATATAAATAATATGAACAAATAATAATATATGCAAATCTACATCTATATTTATTTATATAATCATTTCAAGGTTTTGATAAAGCCCAAACCCTAATGCAGTATGGATATGATGGATATTCAATAAAAATACTTCCTACCTCCTCTTTTTCTTTACTGTAAAAGTGAGTATCTTAGCTCCCATTCCATGTTAGCTGAACGGTTTTCTTGGTTCTTGAACAACGGTTGGATGCTTGACAATCACTCCCAAAGATAAGGTGTTTTGATATAAGAAGGAAAATCTCAAGATTAGGGGGAAAAAAAAGCATGTGTGCTGTTTCTCTGCACTCAGAGAGACTACTAGGGAGACAGAGGCCCAGCAGGTTAGCAGAAGTCTGATTTATTGGTATCTTCTCTAAAACAGGAGCTGGAGTACATGCTCATTGGCCAAATATCACCTGTATTCCTTGGAACAAAACTACAAGAGACTGTGGTTTCCTCTATCTGGCAAACTGAGACAGGGGAGGGGTTAATGCCCTTTGCAAAGCATATGATTTGTAAAATATGCTTAAAAGCTCATGAATATGGATATGAATTTCTGCAAACTAAAGGTCACATGGCTAACAATTGGGGGAGACAATATGTAAGAATGCAATGCCACGGCAGGGACAGGGGTGAGAGAAGAGGCTTTAAGAAGGGAAATGCCAGAGTCCAATGGCATGTGTGGGTTGGCAAAGGTAGAAGTTGCCCTTGACGCCCAGGCAGTGGGCCAATAGGAATATGAGAAGCAAACCAAGAAGAATCAGAAAAGGTGAGAAAGGGAAAGAGAGAGCTCCATGCAGTTAGGGAAGAGGAGAAAGAAACAGGTCAAGGTCACTTTCAAGTATTAATGTCTTCAGAGAGAATGAAAAAAAAATCTTAATAATGGATTGGGGAAAAAAGTTGCAAAAGTCTTTCCTGTGGCATTTAAACCAATAAATATGTATAACTCTTTGGGACTGTACGGTGTGTAGTATATGGAAACGTAGTTATTTTTGGTGTATTCGATTAAAGAATACTCAGTAGAATATAGTCATGCATCCTGTAGTGGGGATCTCATGAGCACAGCTGAAGAACTTTTCAAGTGCTTGGAAGTTTGAGTTAGGTTCTAAGACACGACACGATTCTTGGCCTGATCTTAAAGTATTAAAAGGATTTTCCAAATGGTTTGATTGTGTCACTAAGAACCTAAAATATCACAGGAGAAATGAAAACTGAAAGCAGACTGACATTTCATGACAGGCTATTATGGCCAGGGTTTTTACACAACTATGTAAATTTTATTTTCTAAAATTGTGTCATTGTCTCCTTGTATTTTCTACCCCCAAAGAATGGATATGAGTCTATATTGTATTTGTCCTGTAATTCCTAACTTACTTACCTCCATTATGAAACAAGATCCTCACTTGTTCATTACCTACTCTTACTCTAGTTGAGAATATGGAAATGATTTATCTTAAAATTCAGGGATGAAGATGTTTAATTAGAGCATCTTATCCATCCAACTATAATTATTAGTTCAGAAACTGGTAAAGGATACAACTCTGTTTTCATATACTAAAAATACTGAACAATAATTAGAACCCAGCAATAAATAGAAACTCCATCCTAACAACCACATTTGACTTTCTGAATGTAGATGTTTTCTGAAAATATTTTAGTTAAAAAATAAATTATATGTTTTATCTCTCTCTGTGTGTAAGCGTCTCTCTCTCTCATTTGAGTTAGGTTCCACCATTTGCAAATCAGAGTGCTGGCTACCATATACTCCATGACTAATAGTTTAAGGAGATAGTAATCATCATATCCTGTTTAGAGATTCACAACTCAACATATAAAACATCTATAAAGTTCTACCTTAAATAAATCTATTTAAATGTATTTAATACATCAATTTCCAAAAATTTTTCACTATGTTAGTTTTTTTTTATAGAATACCTATTTATATGGTCAGTAATTAACATTATACAGAATATTCTTCAGAATCTACTGATCTAAATAAGTCTTTACAAGGATTATAGGGAACATATTAGTATTTCTCTTTTCTGGAAATAAACCCAGGCTTAACAAGGTGATTGATTTGGCTTGGGTTTTGGAGTAAATGGGAAAATTAGGAAATGAGACAGGAATTCACTTGGTCAGTGGTCAACTGACCTTGAGTCAAATCTAAGAAATCAGACGGAATCCAAGAAAAGAGCTAAGAAAGCAGAGTCCAAGCCTCACTTATTCATAGCTTCCAGAGACTCAACAAAGAATATTTGCTGAGGGTTCTGTGTAAGCCCCACCAAGTATTCCTGTTGACACTAAGCTCCTGAACTCAGAGAAGGTCCTCCCTCATTCAGTATTCATCAGAAACATTTTGGCAACTTCCGGCCACACCTTGATGTGGTATTATTCTTCCTTCGAGAAATTTGAGCTCTAAATTCATTTCCACTTGGCAAACAGGTAAAGAAATTTCGGATTCCAATACATATAGGTCAGAAAATGATCTTTTTTTTCATTTAATTTTATTAGTATATTTATACATAAACGTGAGATTCATTATGCTGTATTTGGACATGTACAAAATTTGATCAGTCTCATTTCCCAGTACTATACCTCTTCCTCCCCTCCTCCTTCCTCCTGATCCACTTGCTCTATTCTCCTGATCTCCCTTCTATTATTATTATTATTATTATTTAATTAGTACATTATAATTATATGTAAACACATACATACTTAAAAGGTTCAATCTCCTTCCTCTTTACAATTGAAATAAACTTACAGCTTTTGTCCAGCAAATCACATAGAGTTGTTCATGGAAGATTGGTCAAAAGATGTGCAGAGGAATTCAGAGGAGGGAGTTTAGGCTGAAGATTATTAGGGATAATTTCACACGGAGGTAACTTTTGAGTTGGGGTTTAAGAGATGCGTGAAATTTTGATAGATGGAGAAGATCATGGAGCCACTTTTCCGTCTTTGAGATTATCTCCATGAAGTACTTTATCTTGAGCAGTGAACATATTGACATCCATCAGTTTTGGAATCTTTTAGGTTCTCGGTTAACTGGTGAGTACCTTTTCCTCAAAGAGTATCTGGCAAAGATCAATGATCAGACACACGGTTTAAAGGGCTTCTGGTTCAAATCATTCTTAACTTAAGGACTTCCACAATTTTAGTGGAGAGAAAATTTGTAAATTCATAAAAATTATAGAAATGCACCCATTTGGGATGGTCATGATGAGTAGAAAGAAAGTGTCTTGGATGAGCATCTTCTGAAAGATAAGCGTTTCCCAAAGTGTTGAGAAAGGATTCCCAACTCTGCCTTGCACTTAGCTCAGTAAACAAGAACTCAGTGGATTCAAGAGAATGGAGTGTTTACATTGGGATGCAGGTGTAGGTGTGTTCGTAATAATGGCTGGTATTTATTTAGTCCTTCTTAGGAGTCAGCCACATTGTGTAGATGATAACCATTCATTATCTTGACGGGTCTCATGAGACATATGCCACTATCACCCCACCATTTTCCAGATCAGTAAATTAAGCTTCAGAGATTAATTACCATACCCAGAACTATCCAATTCAATACAGATCTTGGATTTGAACTCAAGGTCTTCCAATCCAGAGGCCTTGTTTTTAATTTTTATGCTTTGTTTCTTCCAAATGCCTCCTCCTCTCCATATGTTGCTGCCGCTGATTGGCGTGGAGCTCCAAGTCACCATGAGTCATATGCTTTCCAAGTAGAGTTTATGCTGAGTAACATGGAACAAACCCCCCGTTTTATTTCAGATCACACTGGGGATGCCTGGAAAGTAGGAATTAATGAAAAAATCAGGTTTACAGTATTTTTTTTAAATAAACACAACAGTATTAAATATATTACATCCATTTGAAGCATGCTTGGATATTTTATAAAAGGCAATTATTTTGAATGGAGTTGACAAATTGCTGTTTTGACCAGGACCAAGAAGGCCCTTATTTCATAATGATCTAAATTATTTGTAATTATCTTATAGATTCATTGAAGCTGTACCTTCCTCAGGGGTGAAGTTCCAATGTCAATTTTTAAGCAAAAATTATGTGTGGCCTAAATTAAAAGCAAAAATGTCTTTAAAAATAGCAATTACAACTGACGCCTAAGCAGCACACACTACACTCTGCATTAACACAGTTAATACAGAATCCTGTGAAGAAGTCCAATCATGCTTTTACAGATGAATGAACTAAGGCACAGGAGGGGTGAGATACTTGCCTGAGCCCTATAGCTGGTAAGTGGTGGATCTGAGACTTGAAACTCATTAGTCTGGCTTCCCATGTCAGGATCCCTGCTCTATGCTCTGCTGCCTCAAAGCCATCAAAGCACAGTACCCTGGCTGATCTTCAGTGCTGTCTTGATTTAGGGACCACAGTGTACTGAAGCAACGTCCTTATGCAAGGAGCTCAGATCTTGGTTCAAGATCAGCTAACATAGACCTTCCACAGCACAGATGTCCTGCAGTGATAGGTGTTGCATTGACTTTTTAAAAATAAAAACATTATCTTTATCACTTTGTTTTATTTTATTTTATTTTTTTAATGTGGTGCCTCACATGTGCTAGGCAAGTGCTCTACCACTGAGCCATAACCCCAACGTCGCATTGACTCTGAAGACAATTTTACAAATTAAATTTGTTCTCATGTTGCTCCCTTACAAAGTTGACATTTGAGCAAATTTATTCATGTATTTATTTTACACAAAGTTTTCTCATAGAAGACTCATCAACTTCACACCATCACTGGGAGTCCCTCCTAGTTGGAGGAGTTTGGGATGTCACTGCCTGCTATTGTTAATTATTCTGCTGCTACAGGAGGCAAATAATAAATTGAACTCAAAACTCTTCACAAAACATTTGATGTTCCCCATGAGTTTAATCATACTGACTTTATCTATGAATATGCTTTGCTTCCCCCATAAACAGACTTGAGCTTCTTCCGTATCCACTCCAACTCTGGAATGCAATTTAGTGAAGTCTGAATTACTAAGTTCACTCTACTAGCATCTCCTGAATCTAGCTAGCAAACATCTTCAGCACACTTTCTACAGAAGTGGGGTATAACTGGGGATAAGATGGATTCATATGAGTCTTTGCTCTGAAGTAGTGGCAAGATTTACAAATGTGGATTCATTATTGAGCAACAACATACACGCATTTTATCGTATTGAATTCAACATTCATGATGCAGAAAATTTGTCAGAAAAGGAGAATATTGTCTACAAAATTTTGTAGGAAATTCTTTGTAAAGATGGTAAGAAATAGGACAATCTAGAGACTGACATGTTATGAATATCAACAATTTCAGGAATCAGAGTGGTAATAAAGATAATGGATTTTCCAGAGTATCTAATATGCTCTAGACCCAGTGTCTTCTCCTTTATGTACACAGTCCCTGATAGACACAATGCTTCAGCAATTTTACTACTATTATCCAATTTTGATGAGTAGACCGAGTCTACCCGTGTTCAAGGAACTTAACCAAGAGCACAACTGGCATTCTGATTCAAAATCTTCCTTACCATCTGCTGTCCTTGTGGCTTGGTCAGGACCTTGTGGATCCTGGAGATGATTCTCTATTTGCTTTGTACTTATTGGGTGTGTGATTTCATTTCTCTCTCTCATATATTTTGTGAAATAGGTAGAAAAAGTAATATTAGTTTAATTTTGTAGAGGGAGAAGAAAAATGAAAAAGAAGAAACACATTGCCCAAACTCATGTTTATTCACTCAAAACTATTTAGGTAATGTGCCGTGTAGGAAGTTAGGTCTATGAGGTCAGCAAACACATGATTTCTACCCTCTCAGAGATCAGAGTCTTGTCAGATATTAATTGTATTATCATATAAATACGTACATATTGTCCAACTGAGATAAATGTGCATAGGAAAAGGTGGCAAGCCATGAGTATTTATAGTTCAGGGAATAGCCCACTTTGAGAAACCAAGGACGATACACCCAGAGGCAGGGCCTATAAACTCGTGATCTGCAGAACGGTAGAGCTGACTAGATGGAAATGGGGCAGAGTAAGTAGGAGGGTGTCTTGAGACATTCCTAGCATGGGGAAGACATTGGATGAATAGACCAAAGTCAGGAGATAATGTTCCCCATGGAGATAGAAAAAAACTTTAGAGTTTTTTTAAAAAAAAACTTTAGAGTTCAGAGGATAAAAGAGAGTTTCCTAGACATGTAAGTCTCAATCATGCAGAGTCCCGAGTTATTGAGGATTTTTTTTTTTTTTTGCGGTAGAGAAATGGGAAACCCTTAAATTTTAAGCAGAAGAGTGTCTAGCATTTTTACCCCCTAAAGATCCCTCTTTCTGCAGAGTGAGAATGTGTTAAATGAAAGCTGGAGCAGAGCTATGGCATCTGGCAGGGAGGCTCTTCCTGGACTGATGGAGGAGTGAAGAGGGTTTGGTGGTCTGCCCTAAGCGGTGTCAAAGGGATTGGAAAGAAGGCGGTGGATAGGAGAGATTTTTCAGACACAAAATTAATATAACTTGAAAATTGATTGGCTTGAGGGTGAAGAAAAGGCTAAAGAAATGGAAGAGCTGATCCTCTCAGATCCACGTCTAGGGCTGTACACAAAGTGACAAGGTCCGCTGGAGCCAGGGACTTGTTCTTAATTTAGATCTTAACTGTAGCTGGGTGATGAACAGTGAGAGCTGGGACCAGGGATACAAAGACTGGTTAGGAAATGAGGCCACTTTCTCCATTCTAATGTGATATTTTGGATGCTGAACTTGTGGGAATCTATAGAGATGCTGTGTAGGTGAGTGAGTGAGTGCATGTGTGTGTGGGGAGAGAGAGAGAGAGAGAGTGAGAAGTTTTCTCCCCTGCCCCAGTTTCCTTGAGCTGCTCTGTCTTTTGTGTTCTTTGCCAAGAGGAAAGAAAACAGATTGTTCTTGCTCAGAGCATTCAGCTGACTCAACTGGTGCCAAACCAAAAAAAAAAAAAGCCCTAAGAACAAAATAATAATTGCTCATGTGTGCACATCACTTTACAGTTTACCAAGAGTTCAATGTTACTCCCATAAAAACTGCAAAATCTGTACCGCAAGCACCCTGCTAATAATTTTAGTTCAGTTTGAGAGATATAATGTCCCGATAGGTGAAAATGATGGGATCTTGCCTGTGGACATACTTGCATATTTGCATAATATGAAGCTTTTGCTTTCCATTGACTTTAGCAGGTTCCAGTCACCTGGAAGTGGTCATCCATGACATGGCTCTGTGGATATTTCCTCCCCATTGGAACAACCCATTCCTACTGGACATCTCACTATTATCATTACAGTAGGTCTCAAGTTACCATCCTCTTTGAGATGAGAAAACGGAAGGCCAGAGATTCCTGGGGTCATCAGCATGTAGTAGTGTTGACAATTGAGCCTTGTTCTCCTCTTACTTCCCTTTGCTAACTCCCAGGACAACCTTTGATTAAAGGGGTATGGGACCTTAGGTTCAGAGAGCGAGAGAAACAAATGATGCAAACACCATGCTTGTTGGGAATGCCCTCACCGATCTCAAGTCCAGACTAACTAAATGAGGCCAGGTCAGCAGCAGTGAGGAGCTGTTGGGTTAAGAGCAGCTGTCGTTGCGATCCCCTAATTGGAAATAATTGGGATTCTGTCTCAAACCACAGAGCCACAATTTAGCCAACTCAGCCTCAACCAGGAAGCATCTGTTACCATCTCCGATGGCAACAGTTCAATCCCCACTCCAGCACACCATTCCTCCATGCCAACTGGCAGGCAGTTACCATTCAGAGCCTGTGGGCTTCTAGACTTAGCCTGGAGGACCCAGGAAGAATCCAGTTAGGTCAACTGCTCAAGATAAGATAAGGGGAAGAGAGAAAGAAGGGAAAAGACAGCGCAGAGCTAAGTGACTCTCTTGGGGGAAATGAGCTAATGTTTCTGAGAATTCACTGGACACTCTGCTAGGGGACCAGTACATGCAAATGTATTTTACAACTCACTGAAGCAGGGGATGCTGCCATTTTACAAAGGAAGAAAGAGACCCCGATTATCCTGTTGGGTCAAGGTCACGGGGCTAGTATTAGATCTCTCAGCTTCCATCATTGTGTTCTTGCCACATGTTCACCCAGACTCATACTTTATCATCTCTGTTGTTTAAAAAGGGTCCAGAGCATCCCACTGTCGTTTCTATTTCTATCTCTTAACAGAGATCAAGCCACCTTTCCTTGAAGCCTTCCCTTTCCCCTCAAGTGCAGGCCAGAGCAGAGAGGAGAGTCCCTTAGCTGAGCAGGCCAGACAAAGACTTGGAAATGAAAGCTGCCAGTTGCTGAGCAGCAAATAATGGTTGTTTATATATTACCTTGCTTGTGGGATGCTGGAAACAGACTTCTGTTTATTACGTTAATGAATCCTCTGTGATTCTCCATTGCTTATGTATAATTAAGATGGCCTTTTAAAAAATACCTCCTTCTAGAGTTTGGGAAATCTAAAGTGTTTGTTTGGATTGGTAATAACTAATAACAGGAAATATGGCAGCTGTTTCCAAAAGAACAGCAAGAAGCGAACTGCTCCACACCATAAGCAAAGATATGGAAGCAAATCGAAGCCAGGAGCATTGTAAGGGTACTTGATAAGGGAAGCCATCCTCCTCTGCTTCTCCAAGAAAGCCACTGGAGGGTTTAAGCTCTCAGTGCCACATTTAGGAAGAACACTGACAGAGCAGGTCCAAAGAAGGGTCCCCAGATGGCAAAGGGCTTAGGATGATTCCACATAGGGCTTGGTGGGATGGATAGGCTCCTCTAGCCTTCTTTTCTTCATTGTAAAAATGAGCAAATTCCAGGCAGTTGGTGTTAGTCGGCTGTACTTTGTTTGCAGTTATTTTCTTGTTTTAAGAGTTTAGACTTCAGTCAAGAATCATAGATCACTGTGAAGATCTTTGTATCAAAGAGATCCTAAGCAGCTACATGGTCTTGATATAATTCCAGGTGCATGGACACAGGCCTCGTCTCCTGGAGCTTACAGCATAGACATGTGGGATGAAATAAGGAAGTAAACCAACATATGGAGAAGATGATTTTAGATGGTGATAGGAGACAGCACAAAAACAAACCGAGTGGCTGTCACGTGATAAACACTGGGAAGGTTAACCACTTGGGTGTGAAAGAAGTGATATTTCAAGTTTAGGGCTGGTGGATCTGAAGGAACGAGTCAGGCACCACCAATCTGGGGATTTCCTGGTGTAGGAGTCTGTGTGGTTTGCTCTTAGAAAAGAAATAATGGTGGGGAACCTGTGGATCTGGGAGTAAGGAGAAAAGAGGTAAGAAATGAAGTCAAAAAGCAGGGGCACATCAATGTGAGGTCTGGTCATGAGGCTGGATTTTATTCCAATTTCAATATAAAATAGCCTATACAGGGTTTTCTATTGAGGAGTGACACAATTTTATGTAATAATAAGATTTGCATAATCACAAAATTGATTACTGTTTCAGAGGCTCCCAGCTCTTCCTAAATCCCATTCATGTTCCCCTCCATTTCATGGACTCCTAAGGCTTCTCCTATTCTTGCATGGCAAGAGTCCATATGATTTGTATTTCAGGGAATTAGGATTGTCTAGCTGAAGGGCAATAATTAACCACAATCTTTGATAAGGTAAAGAAGGCTGAGTGAAAGAGTTTGGGTTTATCAAGCTGGAAGCTGTGGTAGCTTCACCAACTGCCTTTAGCTGCTCACGCCGCCCTACATCTCCCTCTGTTTCCTGTAGCAATACTTATTGGGTGGGAAGACAAAGTTCCCAGGGGCACCACTGTTTAGAAATGACAGGAAAGGAGAGTTTACCTCCTTTGATTCAAGTCCTAACATTCTTATTAACTCTTCCATGAAGACTTTCCAAATACTCATACAGCATTTATTTGTGAGTATTTGTATTTCTTCAGTTTGAATTTAAGCTCCTGGAGTGCTGTATCCTGGCATGATTTATATTTAGATCAGCTCTTGCCTCTCCCGCTGGTTCAAAAAGATCTCAAAAGCAGGGATCATGTTTTGCTTTGTTTTAAATCTATACAGCCCTTTGCCTGTATGATGGGCTGTGTCCGCCCACATTCCTATATTGAAGTCCTCGTGGAGTATCTCAGAATGTGACTGTGTTTGGAGACAGAACCTGTAATGAGGTAATTAAGGTAAAAAGAGATTGTCTGAGTGGGCCCTAATCCAATATGACTGGTGTCTTTATAAGAAAAGCAGCCTGGTGCATGCACTTGCACTGAGAAAAAGGCCAAGGGAGAAACCGATAATGACGCATCCACCTGCAAGAGGAGAGAGGCCTCAAATGAAGCCAAACCTCTGACATCTTCATCCTGGACTTCTAGTCTCCAGAAAAATGAGAAAATAAATTTCTCTTGCTTCAACCATGCAGTCTATGGTATTTTGCAATGAAAATCCTAGCAAACTAATGGAGTATGCTGTGTTAATATAGCCTACTATAATATATGTACAACACATACACACACACACACACACACACACACACACCTGTGCAGGTACATATACACATGTGTGTCTGTGGAGTTAAATGGAAGCATTTTTCTAGAAGTTAAATGCTCAGCTGTTCTGTATGCTCTATGAGAGGGCAGTTATCTTCCTCTTCCTCTTCATTGTTGTGCCTAATTTAGCACCTAGCACATAGTAGGCAAAGTCTATTTGTTCAATGAGCATATTCATTAGGATTCCTGAGTGAGAAGGTATCCTAACTGAAGATCATACAAGCTGGTAGTTATTAAACTATCTTTGTTTTTTTCAGTAGAATCCTTTTGACAAAATCTTATATAAAGGTCAATCGTACATAATGGTCAGGAATACAGCTGCTGTGATTGAAGAGACAGTTGAAAGACAAGTGTGGCCTCCCTTCAGGACATTCTTGGGGTGGGATGATTGATGTGCAGCAGGGGCAAGCTAACATCTTCCCTGCAGCCATTCAGGTTGGCCACTGAAGCACCCACACAGCCAGGAACAAGATACACACAAACCAAGTCACTTTACTCTGATACAACTTTATTAAACATCAAGAGAATGGTCCCACTTGGTCCGTGGACCACAGTGTGCCCACCTCTGAACCACAGCAACCTGGCCATCTTGGAGGAAGTGAGCCCCGGAGCACACATCGGATGGCTGCATTTACTGAGGCCCTGGGTTATTTCTTTCACTCTCTAATAAACGGCATTATTTGGGGACATATATGACTTGATCTCTCTTTAGCTTGTTCACATTCTGCAAGGCTCCCCAGTGCCTGCAGGATAAAATCTCAACTGCATGGACAAGAAGGCTCTTTATGAGTTGAACTGCTGCTAATTTCTCCCATCTTCTCTCATCCATCCTTGGGTATGGTCAAATCCCCTCAGTCACAAATCAAATTGGGGAAGTTCTGAATTGTCCTTTTCTGCATCCCCTGAATTCTTTAATATGCTATTTTCTTTAGGTGGAATTATTTCTCTGTTTTTTTTAATAATCCTGAATACCATTTCCTACCACTTGAGATTGTGTGCAGATGTTAATCCCTTCTTCTATGGAACTCTGTGTTACTTAGTGTCTAGGATTAGGGCTATCATAACAGACAGAGCCCCATAAATACTTCACACAAGCAGAGGTTCACTTTTCTACCACATAAGAATCCACAGGTGAATAGTCAGCCATTTCTATGTGAGGACGTACAGTAGCTCAGGGTACCTCTGGATTATTTTCCTCTGTCCCTGGAGGTATAACTCACCCCTAGGCAACTAAGTGGCTCACCAGCCCTCATATCCATTGGGATCTGATGGGGAGAAAGATACTGAGTTAAGGACAGATGTTTCCTTTGTAAAGACTATCACTACACAGTTGGGTCCAGCATTTCTATTGCCATTCATAAATGCAGAACTAAGCCCATGCCTAGAATGAGGTGGAAAGACCATGTACCCAGTGATGTCTTGGAAGATTCCACTATTAAAAGGCAGAACAGAAGAACAGATGGATTCTAAGGGAAAATTAACAGTTTCCATCACAATATCCAGTTGGCACCAATCTCTTTCCCTTCTCCTTTTACAGAATCCTAGACACCTTCTCTCTCTAAATCAGCACCTTGCTTCCTAGTCATGGGCTGACTTGTCCACATGAGAGATCTTTGCTCAGCTTCCTGCCCAAGCTTCCTAGCACTAGGCTAAGCACTAAGTAGGTGAATTCAAACATTAACAAAAGTGGCTGTCCCAGAGAGCTTGAGAGATCTCCCAAGGTCAGTCAGTACCACCACAGGAGCTTGACTCTTCCTTGCCCCAGTTTGGAGAAATCACAAAGAGATGGTAGGAGAGCCGTATTCAAAGTAGTGGAACTGTTCTTGTCAGTTTTCTGTCACTGTAACAAAATGCCTAAGATAATCAACTTAAAAGGAGGAAAGGTTTATTTTAACACATGGTTTTAGTCCATGGTTGTTTGGCCTGTTGCTTGGTGTTAGAGTCTGTAAACAAGTCAGGATGGCGCCTGGCATTTTGCCAGAGAAATGTTAGAGTCTGTAAACAAGTCTGGATGGCGCCTGGCAAAATGCCAGAGGGAGTGGTTTATGAAGTAATGCCAGCGAGCCATTAAGTGTGGAGATTCCTTATTGGTTGACTGCTGTATCTAGTTTATGTTAATTAAGATAAGCTGTGTGGAATGTATATATACCCCTCCTGTCCTACAATAAACGGCTCCCACTCCTGCTGTATCAATCTACACAAGTTGCTCGTGTAGGCAGGGCATCATGATGGGAAGGTGTGCAGAGGAAGTTGCTCAACTCATGGGCTGGGGACCAAGGGATATCCAAGACCTAAACTAAATTAAGGATTTAGTGTGTGGGAAGCACGGAGAATGGCTATCATTCGAGGCCCAGGTCAGTTCAAGGGGATAAGTGATTGAGAACAGAATCCAGGATCCCTTGTACTGGTTCTGAGGGACACTGGAGATGGCAGATGGGGACAATTCTACCCCTTGCCCCATGCCAGCCTGTGTCTCCATTCACATCCTCTCTCCAAAGGCAGGAAGAGTTATGAGTCTGATGGGTGGAGACTGAGTCATTAATTAGGTCACAATGTGACAGTGTCTGGAAACTTCCAGAACTGTATACCAGCACTTTTCTTGCATGCCCTCTACCTCTTCAAGAGGCAGAAAGCCTGAGCTACATCAGCATTCCTACTGGGGAGCAGCTAGGACTCTCTCTCCCAGGTAGGCATGGATAAGCCAATGCAAGTTAGATTTAAGCAGTGCAAGTTAGATGGGGTCGGTGGATGTGCGCCGAGGCCCAGAAGCCCAGCATCAACTCCAACTCAGCTTTGGCTGAAGAGCTCAGTACTGCATCATTCGATTCTGGTGCATGTATTCACACAAAGTAGGGGTTTTATTTTTTTTCTTTTGTCTTCAAAACACAGTGGGTGGCATCAGGGTGGGTTTCAGGGTCTTTCTAGCCAGCCCCCTTGTTTAGAGACCCTATCCCCTTGCAGCCCCACGTGCTCCCTCCATCCCCAAGTTCTGTGATGTTTGCACAGAAACAGTTGGGCTGCATGTCTGTGGGCGGTTTCAGATCCTGTGAATTACGCAGATCCTTGCTCTTATATCATCAATTATTCTGGTCGTTCATGTGGGCCTGCGTGGGCTGCATCGTGTGATTTCTGGTTCTCACCCTGCAGGGACTCTCAGCAGCCTGACCTTTTGAGTCAGTTGACTGAATCGCTTTCTTAATTCCTGATGCCTACTCCCCTCCACCTCTGTCTTCTCGACACCCCAACTTCCAGTAGCTCACTGAATCTTAACTTGCACAGTTGTATTCTCAGGTTCCCTTTCTCCCTCCCAAACTGTGAATTTCATCACTTAAAAAATAAAATAAAATAAAATAAAACAAATCAAGACAACTTTCCCCCTTTAGTTTCTTGATCATTTTAACACACTGATTTGTTTCCCAAAATAATAGGAACAGTGTAATGTTCTAAAAGGAGGATGAAAAAGGAAAAAAAACTTTCTCGCTTGGAACATTGAACTTGCTTACCTATATATATGTGTATATATATGAACACTCATAAATGCCTACCTCTTACTTAAAGAACAGTCACATCAGAAAAAAAATTACGAGATAAAACAAAACAAAATAAAATATAGGAATGGTATAAATGTGTATACAGTCACACATGCAATTTTGTACTCGTCGGCTGGCAGAAAGAGCCTCCCGAGGTCAGCTGCTCTGAAACATTCTGTTCCCATTCTAATAAAGATCCAGCGGCATTTATGCCGAGATGTGCCACCAGGTAATTCTGCTGCTGCTGCTGCTTTATTTCTATAGTTCCCTGAAGCCAGAAATAATGTCACCATCTCTAAAAGCTGGAATCTGGGAAGAACTAGGTTTGCAACCAAAAACCCCTGGAGGATACAGCCACTGCAACCTGGAGGATGAGCAGGTCCCATGACACACACTGGTCCCCATCCTACCTGTGTTTGGGGTAACATGCTGCCCAGCTGGTCATGTGGCAGGTGGTCTGGCCACTTTATTTTTCTCATGGACAGAGATCTTTGCCAAACCATGGAATCAAGCTACTGCATCTATATTTAATTATAATTGTCATCTTCCTTTACCTGTAAGTTTTTCTGTTGAGTATGCAAATATCAAATAATAATGAAATGCATAAAAATAGTATTTCTCTCCAAAACCCCCTGAGGGCATCACACTGTGGAATCTATATTTAGAATTTTCTATAAGGACATCTCCTTAGAAAAATCACTCCAGGAGCATTTTAAAGTCCATATAATTGGGGGTTAGATAGGTATATCTTATTATTATTATGTTATATATTTATGGATAGTACATAGTATAAGTAATTAAATATTAATTTATTTCTATGTTTATTATTTATAATAAGATTTTATTCGTTTAAAGTCAACCTTCTGTAAGATGCAGATCTTATAAAATTTGTTGAGATTCTTAGAAATCAGCATATGATCTATCCTTGGTGCATAGTCCAGGTATATTAGAAAACTTTGTCAGCTCTGTAGTTCCTGGGTGTAGTATGGTACAATTGTCATTTAGATGAACAGATTTGAAAATTCCATTCAGATCTATAACTTAATATTGAGTTTTGGTCTAGTTATTTGTCAACTGTTAAAAAGAAGTATCATAATGCTAAATTATGATTGTGGATTTGCTATTTTCTTTTTGGCTTCATATATTTGAAACTCTATGTGGCCTATGTACTTTATGATGTCTGTTTTCTAATGAATTGACCATTTTCTCAGTATCAATCTTTTGCTCGTTGTCACTGGCTATTTGTCTTGCTCTTTTTTTTTCAGCATCATCTGTACTTTAATTTTTTAAAATTGATATATAACAGCGGAATGCATTATAACTCTTATTACATATATAGAGCTCAATTTTTCATGTCTCTGGTTTTATACATAGTATATTCACACCAATTCATATCCTCATACATGTGCTTTGGATAATAATGATCACCACATTCCATCATCATTAATTACCCCATGCCCCCTCCCTTCTCCTCCAACCCCTCTGCCCTATCTAGAGTTCGTCTATTCCTCCTATTCTCCCCCTCCCTATCCCACTATAAATCAGTTTCCTTTTGGCATTTTTTTTTGGGGGGGGGATTGGCTAACTTCATTTAGCATTATCTTCTCTAACTCTATCCATATACCTGCAAATGCCATGATTTTATTCTCTGTTATTGCTGAGTAATACTCCATTGTGAATATGCCACATTTTTAATCCATTCATCTAGTGAAGGACATCTAGGTTGGCTCCACAGTTTAGCTATTGTGAATTGTGCTGTTATAAAGATTAATGTGGCTGTGTCCCTGTAGAATGCTGTTTTTAAGTCCTTTGGGTATAGACTGAGGAGAGGGATGGCTGGGTCAAATGGTGGTTCCATTCCCAATTTTCTAAGAAATCTCCACACTGCTTTCCATATTGGCTGCATCAATTTGCAGTATCACCAGCAATGTATGAGTGTGCCTTGTCCCCATATCCTCACCAACACTTATTGTTGTTTGTATGCATAATAGTTGACATTCTGACTGGAGACAGATGAAATCTGAGAGTGGTTTGATTTGCATTTTTCTAATTGCTAGTGATGATGTACATTTTTTCATGTGTTTGTTGATTGATTGGCAATTACCACGGTAGCAAATTGTTTCAGGAAAGGGTCATCAGTGAATTCTGACCAGTAGTTGAACGTTTCATGCAAACAGGATATTTTCATGGTGTCACAGCATCTCTCAAAAAAGTAAAAACAGGATCCATTGAGGAAAAAACTGACAGGAAACACCAAAGTGAACTGAAGAAATAGAACACACAGAGACCATTTTCTCCTGGATATTTTGCAGTGAAAAGGAAACACTATTCCTTCCAAGATCTTCTCCTCAAATATGTGTAAACTGAGCAAATTATGGGAAAAAAAATTTAAGCAAAACTTGAAGAGAATACTACCAAAGAAAGCCTATAATTTTCTAAGACCTCAAGTTCATGAAAGACAGACCAGAAATCTGTTCCACAAGAAAGTAAAGGAAAGGGACATGACCATGGAGGACACTATTTAATCTTGGATTAAAATTATTTTTGTTAAAAAGAAAAGAAAAATACCTTAGATAAGTGAAAAAATTAAGTAGGACTTATAGATAGATAATAATTTTGTATCAATATTAATTTTCTGATTTGATGATTGCATTGAGGTTTACATATGATAATGTGTTTTGGGAAACACCTAATAAATATTTAAGCATAGAAGAATTTTGTTTGTAACATATTCTCAGGCAACATAGGAAAAAAAATCTGTGTGGTGTATGTGTGTGTGTGTGTGTGTGTGTGTGTGTGTGTGTGTGTGTGTGTGACTCTACCACAGATAAACAAAGTGGAAAAAGGAGGGAGAAGGAGAGAAAAGAGGTACATAGCAAAAAAAAAAATTAGAAAATATTTCAAAAGTTAATACCTGGTAAAACTGGGTAGAGAATAAACAGATATTCCTAAAACTCTTTTGCAACTTTTCTGTATGTTTGGGATAATTTTTTACAAAGTTAATGTGTTCCTTGTCTCGAAGTCTATGCTATCGGATAGTAAGAGAGGCAGTTTAGCTTTCTTAATTTTACTGTTTTCATTATACATTTTGTTCTTGTCATTTTACTCTCAAACTCTCTTTGGCCTCATAAAGTACAACTTGATGACACTGCATCTTGCTTTTTATTTAGTCTAACAGTCTCATCCTTTTGGTTGTAGCTTAGTTGGATTAGATTTAATATTATTCATATAGTTGGAATTAGGGCTATGGTCTTTATTATTACTGTGATATTTGTCCTTTCCTGTCTTCATTTGGATTAATCAAATACTTTCCAGAACTTCATTTTAATTTCTCTATTGACTTCTCTGCTTTGCCTCATCACTTGTTTTTGAAATGATTGCTTAGGAGTCCCAGTACACACCCTGATGTTGGAACACTTGACTGAGAGTTGACCTCATTATTTCTATTGAACTGAAAGTCTTGAAATATTAGGTATCTATTTGCTATCCTCTTTTCATATGGTGTCATATATATCTTACATATATGAAATATGCATGCAATGTTACAAATTTTTCCTCTTGTCATAGACATTTTCAATAAATTAATTAAGTACAAAATGGTCTATTACATTTACTCTTACACTTTTCATTTCTGATGCTTGTTATCTCTTTCTGTAGATCTGTCAAAATGCCTCAGCCTAATGAACTGCATCAGTATTTATGATAATTCCAGAACTCAGGAGACAAATTATCTTGATTTTGCAAATCTAAACATGTTTTCACTCTACCTTTATTTCTAATGGATATTTTTGTTGGGTATGGAATTGTAGCTTGACAGCCTTCCATCTCTCCCCTCATAGCCCTTTTAAACTGTCAATTCACTTTCTATCCCTCATTGATTGTGACAAGAAATTGGTCATCACTTTTATCAGAGTCTTAATATTTGTATTATGTCATTTTTGGGGGCATCCTTCAACATTTTATTCTAATTTAATGGTTATTTAACTATCATATTTCCTGGGTGTAATTTTATTCATTTTTATTATTCTTGGAGCTCACTACTGATGTTCTGGGATCTATAAGTTTATTTTCTACCAAATTTGCAGAAATGTTACCATGATCTTTCCAATTGTTTTTCTGTCCCATCATCTTTCTCTTCCCTGTTTCTGGGGCTCCATTTCTATGGATGTTATATTGTTCCTATTGCCTGATGGGTCATTGAGGCATTGCTATATTTTGCAGTCTTTAAAAAATATTTTTCAGTGCTTTATTTTGGATAGTTTCTATTATTATGCATTTAATTTATTGTTTTCTTTTTTGAGGGCAATTTCTAACCTGCCCCAATGAATGAATTATTATCTTGAATATTATATATTCCATTGCTAAAATTTTTATTTGCTTCTTCTTTATGATTTTTGTTCATGTGATATAGATTCATTTATTATGACCATATATTTCTTAATGCCCTTCAATATATATATAAATGTTTAAACATAATATTTTGGTTAATTATAACAACTGGGTTATCTCAGGGTCAGTTTTCTGATTTGGGATTGTATTTTTGAGTTTCTTTATATATGAAATATCTCTCTCTCTCTCTCTCTCTCTCTCTCTCTCTCTCTCTCTCTCTCTCTCTGTTCTGCCTTGCTGACGATGGAGCTGAGGGCTTTCGGCATATACCAGGGAATTGCTCAGCCATTGGCCACACACCCAGCCCTACATTCTAGAAATTTTTGATGCTAGGATCTTTTCATGGATCTTTTTTTAAAAAATCTTTTTGTGTTCCTTTAGATAGTGCTAATGTTATTTTTTTCCTCCTTTATCTGAAGGCAATTCATTTGTTCTAGAAAATCCCATCTGTAACATCCCTATAAAACATGCCTCCCATGGAAGGAAAGGGGTACAGGAAGGGAAAAACAGTAAAATGAAGCAGAAATTACTTTCCTGTGTTCATATATGATACACAGCCAGTGAAACTCTACATCATGTACACCCACAAGAATGGAAAGTTATACTCCATGTATGTATGGTATGTCAAAATACACTCAACTATTGTATATAGCCAAAAAGAACAGTTTATTAAAAAATGCCTTCCATGATTTGCTTGAGCACCTTTTGCCACACTGAGCGCATTACCTTCTTAAAGAAGACTAACCCTCTTTTTGACAACTTCATTAAAAACGTCCTTGTGCTTGACCCTCATGTGTTCTGTGTAACTTGACCTGGGAAAAACAGAATCATGTCATCTTTTTAAGATGACAGCTTTGCTTGTATCTAAAAACAGAGGTCAGAGTTCTTATCACTACTTTTCTTTTTTTCCAGAAAATGTAGCTATTTCATTCAGTAAGCCTATTTCCAGTTTATTTATTTAACAAAGGTGACGTGGAAGAGCTTCTACATATTGGTGAACCTTGGAGGCTGGGTGTAGACTGAGATTGTTAACACACACGTTAGATGTTCTTGGAAAGGATTTATTGGTTTTCTCCAGATCTTGGTAATGTTGAATGTTTCAGAATGTAGCCAGATTCTTCTCTCACCTTGGGATTATGTGAGATTCTATACATAGAGTTTAAAAGGGAAACCTCACTGGCTTCCAATCCCAGGTTGGCTCTGTGACCTTGGAAATTGCTAAACACTATGTGCCTTAGTTTCCTCACCTATAAATTAAGGATAATACTATTGACTACCTATTCATTGGACTGTAGTGAAGATCAAATAAATCAATGCATTAAAAAAAAATAATAAACAGTGCCTAATGTGCTAAGCCTAGGATGATGACCTGCTTATTACAGAATTAAAATTTCCTTTGGAACTGTTCTGGTATGTCAAGATAAGTGGATTGCCCATAATCTACTCAACATGAAAATCTCTTTGATTGCTGTTGAGAATAAATGGATGATACACATTTTAAGAATAAATCTAGGGCATTAATTGGGATGGGAACAAGAGGCAGGGAAGGGACACATGGGGCAGGCAAGGGAAAGCCTTACTGTGAAGAATGCAAAGATCAGAACAGAAGTGACTTATGGTGGGTCCAAAAGTGGTCCATCAGAATCCTGTTTAAAAGCTTTCCATGGCTTAGTCCCATCTAACTCAGACCTGCTGAGTTAGACTCACTGGGGTGAGAGCTGGAATCTGCATTCCTTTTACATGGCCTCCTTCCCACCCTTCACAATTAAGCATCCTGGTGGTGCAAGCCCATGGAGCAGCATCCAGGGACCCGTGGGCAGACAGCTCATGAGCACCAGATGATCAGAAGAGTAGATGATTCTGGGGGAGGTGCTGATTAACAGCCCCCTTGCTTTCCTGCTGGCTACATGGAGAATGAGAAAGGGAAAGCAACTTGATTCTATTCACGGAGAACCAATGAAAAGGTCAGGCCCAAAACAGGTCTACTGACTTTACCGCCAGGCTTTCCCGGAGACACACTTTTATCTCGTGATGACTTCAGGTTGTCTCAGGGATTGGACCTCTATTCTATACTTCAGAGGCCACTGTGCCAAATGGTCAATCTTAATTTTGTGCTTTATCAGAGTCATTATCGTCTCAGTTTCTCTCTCTCTGAAATTGGTACAGTCCTGACCCGAAGGAAATTAGGAGGCTGTGAAGTTTAATTAATGTGGGCTGAGTCCTCAGATGCCTCGGGTGAAAGATGCCCTAGGATGTAAAGTATGATGATTTCCATTTACCAGTGGCCACGGCTGCTCTGCCTGCTGGGCTGTGTACCGTGTAGCCTTAGAAATCACAAGGCAGAAAGGCTGGCCCATCAGCTGCTGCTTGGACATCCAACCTGACCTTGGGTTTGCTCAGTCCTTGCATTCCTTCTACCTGAGCATCAAACACATCTCCATCGCAGGGGCATTTGCAGTTTCCTGTAGCTGAGAGAGAAAGCTTGGAGGGAAGCAGTGGGATAAAGGGCAGTGAACCCCAACTTCAGAGGCAGAAGATGATGGGCTTGGATCTTGGTCTCTCCCTCACTAACAACCCTGTATGTGTGATGGAGATAACACCTAACTTTGACAGGGTACCCTAGGTGAGTAAATAAGGTAAAGAATGCAGGCCACATTACATAGCATCTGATATTTACCAAAAGCTGCCTAAATGATGAATGCTAGCCAATGAAACTGATAGAAAGATACCAGGGGAGGAAACATGATAAGAGAGGAAGGGTAGCCTACATCACAACCATTCTATAATGATTGTGTAGTTACACTAAGGGAACCAGGAAAACAATGTGTAGCAAATGTTTTCAGACAAAATAAAGGCAGATGGATGCTCATGAACTTACTCAGTTCTTGCAGTGACCTTGATAGCTGACTTCCACTGTCTTCATTTTACTGACATGGTGAGTGAAGTTCATGGAAAAGCCTCAGGTTCCACATGTCACAAAGGGTCGAGATGTGCTATGTCCCATTGTCTTTTGGCTATATAACAGCTGCCTCTGGCATTCCTACAGTGGACAGAATATGCATGATGAATAATCGTGTTTTGTTTTGCTTTAGTCCTGATGTTTTGTTTTGTTTGAAAGAGAGACTTCTGGAAACCTTAAGAAATAAAATCAACCGAGAGGATCACTTTAATACCTACATATGACTCAGTCTTTTATGTCACTTTCTCAAGAGTTCTGTAAAAGAAATAGAAGAAGCATCATTTTCCCATTATATTGACATAGAAACTGAGATTCAGAGAGCGTTAGAACCAAAAGATTAACAAATTAACATAATGTATGTAGAGATCAATGATCAATTCCCTCTAGAAGGTTTATATACATTGGGCTCCCTTTTTTATTTTTCATCATATAAACGATCTTAAATCAGCTTTCCTGAAAGGCTATTTATTAGGCAGGGCGTGGAAGTGAAAACAAACTCTTCTTCATCTTCCAAGGTAAGCAGTCACCTTCTGCCTAAACTGAAAAGCACTCAGGTCAATTAACACTCCCCCCTAACACACTCCCCAGTGCTCCCAGTGGAATATTTTGTGCTTGAGAAATTCAGCCCCCTGTTTCTTTGTTCCCTCACCGTGTCCCTGAACAGCAGGAACAGACTCTCAGCCCAGGTGAGTCACAACTTCCCTCCCTGTGCCCTTCAGTGGCAGAAGGGGTCCTCAGAGGGCAGAGTCCTAGAGAGAACTTTTACCTGAGCCAGAAACACAAGTTGCACTGAAGTCCAGGGTCTTATTCTGCTTTTTTTCCCCCATTCTGATTGATTTTACAGCTAATGACTCTCCATACTGGTGATATATGATGGTCTGTTGAGGACAAAAGGAAGAGAAAAAAAAAAGAATTGAACTTTTACTAATTAAATAGAACATCTTCATGTGCTGAAAGCTTTTGCAAATGAATGTAATTCACACAGAATTATACTGGCCAGAGAGTCCCATGAAAAACCCTCCAAGAATCTGGGAGCAATGAAAGGAGAGAAGGAGAGAGATTTTAAACAAAAAACAGAAGGAGGAGAATAATGTGAACATATTTAGAGAAAGAGATACACAGAGGAAACGGACACAGTTTGAGACAGATTAAGGGACAAAAGATGAAAGGGCAGAGACAGACAAGGGCAAATGCGTATTAAGGACATATTGGAATATTTTAGTGAGTGGACTCTTAGTGGTATTCCATAATATTCTGCAGGTAATCTGAGTACTTAAATAAAGATGTCTACTAGGCTGTTTATTCATCAAGTGTAAACACTGAGCTCCTTCCTTTTGAATGGTGCATGTTAGAACCAGAAAATATGATGATAAGCGGAACTCATGCAGACCCTCCTCACTGAACTCGGATTAGAAATATATCCTTTAGACAAAGAAGAATAGAAGTAAACATCCAGTACCAAGGTTTGCAGTTACATAGATCTGTGGTGTAGAAAGGCCTGTTTAACAATTATGTGACATTAAAGGGTAGTCCAACTGCTGAGGAATTAACAGAAATATACAATCTATTTTTTTTCCTTTATAACATTTTAAGGCTCTGAGAAGTAGAGGGGTTAACCAAACTCAGAGAACAGAATGTATCTAAAGCCAGTTATACATTATATCTGTTTTAAATAAATTGCACATTCTTATTCATAAATTAAACATTTATGGAATGGTTGATACAGGTAGAAAAATAGAAAGTGTGTCATGCATGTTCCCACTGACTACCATATTTTGCTGTGATCTGAATGTTTGTGTTCCCATAAATTCTTATATGGAAATCCCATCCCCCAGGAAGATAATATCAGGAGGTGGAAGGACCCATTATGAGGTGACCAGATCATGATTCAGGGCCTTCATGAGCAAGATGGGTGCCCTTACACAGGAGGCCCCAGAGACCTTCCTCTTCCCCTTGGAGGACATCACAACACAGTGAGAAGAATCCCCCACCAGATACCAAATCTGCTCTTGGCTTGGTCTTACCTATCCAGCTTCCAGAACAATAAGAAATAAGTTTCTTTTATTCAAGCCACTCATCCTCTAGTATTTTGTTATAGCAGCTTGAACAAAGATGTTCCATTGGTCTAAATATCAACCACTTAGAAAACAGTAAAAGGAGCGCTGAGCCTGGGGTTAGTTCCTTTCCTTACTTGCATTGTCTTTCCATCTTCTGGACAGTATCATGATGCAAACATCACACCCTTTATACAGCAGAGATAACTGAGACTCAAAATGCAAAGCAGTTTTCTCAAGTATGAAAGCTTACAAATGAAATAGCAAAAAGTCCTATACGGAGCTATTCCATCTCATGTTCTCTCAGATATGGCACCCTTCCTGAGAGTGGAGAGAAAGACTCTCGCATATTTAACACTGACATTTGGAAAAAGGACACCAGAATATTTTTTTTTACATTCTTTTCTCTCCTGCTCCTTCATTTTTAATTTTTTTATTGGCTAGGTAATTAGGAGACTTATTTCTGTTCCTTGAGGATCATTCACATGCTCACTCCCACTTCATCTCAGGTGTAAGGAGTGTTGGCAGGAAAAGCAGCACACCTGTTCCTCCCTCTTTGCTCCTTCCCTTCCTGTTCACATCAGCATCTGAAGCTGCCATACTTTGTTAACTCATTGCCGCGAGCCTTAACTGGAAGGCAACAGGCTGCCAACTCCCAGTTGTTGCTATGGTGACCATGATGTCATCAGGTGACACAACGCGTTCCAGTGAGTGTGATGATGGAAATTCTTAATCCAAGATATTAATTTCATCAATAGAGAATGCTAGGTGTTAAAGGAGGAAGAAAACAGAGTTCTGCAGAAATCCAACATTACCACATATTTTTCTTCTTAGTAATCAAGTTGGACTCAACAACCTCCATATGGTCTTTTCTTGCTCTAAAATTTTATAATTATGAGAGAAGAAAAATAATGACTTTTTTTTTCTCAAAAGAAGCAGTTCTTTGGCCCTGGGTCAAGAGGGTTATGATTTAAATAGGACTGTGAGTCAGAGAGCAAGGTGGCCTTCTGGAAAAAATGGTTAAGATCTGGGCTCATTTCCATGGAGGATCCATGAGCCTTCCTGTATCTTAGGCTTGGTCCCACCATCTGTTAAGTAGGCATGGAAAAAGTCTATTCTCACAGAGCTACTGTAAAGACTGAATCAGAAAACATGTCCAAGACTCTTGGCACATGGACGTTGCATACCCGTGTTGTTTTCTTAGCTTTATCTTCTTACGAGGATGTTATCATTTCACAGCATGAACTCAGGCAAGTCATCTTCTTTTAGCATGACTTACTTATTATTGTTTATGAAAAGTAAGGAACATTGGAGAAAAAAAACTTTGATAAGGGAGATACAGAAGTAATGAAGACTTTATATATAAAAGAAGGATATAAACTTATGAAAGTTCTTCTGGCTCAAAACTACAGAATCTAGACTCCCATGCAAAGTATTCCAGACAAAGAATAGATGGTCAGATGTGTATTATTCCTTTAATTTATGCAATCAAATCCAATTCTTGTCAAATATGACCAGTGAAGAATACAGGATACATCTTAGATCTTTATAATGACTACTGGAGAGTGGGATAGTGACCAGGGGAGATGTCATGGGACTTCAGTACAACCAACGTGTCTGAATGGACTTGGTGTATTGAACTTGAAGGGATAGTATCACAGGGAGAAGCGTGAGAATCGTTCTCAACTCTCCAAAGGCATTTCATATCCTAAAGGGAGAGTACTTGCTTGATTCAGCACCAGAAGGCAGGGAAAGGGCCACGGGATGAAAGTTAGAGGTCATAAGGCAGAAATTTCATAGGATCAGTAGCAGGTGAGTGTGAAGACTTCATAGAGGCTGGATTCCTCACTGCTAGAAGTGACTCTGGCGAGTAGAAGAATGTGTCCAGCTTCTTAGGGGTGGCTAATGCATGTGATAAAGAGGCACACTAGCAGGAGGAAGGGTCAGAAAACACTGGATATTTCCCAGTCTTAGGGGTTAGTTTATTCTGAATAGTTTTACATTCATTTCAGGCAGAAAAGTCTGAGACTGATACACACACAAAAATACCTTCAATGGAAACATATATATAAATGCAGGGATATTGAACTTTAAGTTCAATGCTAAGTCATATTTTGGGGGCATCTTCAATAGATGGGATCTCTGGTTGACTATGACAGACAGTTATTTATAGATGATGCTGGGAATCATCAGGGTAGCAGCTGGACAGTGGGAAAGTGAAAGATAGTTTGTCCTTGATTTAAAGTAGTTCCACATGAATTCATTAACTAACCTTCACCTTCCAAAGAACCCTTGCGATTGATGCTGGAGGTGGCTAAACAGGGGACAAATAGCAAAATAAAACCATTCCGAAAAACAAAAAAATACAAATACCACAAGTATTTTAGTCTAAAGGATGGGGCTTAGAAAAGGGGTCTAGGGTAGAGAGTAATATTGGCCAAACATGTATGAGTGCAATTTTACGCCTCATCAGTCATAGACTTGGTCATCTGCAAAATGCTGTAATGTGTTTTTAAAATTTTATGGATAGTCATTACAAAAACAAGCAGACCATTAAGCTGATCATCTTGAACCATAGTCCAGAAAGATACTGGTGGACAAATAAAAGATAAACATTGCAGGGTAACAGAAGCTCTATTGTGACCATCCAATTCTGGGGGTGACCTCAACATTTCAGCCCATCTCTGTCAGGTATCCATGTGTCCCTCATAGATATGAACTGTAGCCAGCCTGGCAACCACCCAGGGTACGACCAGGTACATGACCTTGGGCAAACCATTTCCTTTTCTGGGTCTTGATTTTTTTTTCTTCTGCATATGGCAAAGCTGATTGTCACTAGCTGGGAACAAAGAATAGGGCCACAAGCAAAGAGGCTTAACCCCAAGACCAAAGCTCATAACCCTCATTTTGCAACCATGCTTTCTGCTCCTCAGACCTCTGTGACTCTCTCTTGATTTGAAAGCCCTACATCTTTCCATCTGTTTTATATGGAGGCTTGCAATGTCTTAAGACCAAATTGTTGAATCTGGCTATTTCTAGCCAGTATTTTTATTTAACAAATATGTGCCAATCAGTGAGCTGGGCTGGCACACTTTTTCTGATCAGGGCCAGATGATAAATGTTCTAGGCTCTGTGGGCTGCACAACTCTGCCATTGTAGTGCAAAAGCAGCTGTAGACAATATATAAGCCAATGACAATGGCTGTGTTCCAATAAAACTTTATTTTCAGAAACAGGCAGAGGGCCATAATTGGCCCTTGAGCCATAGTTGGCAGACCATTGAGCTGGAAGCTGGGCATTACAAGATCAATAAAATCTGGTATTTGATATTAGAGTTCAATCCTTCTAGCCAATTTATTTTTTTTTTTTGTACTATGTATGGCTGCCTCAAAGTTACAATGGCAGATTTGAGTAGTTATGACAAAGACCTTATGGGCTACAATACCTAGAATATTTACTATCCTTTCCCTTCCAGAAGAGAAGTTTGCCAACTTCGAGTTTAGAATAATGGAAGAGTTATTACTGGATAATAATTAAGAAATTGGGGGTGAGACAGATACCGTTTCAAATCCAGTAAAAATGCTATTAACAATAACAGAAATAAGCATGTGTCAACCATGTGATAAGCATTTTCCTAATAATATTTTAAATTGCATTTAATGTGCTAATCAGAGCAATTATATAACATAATTATTGTTGCACTCAATTTACAAACTCAGAGATAGTTTACATAAGCCACACACCAATTAGGATGTAAGAATTCAAACCCAACTCTAGGTATCTCCAAACCTCAGGCGTAATTAATCTGGATGAAGAAGGGTGAGGAGGGGATTTGCCCAGTTGAGGAAGAGCGTTTGAGACAGAAAGCAGCCTCTGCAGATGGGCGAGGCAGGAACGCAGGCTGAGGGAACAGGGAGGAGCATTGAGAAGCCTGAAGAGGCTAGTCTGGAAAGGGCCCTGAGGCTGGAACGTGAAGAGGTTTGAATGCCAGGCAGAGTTGGTCCCAGCAGTTTGTTAGCCAGGGCTACTTGGTGTGAATAAGCTACTTAGCTGTGGTAGAGAGTATGAAACTCATGGCAAGTGGGTTTCTCCCACTTCTTAAACTTTCTGGTTGCATGGCAACACCATCCAAGATGTCACCTAGGAGTACTCATGGCATAGGCATCCGTCCTCCTCGAGTATTGCTCAGATCCTCTGTTGGCAGAGATTGCCTCATTCTACTCAGGATGCGACTCTCACATACTTGCTCACCTCTGATATTTATTTAGAGAAATTAAATAGCCAAAATATTCGACTTCAGGGGTTACTCTGGAATTGAAGGACTGGCTTATTTCAGTGGTGCCAGGAGATGTTATTTCAAAGTAGACTTTGGAATGCAGCAGGATGCTCACTTCAAGGGCAATGCTAGGTTCTTCCAAAACTCTGAGCTCTGAGCTTCTGTTCACAAATCAGGGCAGTGAGCATTAGACATGACTAGTCTGTTGCTCAGAGAGGGTAACACAGGACCCCTAGATGGAATGGCCTCCTCTGGGTCACAGATCTGGTGGAAGATTGGTTTGGTGCCCTTAAGCATGTGAAATTTGGGTTCTAAATATACCATATAACAAGCATTGGTCAAGAGATTTAATAAGATGACAAACTATTTGCATAGGAAATAAAAACTGTCCCCAAGAATTTGGATGGACAAAAAGGGGGTTGTGTTCTCTTCTGAAAAATGTTTAGTAAAAGGATTGGCCATTTCCACAGAGGAAGTTCAGTTTTTAGAACTCCTAGGAAAGGTGGATCTCCACTCAAAATACGCAAACACTTTCCGTGAATCAGAAATGACAGTGGAATGATCTGAGTCAGATCATCTCTGAGAGCTTGCTCATCACTTTATATTTACTGATTCCCATGGAAAAATTTATGACTAAAAAGAATAAGTGGGTACTCTTAGGAATTTACGGAAGTATAGTGCAAAACAGATTCTAAAATGGGAAAATATGTTTGAAGTCTTGATTTTTATATTAAAATTCCATGCAAACATTGCTTTAAATTCGACAATATGTCTCTTTTGTTTAACATATCCTTTCAAGTATGTATTATCCCATAACATTGATTCTTGGCACACACTAAAGGTAAAGATGCTCTAATCTGAGAAGCAGCAACTGATATCATGCAATAATTAAGATCAGAACATCTCAGAGATGAAAGAAGCTCTTGGGATCACCCTTTCTGATTACTATCCAGTGCAGATACTTAAATGTGTGTGTGTGGGTGGGGGCATAATTCAAGACCTTCTGATGTCCCTTCTAATTCTGAAACCTATGATGTCAGACTTCACTGAATCCTTACACCAATAAATTCCTAATGAGCTGTTGTTTTAACCCCATTACAGTGATTATTATGGCACACATTTCAAGTACTTTATAGTATTACAGACACATAGGCACACATTCATTTCTCAATGTTTCATAAGAATAATAAAACTTTAGATTATAAGCTTTGGAGTCAGACAGACCTAGTTTCAATTTCTAGTGTTACACAGATGGTTAGTTTTGTGACTTCAGTCATACTTCCTAATCCTGCTCAATATGTTTTCTTCTTGTATGGTGGGGATAAATATGCCTTCCTTCCAGAGGTGATGCAAGAATTAATAGACACAACGAACATGCGTCTCTTGCTTCAGTTCCTGGAATGTACAGCCTGGACAGGAAATGCACGTGTGTGTCACTCTTACGGCCACTGATACACAACAGTTAGCTCAGTGAAAGCATGTGGGCTTGGGCAAAGCTGTGCCTGGGCTGGGAAGAGAGGCGTTTGCGGATTCCAAGCCTAAGATGTAAACTTAATTAAGTGTCCACTGAAAACATTTGTTCCTTGGCTTCTTTAGCTTTTGAGATACAAGGATTCTGGAAATCAGCTCTGTAAAGCTGACAGTCTCTGTTTCTTCTGGTGTAATCAGACATATGTGCTGCACCCCCCTCAGGACAGATGACACGCAAATGAGCTTGTAGAGAGGCACTGGGCATAACAAGGAGGTGAACCTCTCCACCAGTGATACGCCTCTTCAGGTGAGGAATCTCTTCCTCAACAAGGAGGGATTATCTGGACCTTCTAAACCCAGGATAACCAGCCGGCAGCAGTGACATGGTTCAAAATTTCTCCATGAAAGCGCCTGTTCCCTAGCTCCACCAGAAAGCTGCAGAGTAAGGAAACAGAATGAAATATTCTTTTTTCCATGAGAGAAGGATGGTATGCAGGAGGTGTTAAGTTTCAGAAGCCCTTTCTCCATTTCAGGCAATGGGAAACTCAGCCAAGTCATTGAGTTTCATGCAGTTCACCTCCCTAGAAAAATCACTGTTACGGGAAGCTCAGAGTATGTACCAATCAAAATCACACACACACACACACACACACACACACACACACACACACACACAAATCTTTCTGCAAAAAAACCCTTGAAATGTAAGAACTGTATATATATATATGTATATAAAATATAATTCTCTTAGCATCTTCAACAAATGGGGCTAGGAAAACTGGAAATCCATATGCAACAAAATGAAATTGAATCCCTATCTCTCACCAAGCACAAAAGTCAACTCAAAATGCATCAAGGATCTAGGAATCAAACCAGAGACTCTGCATCTAATAGAAGAAAAAGTAGGCTCTAATCTCCATCACTTAGGGTTAGGCCCCAAGTTCCTTAATAAGATGCCTATAGCACAAGAATTAAAACCAAGAATCAACAAATGGGACGAATTCAAACTAAAAAGTTTTTTCTCAGCAAGAGAAATAATATGTGAAGTGAATAGGGAGCCTACATCTGGGAACAAATTTTTACCCCTCACACATCAGAGCTCTAATCTCTAGGGTATACAAAGAACTCAAAAAGCTAAACACCAAAAAAACCAAATAACCCAATCAACAAATGGGCCAAGGACCTGAACAGACACTTCTCAGAAGAGGATATACAATCAATCAACAAATACATGAAAAAATGCTCACCATCTCTAGCAATCAGAGAAATGCAAATCAAAACTACTCTAAGATACCATCTCACTCCAGTAAGAATGGCACCATTATGAAGACAAGCAACAACAAGCGCTGGTGAGTATGCGGGGAAAAAGGTACACTCATACATTGCTGGTTGGACTGCAAATTGGTGCAGCCAATTTGGAGAGCAGGATGGAGATTCCTTGGAAAACTGGGAATGGAACCACCATTTGACCCAGCTATCCCTCTTCTCCATCTATACCCAAAGGACCTAAAAACAGCATACTACAGGGACACAGCCACATCAATGTTTATAACAGCACAATTCACAATAGCTAGACTGTAGAGCCAACCTAGATGTCCTTCAATGAATGAATGGATAAAAAGAAATGTGGCATTTATACACAATGGAATATTACTCAGCACAAAAAAAATAACAAGATCATGGCATTTGCAGGGAAATGGATGGCATTAGAGCAGATTATGCTAAGTGAAGTTAGTCAATCCCCCAAAAAAAATGCCAAATGTCTTCTCTGATATAAGGGAGGTGACTCAAAATGGGGTAGGGAGGAAGAGCATGAGAATAAAATTATCTCTAGATAGGGAATAGAGGTGGGAGGGAAAGGGAGGGAGAAGGGGAATTGCATGGGAGAGGGAAGGAGACCCTCATCGTTATACAGAATACAGGTATGACGATGTGAGGGGAAAAAGAAAAAAGAAGTGGGTCACATTAGATTGGGTAGAGAGAAGTGATGGGAGGGGAGGGGAGTGGAAGGGGAGAATGGAAGGACAGCAGAATAAAATAGACATTATTATTCCTGTGGATATATATCTAACTGCATGACCAATGTGATTCTGCAACCTGTACACTCAGAAAAATGAGAAATTATATCCCATCTGATTAAAATGAATGATACGTCAATATCATTGTACTGTCATGTGCAACTAAAAAAATAAAATGAAATACGATTCTCTTTATAAAAACGTTGTCCTGCTTCTTTTCCCATTGTATGAATTGAGCAGGTGGGATTTCTCATTTCTTGCTTCAACTGCTCTGGGACCAGTCGGAATTTCAAGGCATTTGTATAAATGAAGGTCCTTGTTATAGGACTGTTCATTACTTGAGTTCAGATAGTTATGGCAATGCAAATGTCTTCATTACACAAAAATACTCAATAAAAATATTGTTATAAAATTAGTCTCTGCCAAGGTGTCTACCTCATTTCTTCCCAGCTTGTCAAAATAATTTTTTGCTGTTGTTATTTAGGCTGTCACTGATTTTCTAAAATATTTGGAGCATCCGCATCATAATGAGAATACAATGCATATCACCTGCAAAATGAAACTGTAGCCTTGTGCAAACTGCATTGTATCATGGAGCTGATGAAAGTGATGGTAGGGTTTGCTGGAATCACAGGCAGAGCCATTGGCAAATGAGGATTTGGCTGAGTTAGACCAATTAACAATTGAAAAAGAGAAAAATCAACATGGAAGATGATCAGAAGCTTCAAAAGAGAAATATTTGAATATCAAAGGATTAAGAGAAGCCTTAGGGAAAAAATGATGAATCTCTCAAATATTTTTACAAAAATTACCTTTCCTCCTAATCATGATATGAAAGTTAAATGCGAAGTGAAGGATTTCATTTCATTTGATCATACAATTTTGTCAGAAAAATTACTGTTGAAAAATCGAGACCTGGCTCATTTTCTCATCATTCTATGAATTAGCATGCAGTTAAAATTATCAAATAAATTCTGACTATATAAGCGAAAATAAACTTATTTTCATGCCTTTTAGTTTCATTTGCCAAACTGAGTTTCTTGCATGCTTTCTCTGGAATTATGTTTCTATTTGAGGTAGATACACTTTGGAGTGAATTTGAATTTGGAGAAGCATGCTGTGTGGTAATTAAGGCGGTTAAGTCTGGGTGCAGTGTCTGAACCCTGGATTGGGGGTTTTGGATTCAAGTTCTGGTTCATACCATGGAACATGGGAAGGTTGCTGAACTTCCCTGTGCCCAGCTTCTTGATCTAGAAGGTGAACTTTATGCAGTTTGAACAGAGGATAGCAGGGAGGCAGGGGCTATGGTAAGGACATGCATCCTGTCCTCCTCTGCATTTGGGGCTTGTCTTCTGCCCTGGGGTGGAGTCCAGCCTTTCTAGCTAGCAATGACTGATTGCAATTCTTTTTAGCCCCCACTTCTGCAAACAGAAGTCCTCTTCCCCTTCTTCTTCCTAACGTATCTTTTTCTCAACTCTTCCATCCACTATTTCCAGAGAATTTCCCTGTCCAGTTTCCATACCACAAAAGGTTAGGTGACCTTTGACCCTGGCCCTGTTAAAATCGGTGCATAGTCCTATACCTTCCCTGGTTGGATCCCTTCTTTTACTTCCTGGGTCTGCTTTAGAGATTCATGTCTCCCCCAGCTATGAGGAAACACACACCCTACTCCCATTCTCATTTCTTCCTAGTACCTATCACAGAACACCTCTAATCATTATCCAGGAGAGAATGATTTCCTCCATGAGGCAGGGTTGGGCAGCAAAAGGAAACTTGGAGGGAGAGGTACCTATCATGACTGTCATTAACTGGCCTTGGAAGCATGAACCAACAGTTTGTTTTTCCCTGAGTCTGTTTCCAGCGTACATCTGGAGAGGAGAAGTTGGATTTGTTAAACTCTTTGCATTATTTTATCTAAATGCCCTGTGGGGGGGGTAACAGCTTTAAAACAGAAGTGCTAACCCTGGAAGAGGGTATGCTAATTTCATTTTTCCTGGACCCATGAAGTGGAGTTGTCTTGAAATGGAGACTGAGGGCTCCACATTGGGCTCCCTCTTCATCCAGGGATCAGCCTGCATTGTTTCTGCTTTGCTCACAGAGCTTCAGCTAAGATATCTGGGGTTATTATTCCTTGTTTGGGGGTGTGTTCCTCTGGCTCTGCATAATCATTACTAGTCCCCCAAGATCCCATCAGTAGTATTCTTAGTGGTGAGTTACCATCTGCCAGATAATATAGGAAGATCACTTTTTATGGATTATCTCATTGCATCCATGCACAAACTCAGAGAGAAACCTTCCCTTGTTTTATGATTGGGATCACTGGGGCCAAGAGGGATTAGAAAACATCCTGGAAGTTTTTTTTTGTCATAAATTACAGGCATTCAGAATCCCTATCTCTGTTTCTTTGGCTTCAGAACCCATTCTCTGAACCACCAAATCTCCTAACCTCCGGAGTGTATCTCCAGTTATCCCATTGGGCCCATTTCTCAGGACACTCTGTGGTAAGGGCATCTCTTCTATTAGGTCACAAACCATTTGCTGCCTACATTGTGTCCATGGTGGTGGGTGGATGCGGGTGCTTATAGAGTTGCTTTGCCAGTTTCCTAAAGTTTGATGTGCGGCCTTTAGGTAGACCTTTGATGTGAGAAACAGATGGGCAAAGCCATGGATAGTGGAGTTTTGAAGCCTAAATACTGGTAGTTAGTAGAGGATGGCCTTGGTCAGTTTACTTAATGGATAAGGCTTCCTTTTTCTTCATTTATAAAATGCAAGATCATGTTCCCTATCTCAAAAGATTATGGTGAGAATTTAATAAGTTAATGTATGTAAAGTAATTAGGGTAGTTTCTGGCTGATACTCTCTTGACCATTGTCTGTGTTAGCATCATTATCCTACACGTTTTTATTTTGAAATGTCCTTACACAACTGTTTTTCTTATATGGTTGGCCTCACCTGTGAATTCTTCCCAAGTCCTTTCAGAGAGGGGCAGGTTTAGAATTTCTGGGTCATTCCAAATGTTTTTCTCATAATAATCTACTGCTTACAATTTTCCTGTTTGGGGTATTCTTTCAATATTGTAGGTTTTCTATATGCTGAAGAAAGTACAATTCAAATGATATTTTCTCTACTTCATTGTTTCCTAATATCCTCCTTTTGGATCCTCATTCTCTGATGTCTCATTAGGCAATGGAAATTAATTCAACAAAAAAACAATGGAAACAAACCACAGCCAACACAACAAAAGCTAAAGACCAGTAAAATATTTTACTTCCTTGTATTAAGATTATTTGTTAATTCCATCTGTCCCTCATTTTTCTACGTGACTTAGACCAAGGTGATGCAAATCTTGATTTTATTAGCTCTTCACTTATGTGTGATCCAGTCTTCTTTTGACTTCTGGCTTATCTTGGCTGTGAGGATGCTCAGAGTCATATTTCCTATTCTAATAATTGTAAAGAATAGCAGATCTGCATACTTCAAATTTTCCCAATGCTGGATTTCCTCATTATTTTATGATTCTCTAATTTCAATCACTATGTCTTTTCTCATTTTGTTGTAAATTTTCAGGTAAATGTCCTTACATTCTCAATGCAACCAAGTAGAATAGAATGAGTTAATATAGTGAAGTCTACATTTACTTTCACATTGTGTAGTTCCTAGTATTGCTTTATATACCATCATGCCCTCCCTGTACAGCATCAGAATTGCCTGACAACGCATTCATCAGAAACTATCTGCAGTATCGAACAATGCATGACTACACATAGTTTTAGATTGAAACATAAGAACATGCCAATATCAAACTATTTTTGACCTATATAAATAGTAGTTTGTGGTGCTCCATCATAATATTTATCTTAATAAGTGTCTGGTTTACTGAAAACAACTACAATTCCAATATATTAGTAAAGGGGAAAATAGATTGCTTTTTACTTTTATAAAAATCTAAATAACATTTCTTAGATTGCACGCCCCCACACACATACGTGTCAATAGTGGCTGTTTATTCAGCAGATACTACACCTGTCTTCCTTGCATGTAATGTGACGTGCAGTTGATGCCCAGAAGTGCTGCTATTCCCAACTGCCTTTCATAATTCATTTATTACACCGCTTTCTATTTGTGCTTTTCTGCCATAAATTGTATAATATAAAATGATTGCTGCTAAAAATTTCTCAGCATTTTTTTCGACTTGATAGCTACAAAAAAAAAAAAAGGAAGGAAAGAAAGAAAGAAAGAACCTATTTCTCTGTAAAGGCATTTGTGAGGGGGAAAAAAAATCCAAGATAAAGAACTTCACAGGATTAAAGATCTGTTCTGCTTCCTCTCTTGCTCTCTTCATCGTCGGCTTCACATAAACACAGTGGCCTTATTTTTCAAATAGGCTTTCACTTAGAAAACAGATAAGAGGGATTCAGTTCATTTCCACAAATACTAGGAATCCAGCGCAGTCAGGCTGGTGATAAAATGTTAAAAAATAATCATGTTGCCTACTTCGGAGGAGCAGCCCATGGGTTAGTGCCGGAGAAAAGCAAGGGTATTTTTAACTGTGATGGGCTCTGTGCTCAGTTTCCACTTTTTAATGGAAGTCTGTACTTCCTTTTGATAAATAAACACCTTCCACCATCCTTCACAGCTATTTGTAATTTGAAGAAATAAATGCTGTGACTAAACACCAAACTGATGGGGATTTTATTAAAATACATTTTTCAAACCAGTGCCGTCAGGGTCTCTGAAAGGCAGGGCCCTTCCTTTTGGCCCACAGATTTCAACAATCACTATCAGTCAGATAAGCACAGGCACTACAGAGGTCCTTTGGAAAGCTAGAAAGATATACAAAATGTCCCCTGAAAAAGAACAAAGGAAAAATGAACCCCAGAGTGACCGTAGCGCCACTGTTCGCATCCACCTGTTCTATATCTCTAATCAGGTTACCAAATCCATGAGCTTTGTTTTCATGAACTTATGCACAGCATCATACCATTTTGTATTCGCATAAGATCTTAGGGACCACCTTGTAGAAATCTTGGGGTTTTTTAAGTTGAAAGAACTGAAATCCAAAGAACTGCAAAATCTTATACATAAGTTTAGGACCCAAGGCTGGAACTGAAAATTTAGAGCTGAATACCATTTCCTTGCTCTCAGACGTACCCTGTGAAATCTTCATAACCCCTCCTTTGTGACTTTATCATCCATATCTTGCTCAAGTTTTATTTAATACATAAACACTATTATCATCTTCATCGCCATTATTATTATTATTATTATAGGTGTTTTTCTGTCTCACAGTTGGGGACCCATTCGCTTGTCATTGTGGAGGAAGAATGCTGCCTTCCGTGCTTTTGTCTGTCTTTGTGTGTCTTTCCCGGCTTCTCTCATTCATCACTATTTCCCCAGCTCCCATAGTACTCATAATAGGAGGAAGCTAATGACATAGGATAAAAAAAGAGAACTGCCTCAGGCTTCTTTCAGCCAAAGGCCACATTTGAGGAAGTGTAGCTGCAGAGATGAAGGCTATATTTAGAATCTGATTGCAAAGTATTATATTTGTAGCATTTGGGGCTTCCAAGGAACCAGTCAACAGTCACTGTGGCTGTAGAAGGCCTCCTCCCTGGACAGGTTTGCTGCTCAGTGAATTTTTTCTTTGAGGACCATGTACACTGGTCCACAAAGAGCTCTAGAGTCTGTCTCCAGCCTGGGATGGTAAGTCCTGGTGTCCAAGATGATATTTGAGATGATGATGAGGAGGAAACAAAGGAGGAAGAAGATTCTTTCTCACATGTGGTGTGTATCTTATTCAGGTTTTACAACCAACTGATAAAGCATACAATCTTACGCACCTGGCGTGGCTGAGATAATTTGTCTGGAGTGGTCAACCAACTGCCAGCAATCTCCCTGGCAGCAGGAAAGGTGCAGGCAAATTCTTCTTCAATCACTCACTGAATGTTTATTAGCTATTGAGGTTCAAGCCAGGAAGAAGCAACCCGGGACACAAGACAAAAAAAAAAAAAAAAAAAAAAGTTGTACCCTTTTCACTCTTAAACCCGGAGCAGCTCTGGATGAGTAGTGGAGATTTAGCAAAAAATTTTAAAAAAATTTAAAAAAATTAAAAAAAATGCATTTTAGAAGTTGGGACCAATTTGGAAGGGAAAGCTGATTTAAAAGTAGGTAAGGTTCTCGACGCTTTAAATCTTTATCTAATTTGTGTATCATTAAATGTAATTAGTAATTCTAGAAAACATAAAATTTCCATGTATAAAAAAAGATTTCTATTGTTATAGGAAAAAAAATACATAGCTGAGTAGAAAGATTTTTTCATTGCAGATAACCACAGTTCAGGGATGTAAAATTATCAGGGCCAAAGAGCAAAACCTAGTTACTCCCATCCACGTGGAGGCCGGTTAGCATAATCTTTGTACGTAGAGTGATAAAAATAGGATCTGAAGGGCTAATCTTTCAAACCCAAACTTATAATTATGCAAACATCTCCCCAGGACATTAGTTCACTTAAAAAAATTTTTTTAAACATGTCCTTTGACTTTTTCTGAAATGGCTTAAGGTGACTTGGCAGTTAAAACAAGTAGGAGAAAGAACATGTAAGGTTATTTGAAAAGACAATTGGAAAAAAAAAACAGATAGAATCGGCATTTTAGGGCACTTGAGTTGAGATTAAAGTACAGGAACAATTAGTTTACTTCCTATCAGTTGAGCCATAAAGAGACATATTCTGAATTATGTAATATTAGAAAACATACAAATTTATCCAAACAGAAAATACTTTCTGGACCTTAACCCAAGTATGTACGCCCATGTTTAAGAAAAAACAAACAAGCAAACATCATTTAGTACACTTTATCAGTGACTAGAATTTTACAAAATATAAACGCTCTTTTCATGGGTGAATCACATCTGGGGTCTTCTTAAGGGCAGAGGGTGTGACATTCAATAACTCATTGCAGGTACTTTTGCATGAAGCTGATATGATGGTGTAAAGTGCTCAGCTTCCTGATACCCTAACTTAATGGCTGACCAGGACTTGGAAACTTGAGACACGTGGCTAGTTAGCATGTCCATTAGACTGGCTTCCTCAAATGGAAGGTGTTTGACAGGAGCACTGGAAAAGGACTATATCCTTTCAAACACTTAGGGAATCACTTAGCAAGTGCTTGTTCTGCAACTATTCCATGACATTTATATAAGGGCATGTTGTGTCAACTCTTTTGCTTTCACATTCAAAACATGGTTTTAAAAAATCAAAAGCCAGGGGATAGTAGAAATTAATATTCATATCACAGTTTACAGTTTTCAAGGTGAGCTTTTGGTCACAAAGTAGAAAAGCCAGTGACTATCATTATTCCTTTTCTAGTATGATGAGAAAGATGATTTATCAAAAGGCTGCTATTGTCCACCTCCCTGTATCTATACTCTGGGCCGTGTGACTTCATAGCTGCTCCCCTCCAGAGATGGAGTTCATCTTACTTACTGCTTTTACGTGTGATGACCTTGGGATTTTCTCTAGACAAATATGTTAGGATTGAAATGACTGTGTTGGTTCTATGCCCAATTCCTCTGGGTCTCTGAGAATCGTACTGCTACCTGTGCATTAAAAAAAAAAAAAAAAGTGGGGCTATCTGACCTGCTGCGTAATGGCAGTCACCAGTCACAGGCAGGCCCATCACCGTAGCCAACAGCCAGCTTATGCTCTAGAAACCACTTCTTAGTCACTAGCAGCTCACTGCACATGCATGAGGGAGCCCCGCCAATACCAGAATGGCTCAGCTGAACCCAGCTTAATTTTCTGACCAACAGAATTGTAAGCTAAATAAATGGTTATTGTTTTAAGCTGCTAGCTTTTGAATGGCTTGTTTTCTAGCAAATTCTGATATTTATATTAAGAAATTGCCAATAAGAGCACCTCATATTTGTACAGATTTTTTTTTCATTTATAAGGTGTTTTGTACGTATTATGTCGATTGCCCCCTATTGTGAATTTTCTTATGAAATAAAGGCACGTACCCATCGTTCCCTTACAGGGTTGTGATGAGGGTGAACGGAAGCATGATGGCTGGAACATGCAACTCTCTATTGCAAGTTTCTTTAATTATTTTTTTTCATTATCATCTGTCTCAAGGAGAAATTTTAGAAATTTTTTCCTAATCCTTCTCATAAAATTTTAATATCACAGATATACTAAAAATCTGTTTCTGCACAACAGGTAAATCTATGTTAAAAGCATAGAATAATAAGATGATTTTTTTTTTCTCTGTAAGAATCAATTCTCACCTTCTTGGGGGAGCATTGGTCTCATTGCCACTGAGAACGTGTGTTCTATTGGTACCACGGTGCGCATTCTTTTCCATGCTGACCCTAGAATTGTGGGATGATTTGCACTTGGTCACATAGCTTAAACACTGCAGGCCCAAAAGGTTTATGGAGGGTACTTGACTCCCAGCTGATCACTCTCAGTTCTCTCTCAGAGTGCCTGGATTCAAATGTGTGTTTAATCTAAGGTTGGATAAATTGAATCGTCTATCTTTACAACTCTGGGGTGAAAACCAACTAATTAAACTGCTTGTAGTTGTTATAGTGAGAGAGGGAAAAGTTCTATAAATGCTTAATATTCACATTGACAGAACTGGAAGATGCTATTTGCCTCTGTGTGTATAGAGACTCTTCTTCAGAGGAAGAGAATCATTCTCTGGAGCCATCCATCCAGCCTCTCACTAAATTCACGCACACCACATTTCTTTAAGGATTTATAAGACAGAAAAGAAAATAGCCGCGAGACAGATGAAAACATTTCCTTGATACAGGCATAAAACTCTGAGGACTGCAAGCACGAAGGGGAGCCGCAGACAGGAAAAGACTGGAGAAGATTAAATGTGCATGTGTCACTAATCACTGTATTCAACCTTTAGAAATGCTCTTTTGTGAGGAAAGGCATTTGCAGAAAGGGAGCTTATAAAGAAACTTGAAACCCACCTGAGCCGCAAAGTTCACATGACGAAATGTGATGTCCATGAAGCGCCAGTGGCTTGCAGCCAAATGCTGAGTCGAGCATGTGCAGTCAATTTAACCTGACCTTGGCTAAAGAAGCAATTCTGCCTTTGCATATGAGGAGGGGGGCGTGCAGGCAACTGAGATGTACAACCACTGGCGTCTTCTCTAGCTCCTTGTCTAGTTCTCAAGGACCCCAGAGTCGCACTGATTACTGAGCAATTATAAACACATTTCTAAACTGCTTTCTCCCGGAGGCTCCTGGTTCTCTGTTTGAAGGGCCTCTCTCTTTTCACCCAGGTCAGGGTAATTAAATGAAAAGTGGTTTTTTTTTTGTTTTTTTTTTTTCCCTGCAGCCAGCAATTTCCCATAGCAATAAGGAAGGACAGATGGTATAAATATTTACAAAAGTATATACATATATAAGAAATGGAAAAAATATAGGAGGGGACCTCAGAAATCCTAAAGAGCATTAATATCACATTAGAGGAGGGGAAACTGAGGCTTCAAGGCAGATTATGACTTTTCTGAAATCCACTGCTGGAGCTGAGAGCTGAGTGTACTCGTGGAGTGCTCATTGTATGGCGCCTGATCTTGCCTCCTGTGAGACAGTGATCTACTGCCTTCTCTAGCATGGATTTCGTTCTTGCACAGTTACTTCAGGGACACAAACAGGAAGTTGTTCTGGAGCTGTCTGATTGTCACCTCTTTTCCATTCATTCGATTTGCACGATGATCTCTCTGGCTAGAGAGATTATTTCATCTTCTCGTGATTCCAGTACTACTCCAGCTCAGAGATAACTCAGGGAAGAATCACCTGCTCCATTGCTTTCGAGGAGAGGGACAGTCCACTAACCACACCAACCCTTGCCCCCTTTTAGGGTAAAATCCCTTTTCTGTGTTCTTCCTGCCCTAACTTTTCCCATTATTGTCCAAGGCTCACGCTGATGGTCCCCTTGGCAATTCACTTTCCTTGATTCCTTGATTCTAGAAAACCCCACCATCTCTCTCCTTGCTGTCTCCTTTTAATCTTCCTGCTCCACTTTTCCTGTCTTTAATGTCTTCTTGGGTCATTTAGAATTGCGGCCTGGGGATTTCACAGGGTCAGTTTTCTCACACCTATCTGAGGTTTGCTTTCATAGTACAATTCCCCCTGCACCAGCTGCCCTACCTCACCTGTAGGCACCTGTCTCTTTTGGATGATCCAAGGATTCCACACCCTCATGTTCTTTCCTGTCTCTTGGACCATCTCAAACTTGGATTCTTTTGATTTGTGTTTGAAGTCACTAGCATGGATCGAGCCTGGAGGACTTAGATCACTGCCTTCATGTTTTTTTTTTTTTTTTTTTGGTGGCACAGCTGTATTAGAAGACCCCTCAACCCTCTCCCTGACCACGAAGCTCCTTCACAAGACCTGCTTCTAGTTCTGGAAATGTCATTCACTTGCTGTAAACATTAGGGATATCTTTTCATTCATTGGCCCTAAATGTCCCCACTTATGAATTGAGCAAGTGTGTTTGAACACTCATTCACTCACTCATTCATTCATTTATTCAATAAATGCATTTTGAGCCTCTTGTCTGTTCCAAGGAGCTTAACTGGTGGCAGTTTAAGTGATCTCACAGGGTGTGTTCAGGAGAGGTCATATGGTGTCACCTCCCTACTGATTCCTGAACCAGCCAGGGTGACTCATTCAAGACAGGGAACAGATCATTCCAGACAGAACCTGTGGGGAGTAGGGTCACCCTTTATCTGTGGGAATAAGCCCAGGATGGAGTCATGGTTTGCAGAATGGAAGCCTGAGGGGGAAAGGAAGGAGGGAAGGAGCTGCAGATCTATCATTTCACAAGTCCTTCCCACAGCATCCTGTGGTTGAAAATAGACGGGACAGAAATAGCAGCACCTGCTTAAACCCACCGTCTCCTGCAACACGAGCTTCCAGAAAGAGATGCACTTGCAGGTAAATGCTCCTTCTACCAGGAACTGCAGAATAGCAATGCTCGCCCCTAACGTTCTTTGAATATCCAGGTGCCTGTGGTCCCTGTATCTCTTCTTTGCCTCCTCCCCACAGATGGAATGACAGAGAGCACATTGACCAAAAGTCTAGGACAGGGCTGGGCCTTGTCATCAACTTTCTGCGTGATCTACATCAGATCATTTCTTCTTTCTGGACCTCAGTTTCCTCATCTCTGAAATAGGGGGCTGATTGAAAATCTGCTCTGGTTCTCAGAGCCTGGACCCAGAGTCTCACCTCACTTGCTTCAATTTTCTACTTGTCTTTCTTCCCAGCCCACGTTCTCCTCTCCTCTCTCCTGATTGTTACATAATCCCTCCCCTCTGTTGTGCAGGAAAGGTGGTGAGGGAGTCCAGAGCTCTGAGGCTGTCCAGAGAGATGGCATCCACTGGAGCTGAGGCTCCCGTCTCAGTCTGTATGTGAGCTCTGTGCCCTGAAAATCCAAGGGGCAGAGGTTACTTCAGCTTCCATGGAGGGTTCAGAGGTCAAGGAATGCCAATTAAGCGCCTGCGTGGGCCAGTTCTGTAAGATCCATCAGGTCTTTTAATGGCTGCCATTTGACCCCAGGCTCTTGTGATGGAGTCACCTCTTTTTCCCTCTTCACTGTGTCTTTCTGCCACTGTTCTTTGCCTCAGGCTCTCAGAACTCCCTTCCTTCCTTTTTATATGCACGCCTGGCCCTGGTTTCTTGTTGATCTGCTCACCAACTGGGCCTTGCCCAGGGACCTTCCACCTTCCAAAGGCCACCTTCATTCTTCCCGTGTTCTCCCCCTTCACTCTCTCTTCCCTTGCAGCCTTTCCAGTCCTCTCATCTTCAGTGGACTGTCCCTTTAACATCTCCTCCTTCTTCACGGATGCCATATCCTCTCCTAGCTTCCTGCTTCATCATTTGCTCTCTCTCTCTCTCTCTCTCTCTCTCTCTCTCTCTCTCTCTCTCTCTCCCTCTCTCCCTCTCTCCTTCCCATTCTCTCTTTTGCAATAGAGTGGAAAGTCCATTCTCTTGGACATGACATGGACCATATATTCATCTTGAAAATGGGTCAATAATAGACCTTACTAAAAGTTTTTGTAAAGAACCCAGATCATGAGAAATAAGATGAAATACAGTGCCTTGAAAATGAACATTGGCAGGGTGTGGCTCAGTAGTACAACACTTGCCTAGCATGTATAAGGGCCACATTCTCCTCCTTAGTTTGATCCCTGCCTTCCCAACAAAATTAATTGGCTATTAAGATAATCACCCATAGTACATTATCTATGTAGGCAACAACAAAAAGAAAAAGTCAGCCCTCTTAACTTTCTGTCTTTTCTCTGTCCCAGATCTCAGTTTCCCTGGGTAGGTGCCCTATTTTGCATACTAGAACATCCTAAAAGCCCCCTTCTTAGGTCTCATGTCAGATGGGTTCACAATTGCCTGTTTATTGTCCTCCTGCATTTTCTACATGGAACAAGGGTCATGTCTGGTTCAAAACCATGTCCCAAAGGTTTGGGACTGTGCCAGAGCATGCAAGGCAACAGGACCAGGACTTGGGTCATGTGAGCGAGTTGCCTGAATCACAACGTTTCAGGGGGCCCTCACCCTCAGAGCAGGGCACTTGCCGCAGATACTGAGTAAAAGTGGATTGAAAGGCTTAGTGGAGGAATTCTTTCTGCCTCCCCTTTCCCTGCACTGTCCCAGTCACACCCGTCTTTCCTATGCTCTCTTCCTCTCCCCCTCTCTTCCATTAGCTCCTGTTCTCACCCATGCATTTCGTAGCCCAACTCTACCCCGCTATGACATTAGTTTTTCTCTCCCTCTCTCATTCTTTCTCTACTCTCCATCCCAGGACCCTTCCTTTCTTTGCGCCACCAACTTGCTTGAATCTTGCAAACTCTCTTCTCTCTCTCTGCCTCTTCCTTTATTGATTTAGATGGGGGCTATTTTGTCCACGGAGGGAAAGGATTTCTTTGATACTCCAAGGGATCAGACTTGGTACAAAAGACACCGACAGGTTTTGTTTGATGTGGACAATTTCATTCCCGTTCAATTCCCAGGGGTTTTCAGAGAGCTGTAGATCTCTGAACTCCAAACATCTGAGCCAGTACAGCCTCCCTCTCCTAAAAGTCTGCAGGCATTTTTGTTAAGTCTTTAACAACCTTTCCCTGTACCTCCCAGAACAGAGGTCACATCATTAGTTGGGCCTTGAGTTCATACTGAAAAGGTAAAATTGTTAAATTAAGAAAAGATCCAGGTTTGGGTCTTTAAATAAAAGGAAGATGCAAGCTCATATCCAACTACTTCCTTCTTCCTGTCACCTGTTTGTGGTACCCTCCACTTGCTAAGGTCAAAACCTTTTCAAACACTTACATCTACCCGCCATTAGCTGAGCAATCCCATCTCCAATTAGGATATTCCCACTGATGAAACTGCCTTAGAGAGTTTTAAACTTAAAGTAACTATCAGAAAAGGCACAGGTAGCTTTAAAGATTCTAAAAATTAATCTAAAAGTTTGGACAATTTTTTGTTGCAGGGTAGGCTTTATCATCTGTTCGCTAAGTCCCACACCAGGTTTCTGGGGGCTGTCTGGAGATTCCTTGTTAGCTAGCATGCTTGACCTGTAAGGTATGATACTGCACTTAACATTGGCTCTAATTGCTCAGGTACAGGGGTCAGAGCCAATGAGATAAAAATGTAGATTTATAGAAATTCCCACACTTTGAAGACACCCTCTCTGCTTGAGGGAGAATAGAATAATCATGCTGAATAGGGTGAGACCTAAGATGGTGGGAGGACCATCTGGGGCATCAGGAGTATCTGATTTTTGGTGAAAGAATAAGATGATGCGTTCTTTCAGAAGAGAAATCCAGAAGCATTTGACAAAGCTGTGAGATGTATGTGTAATTTGACCAAGCATTCCCATGCTCTGGAATGTGCTTTTTTCTTTTTCTTTCTTTTTTTTTTTTTTGATCTGTAATTTGGAATGTCACCAAAATTCATGTGTGTCCCCAATGCAGCAAGGTTCCCAGGTGGGGCTTTTGGAAAATGAATGAATCGTGAGGTCCCTGACCTTACCTGTGGATTAAACCATTGATGACTGAATGGACCACTGGGAGGTAGGACCTACTTGAAGGAAGTAGGTTACTGGAGGCATGTTCTGGAATTTTCTTTCTGGCCCTTTCTTCTCTCTCTCTTTCCCTTTGCTTCTGGGTTGCCATGGGATGAGCAGTTTTCCTCAGTCTTAATGTTCTACCTGGCCTCAGGTCTAGAGCACTGGAGCCAGCTGACCATGAACTGAGTCCTCTGAAATAGTTAACTTTTCCTCCTCTAAGTTTCTTGTCTGGTATTCTGGCCATAGTAATTAATACAATGTATATGAAACACTGTTTGAAAAGTGATTGGAAATGACATGAATTTCTCTCCATAGAAATTTACATGTTGTACAGATGCTTTGGAATGTCTTGAAGCTGTCCCACTGTGTTTTTATGTACCAGTGTGGTAAACATTTATAAGATCAAGTGTTCATATCATGCAGAGTATGGAACTATCAAATTTCTTTCTTCCAGTCATTCAGTCAGCACCAATGTGAAGCGATTTCCCAAATGTGATTAAAGTTGCTAATCAGTCGACTTGAATTCAATCAAAGGGAAAAATCATTCAGGGTGGCCCTGATTTAATCACTAAAAGATCTAAAAAGAGTTTCAGGCATTCACTAAGGCTGACATCATCACTGAGGAAAATCTTTTGATTTTTCTTCCTGGCCAATGCTTTAGGAGTTCTAGTTTGTGCATGGGAGGGTAAAGCATACTTGAAATCGTTCTTTCCTGGCAGCCTTCTTTATGTTCTCTGGACTTGTTCAGCCATGTGCCACAACCACACAAGCCAATGTTGCATAATATATTCCCATGTATAAATATATGTAGGTGTTTATGTGTGGTTTTTCTCTCCCTGGTAGATACTCCTTCCATGCAAATACAGAAAATACTATGTAAAACAATACACATATATATTTTTTTCCATTCTCTTGGATAGTCATCATGGAAATCATTAACAGCTATTATTTCTGTGGGGGTGATCTGAAATGGTGGGGAGAAGTCCATTCCTAACATTTGTCCTTAACATTGTGCTTGCAGTTTTTCAAAAGACCATGCTTCATTTTTTTATTGTGGTAAAAAATAAAAATTAATAACATTTATCATTTGCCACTTGTTAAGTAGTGTTAAGCATATTCACAATGTTGTGAAACAGATCTCCAGATCTTTCATCTTGCAAAACTGAAACTCTATGCCCTTTAAACAACAACTCTCCTTTCTCTCATCCTCAGTCCCAGGAAAGCTCCATTCTGGTTTCTTCTTTCATGCAATGAGCTTACTTTAGATTCTGCATTTAAGTGGAAAGTACTGCAAAAGCATAGTGTTTATATAGTAGTACCTTTCTCTCCAGAGGAAGGCTCTCTTGAGTATTAGTTGACTGATGCTCTATTGTTTTTTATCATTTAAGCACAGATCCTATTTTATACTTCTATTCATTCAACAAATACTTATTGACTTCTAATGAGCCACTGAGTTGGATGATCTTGTGACACAAAAATGAATAAGTTTGAATAATAAGTTTAATACTCTGGTTCATCTTTGGGCCACGGTAATACTGGATGTAACAGGGCCACCACAATTTTGCCATTATTTTTACTAATAAATTCTAAAGTAGAGCCTAAAGAGGAAACTTCTATACACTCCTGATTGATTGTGAGGAAGTAATCCACCATGCTCTGGATGTTTGCATAAATGGATAATAGGGGTTATATGTGCATCAGGACGCACTGATCAATAAGTCATGTGTTCCTATTTACAAATAGTCCATTCAGGTACAGATTTTATTGAAAGATGGATAAAAGAGGGTAATATTGTAAAATGCACTATACCTTGGTTTATTTCTATGGATATTATTTAATCCTAATTCTTTGGGCAACAGAAAAACATTGTAAAAAATCCCTTTATTCCTTCTCCTTATTATGAAAGAGGCTAGCTACATTGCTACTGTTAAAATAACAATATTAAGAATGATGATTTAGAGGCTGGGATTGTGGCTCAGTGGCAGGACACTTGCCTAGCACATGGGAGGCACTGGGTTTGATCCTTATCATTGCATAAAGATAAATAAATAAAGGTATCCTGTCCCTCTACAATTAAAAATTATTTTAATAAAGAATGATGATTTATCAGTTTATTGAGAACATGATCTGTTCCACGTATTATTTTAAGTCTTCAAACCAAGGGGTTCATTTAGTTTTAACAAAATCCTTATTATACCCATTTTTCCAATAAAGAAACCATTGCTCGGAGAATTTATTAAATATGTTCATGCAGAGGCCAGGTCTTTTGTTACTGTGCGTGCTGGTCTGTTAGGTGCATGTGTTAGGGTGGGTCAGAGGGCATGTAGATGAAGATCCAGCCTCTGTCTCTGGAGATAAGTGGAAGGTGGCAGATGGGAATGATGAGTTGTGACTCGAGGAAAGATGGTATCAGGGTCCTAGCAGACATATAAGCAAAGGAGAGCAGAACAGAAGTTCAGACTCATGTTCCTTCTCCATGTTGGAAGCCACATGTGCTTACACCAAAGTTGCCATTGTTCAAAACAGATGTCCTCTTGGCCAATGCTTTTAGAGCCAGTGCATGCATGTCACGTGCACGCAAGCAAACACATTATTGTAGATTCTTCTGATCCTCCCAATCCTCGGCCATTGGCTCATATTGAATGATTAATCTGTGAATGGTAATAAATATCTTTTAATTAACGGTATATATTTTTGATTCAGAAGAACTGGAATCAAATATCACCTCATGAGTAAGTTACTTACTTCTCTAGAACTTAGTGCCAGTGTCTATAGAAAGGGAAATCACAGTGGGATACTAACCTTATGACATGAAATAACAGACAAAATGATAGCCTCATACCTGGAATGGAAATTAGTGCCTAGCAAATAGGTACCATGATTGGCTTCTTAATAAATGGTCCAAGAACACCTGGAAGGGTTTAGCCTACAGAGTTCAAAAACGGAAAGAAAGAAAAGAAAAAAAAAATGTTCTTCTTAAAACCTCACTGCATAGGGAGAGAGAGATGGAGAAAAAGAGAGAGATGCTAAGAAGGCCTTCTTTAATTTTGCACTCTGCAAATTACAAAATACCTGGGCTACCTAAATTTGAGATAACAGTAAAGAAATGAGTCTAGTTTGTGTAATCCCTTTGTACCTTCAGAGAGAGTGGAGATAAGAAGGAAATGATGTGTTGGTAAACTGTGAACCAAATAACAAACCTGGAAGAATCCAAGCCTTCTCTATACCCAGGGGGTGGCACAGCTTGGATTTCACTTTGTCTGACGCTGGAACCTCAGCATCGACAATTTGAGTCTTTTCGTGCAGGAGACATATGGCCCTCTCCAGCTGTGTGCATTGTCTTCCTTCAAACCTCTCCCTCAATCCTGGACACGGAGAGGGGCTGTGAGCCTGTCAGTGCATGACTTCTCAATTGGGAATGAGGACATGACATCCACGTTCAAATCAACTCAGTTTTCCTAGCAATTTCCTCTCTGCCTTCCCCTCCCAGATGCAAGCTGGAGTCTGGAAACTGCTTGCACATTACGGCTGTTATAGAACCAAGCTATAATTTTCAGGCTAATGGAAGACGTATTGGCAAAAGTTGACATTAAGTGGAACTAATTGCACTGTAACTGCTAAATAACTAAGAAATAACTACCCTGTAATTTATGGTGCTGTGTGGACTATTCAGTAACTTTGGAGCTCTTCATATAGCAAGGAGTTCAGTGATGCATGAGCTGCCAAACTTTCCACCATTTAGAGGGCCCCAGAAGCTGAAGACTGTGTTGTACAAACATGCAAGGTGGCAGTTTATAAAGGCAACCTGCCCTACTTAGGGATAATGGCTTCACTCCAATGCTTAGTGGATAAGAATTGTGCCTCGTAGAGTCTTAGTTGCAGGTCCATTGTAGGTTGAAATCCCAAACCTAGTGCATACTTAAGAAGTATGTCTTTTATGCCATGATTCTGCTAATGGATGGAGATTCTCCAGGGACAAAATAAATTAAAGAAGAAAATAAGGGCAAGCAATGAGGCATAGAGGGTAATACTCTCATCCAGAGGACACAGCCCTCTCATCTAGTTAGGCTGTGAATTCCAGTTCTTCCAAGCTGTCTTCTGAACCACAGCTTGAGTGAAGGACTTTATTAATTTCCTACTAGCTATTGTGACAGCCTATCTTCTGTCTAAATGGTCCCCCGTCACTCATTCCTTTTTCTCCCCCGCCCTCGTGTTTCCCATCCAATTTTGCACAGTTAATATTTGTCTCCTAAAATCAGAAATATTCCCAGACTACTTTCCTGCTTCCCATCTTCAAATCCTCGCCTATTGTACAAAATAGTGTTTGTCAAAGCTGTGATCATGCAATACACTTCACAAGAGATGCCCTTCCAACTCTGGTTATCTGTACTTTGGGAATGCTGAATACTATGTCCCACTTTTAGAGGTTCATAACGCCAGGAAACTTCTTTGTTTAACTTATTAACTTGTTTAACTTGTTCAAACTTTGACCACAAGTGTGTGTGTGTGTGCGTGCACGTGTGTGTGTGTGTGTGTGCGTGTGCCCGCATGTAACTGCAATACAACACCAACTCATTTTGTTTTGTAGTATTCCCTGAGAAGGATTGTTGAAATGCTGGTCTAGATTCTGCTTCTTTGATAAGCTTCTCTGATGAATTAATCTATACTCCTTTAGGCACAACCCCTGCCACTGTCTCCATGGAACCTTTTTCTCTTTGACAAGCCAGACTCTGTAATTCCTTTGGGTCCTTATAGGCATTGGTTTTAGATTTGTGCATATCACTGTATAATTATTTGTCCTCCTCATTTAAGCCAGGATTTTGCAACTTTGGCACTGTTGACAGCTCAGACCTGATAATTGTTTTCTGTGTAGGGCTGTCCCGTGTATTGCAGGATGTTTAACAGCATCCCTGGCCTCTACCCAGAGACGCCTATTACCACAGTCCCACCATCAGCAGCTCCACATTGCTAAATATTTCCCAGGGAGGGGGAAATAACCCTCTACTGAGAACCACTGAACTAAGCTAGAGGGTCTAGAGGACAGAAGTTTTACCTTGCTCATTCAGATATTGACACACCTCATACCTATGGTTGTTTATACATAAATATTTAACCAAAAGTTGTTTTCCCCCAAATCTTTGACAACTGGCAATGAATAAAATAAATGTATTCTGTTAAAGTAATTATCTCTGTATATTATTTTAGTAATTTAGTCATTTAATTATTATCATTCAGCCACATTTCCAAAAGCTTATTTTTATAAGAAACTTATTGAAATAAATGAAGTGATAGAAAAAAAAGTGAGACTAGATTTATCATCCATCTGGTAAATAGTAGTTGAGACAAAATATAAGATGATGATAGCGCCTATATTTCAAGTGTTTTTACACTTGCCAATTTACTGTTTTAGCCTCAATTTCTTCATCTGAAAAATAGATATACTGACAATTACAAATGGTTTCTCTGGAGATAAAGCAAAACAGATGCATTAGAAAGACTGAAAATTCTAGAGTACTCAAGAAAAGAGATGATAATGTTTGTTTTATTCAACCTATCTGAATATTAGAATGCACTATTCTTCCTAAGTTTATTTTTCTCCAAGTAGCTAACATATATCTGTTTAAAGTGCAAAAACAGCATTTAAAATTTAGTTTAACAATTTACATAGAAGTTTCTGAAAATCACTTTGCTAACACTTCTTTTTTTTTATTAGTTGCACAGTCAGTATTGCACTAATCAAAGTATTATTTTATGAAAGAGAATCATCATATGAAGATTCACATGCACATTCCCCAAACAGTTCAACTTCCTTCTAGAAGGTTCCAGATGCTGTCAATTCTGTTTCCCGTTTCTATTTGTTTTATGTCATTTCTACCTTTTTTGTCAGTTGCACACCACATGCTTGAGGTGTCCCTTCTATAGCTTTCATTGTGTCTTTGCTTATAACTTCACTTAAGTGGTCCTGACCCTTTCTCCCTTTTATAACAATAAGAATTTAAAGAATACACAGATACAATTCATTTACTTAAAAGTGAAATGAGAGTGGATGGGACCTGTGAATCTTGTCTATGAAAAGCATACAGAGACATACTGCACAGACACTGTTGGACACCAACTTTAATTGCTCAGAAAACTTTATTATTTTCTTTTAAGAAAACTTTATTCTTTTCTTTTAAAAAATTTTAATTCATTTTTTAAAAAATAAATGACAGCAGAATGCACTACAATTCTTATTACACATATACAGCACAATTTTTTATATCTCTGGTTGTATATAAAGTATGTTCACACCAAATCATGTCTTCATACATGTACTTTGGATAATGATGTTCATCACGTTCCACCCTCCTTGATAACCCCCCAGCCCCTTCCCTTTCCCTCCAACCCCTCTGCCCTATCTAGAATTCATCTAATCCTCCCAAGCTCCCCCTCCCTGCCCCACTATGAATCAGCCTCCTTATATCAGAGAAAACATTCAGCATTTGATTTTTTGGATTGGCTAACTTCACTTAGCGTTTCTAATTACAAAGAAACGGCATTGTTGAATTGGTGGCCACCAGACAAGGGAGAGTTGGTGTAACAGTCTGTGATCAGACACAGGTAAAAAGAATAATCAGGGTAGTTTGGAATGGAGAAGAAGAAAATAAGAATTAAAAAGAAGAAGAAGAAATGGAATGTCAGAGTACAGTGAAGGACAAGGGAACTTGTGAAAATGTACCTTCGCCTTTAGCTGATGTTTCATCTGTATCCTTATTATATGGTAGAAAGGCCAGTCTTCAGGGTTCCCCCAGAATGTGTAAGCCTGTTCCAGAGGTGGAGAGGATTGCTGTGTGCTAAGTGTTTTAGTCATGCTTACGTTTAGTATACCACAGAAGGGTTTTCTTAAAAACAGATGACTGTGTTAACCTATAGCAGAATTAACCAGGCACCAGAGCCCCTCTATGAAAAGAAGTTATTTTTTCCCCCAATGGGGACAGGGTAGAGTAGACTTAAGTTCTTACAGTTTCTCCCTTGTTATAGATTAGATTTCTGATAAGAAATCTTTAGCAAATATTCTCTTGTCCAGTACATTCTCCATCTGCTGCTGCAGTGAGCATTATGAAGCAGAGGGCTAATGAAAATTGAGCACAGTTCAAATGTTTGCTCTGCATATGCCTCCAATTGTTTGACAAATTTTGGGAAGACCTTCAAAAACAAACAGTTTCTTGGGATTTTCGTCTGGAAAATAGGGATGTTCTTATCTAGGTCACTGATTTTCAAATTTTAATGTAAGGCTTATCCAGAAATGTTTTAAAGTCAGCTGGCATAGTGGTGCATGCCTGTCATCTCAGAGATTCCAGATGCTGAGGCAGGAGGATGGCAAGTTCAAGGTCAGCCTCTATAATTTATCAAAAACCAAAGCAACTTATTAAGATCCTATCTCAAAAAAACCAAAACCAAAACCAAAACAAAACAAAACACAAAGAAAAAAAAGAAGTAAGTATGTAACTTAGTGGTAAAGTACTCCTGAGTTAAATCTCTAATGCCTCCCCCAATAAAAGAAAGATTTTCTTAAAATGTGGATTCTATATTCATATTTCTGGAATGTGGTTTAAGCATTTCTACCATGCTTCTCAATTTATCAGGTTTTTGTAATGATTAGATGAGATAAAACTGAAAGTATTGTTTAAGCTAAAAATATTATATGTAAATGTACTTTATATATATAGATATAGTATATATCATATATATTTAATAAGCTGAGGATTATTGCTATTTTCTGATGATGTGTACTAAAATAAAACAGAGTACAGTTGGAAAGACATGATGGGATTCTTAAAAAAGCACAAAGGTTTGAGGATGTAAAATCTGGGTTCCACTCCCAAATTGCTAGGCAAATTACCTCATTTCTTGAGTCACTGCTTCCTGTTCTATAGGATGGTGCTGATGTTCACATCACAAAGATGAAATCAGGAAATGTATGTAAATGTCCTGTTATTGATTCTGGAGCACGAAAGGCCAAAAATGCACAGCAGTTGTTTTATTCCATTATTATAAAAGTCACAAGGTCTGTATATTAGTATCTCCTTCATTTTGCACAACTTGTGCATCTCAAGGAGGCATCCAGTTAGATTCAGAAGACTCAAGGGAGAAAAACGTACCTTGAGATTATTGGTAAGATCAATGGAAAACTTTTACTTGTAATAACTACAAAAAACATTGGTATCCATGATAACATGAGAAGCAATTGGATTATGTATATCCCAACACCTATTTACTTTCAACAAAAATAATTAAATGAACATATTTCCAGGCCCATTAGGATTATAAAGTTTATAATCCATATGCATTTTGCATATTCAAAAATGGTTCAGCCTAAATTGGGTTAAAGTGTGTTTTGATGCTGTCTATGAGAGAAAAGAGTTTTGCCACGAAAATTAACAGGGTGAACTTCATCATATGGAAGGAGTGGGGAGGGTGTGCAGGCAGAGAAATGCTTAATTCTGTAATCTGGGTCACAATTTAGTTGTATGAAATCTTTTTTACTAAAAAGTCTTCTTAAGTTTTGGATCAGAACTTTTAAAAAGTAGTTCTTTTTACAGCATGTGCTATATAGAAATTTACTCAAGAGCAGGGATTGATGAACTATAATGACAGGGACAAATCTGACCCTCTGCCAGTGTTTGTGAATAAAGTTTTATTGCAATACAATCATGCTTACTCATTTGCATATAATCTATGGCTACTTTCATATCGCAAGAGCAGAATTGAGTAGTTTTGATCTAGATTCTATGGATGCAAAAGCCTAAAACATTTATTATTTGTTCCATTACAGAAAACGTGTGCTGAACTCTGCTCTAGAGGAAAATAACATTTGTTAACAGCTTACTATATGCTAAGCAATTCATCCACATAATTTTAATCAAAACGATTCTATACAAATTTCCTAAATCACCTCTATTTAGCAGGATGTTTTGTGGATGCAGTGATAATCAGTAGGACAGTGGCTGCCGACATGTATTATGGAAGTAGGTAAAAGGAATGACTCCTATAAATGAGAATTCTAGGGAGCTATGAACCCACATTGAATATATAATTGATGTGGTCATAGAATAGAATACAACTTTGAGATAAATATCATCACCCCCATTTTATCAACCAAGAAACTGAGATCCAGAGGAGTTAAGAAAATTGGCAAAAGCCAGGTAGCTTATAAGCATCAAAACTGTTTAAAAATTTAAAAAGAGGAAGATTTTAAATGAAAAGTCATGCTTTTATTGCCCAACTAATCACGGATTCTGATTGTCTTACCTTTCATCTTTTCTGTCTTCTTCCTTCTTTAGCTTTGGGAAAACGTCTGTAGTTCTGATCATCTTTGTGGAACATTATCACTCCTAACTTCACTTTTCTCTTGGAATCTATATCCTTCTGCTTCTGACCCACCCAACGACATTCTCACCAATTCCTTATTTATGTGTTTTGATTCAAAGCCTCTCATAATCCTTGGCTCTGCTCTGACCACGTTATTTGACTCTCAGAATTTCTCTCCTCAGCATTCCTGAGTCAAAGAATTAGTGATGTTATTCAATATTTTTTTTATGCAAACATTGAAAAAACATCAGTCAGTTTATTATTAAGAGGCAGACAGTGTTGATTATCAAAGTCTGGCATATTTCTTTTTCAGTTCTGCAAGGAATGATATACTAAAATCATTACAAGGAAGACCCTTGGACATGGAATCAGGAAACCCACGTTTAGGTACTAACTCTATTACTGAGTGTAACTTTCTCATTTGTAAAATTTAGATAATTATAGGTATCTTAAAGACTTACTGTGAAGTTAAATGGAGCCAAACTTTGTGATGGCACTTTGTATAAATACAGGTAATTGCACATATATAGGGTGGTGGTATTAATGTTAATTTTACTATTAGGTATTGTGTAAATGCATTTAAGCTGTCATGCTAATGCTTTAATATTGCAACATGATCAAGGGGGAAAAAAAAAGAACATGAAGATTAGAAGCAAAATATGAGCACAAGATGCTGTTTTAGAGGACACCAGAAACAGTGCATAACTTGGAAAGGCCAATTGACAAAGTGCCAAAAACTCAAGTCCATGGAAAAATCAAGCAAAAAGAGCACACACAGACCCATGACTCGGGTTCGACTTTCTCTTGAGAACCTTGAAGTAGTGTCCTTTGTGTTGTGTTTTGTTTTGAGCTAGAGTCTCCCGTACATGGCCCGGTCTGGACTTGCATTTGTGATCCTCCTGCCTGAGGTTCTTGGTAACTGAGATTATATCACACCTCACCACAGCCAGTATTAAAGGGCTCCTTTTTCTTAATACATACTTTATTATTTATAAATAATACGTTTTACAAATTACATGTGCTGGGGTTTTTTTTTTTCTTCTTTTTTTTCTGGTTAGCTTTTATTATTTACAAAGGGTAAGGACTGACAATTAATGGGTGCAGACAGGTTTCTTATGTAAGTGACAAAAATATTCTAAAATGGATGGAGGTAGTGGTGAGTGCACAATTCTGAATAAAATAAAAGCCCTGGACTCTACACCCATCCACTGCTGCAGTCACTGGGAGAGTCACCAAATATGTGCATTAGTTCATTTATCTAGGCACATGGGAGGCTTTAGGCCAGTGGACAAAAAACAATGCAATGCCTTGCTCCAAGGGACTTGCTTTAGGCCATGAGCTACGAATGGGAGTGCCATGTGTCCCCTGAAGATGGAGGCTAAATGAGTCAGTATGTGATTTGATACATTGCAATTTTTTGCTTTGGCACTCATGTTAGAAACTGGTGAGATTAAATATCCATTAGGCTGAGCCTTTGGCCATGCTTATTGGACATGGAATATGAGCAGGAACTAAGCCTTTAAAAAAATCCACTTGATTATTGGTATCATTTGTTACCAAGCATAGCCTAGCCGATTCTGACTGATGAACCTAGCCAGTTACAAATTAAACTGAAAACTTCCAAGTCTTCTCTGCAGAAAAGATTGTAAGAAAATGTATCAAATACCAGAAAGAAGGTCGACAAGTAGGCATCTCTGAGAGTAATTTTAGGAGGAATTGAAAGCAAACATTCTTCATACCTTCTCCAAAAATTGATAATTAAATAAGTCATTTTTCCCTGAATGAGTAAAAATGAAAGAGAAAAACCATGAGTTAGTCAAGTAAAAGATGCATCATAGTCATATGAGAATAAGGTTCCTCCTGAACATGGGGGTGATTCACTGACGCTAGCTCAAGGGATTTGTTCTCCAGTGAACACCAAGACAGCTTTCCACACCCTTCCTCTCTCCTACTGTTTCTCCTCGTCTGCTTATCTTTTTCCTGCAGTTATGAGGATTAAGTGAAGTGATATACAGGAACATGCTCTGTAATTTGCAAATGCTATATGAATATTAGTTGTGATTTCTTATTCTATGAAAAGCATACAGCTTTCTCTGCTCCGATCACCCACCTTCCAAGATTGTGCAGAATCCCCTTTGGGTGGGAGGATGCAAGTGAAATCACTTCATAAATTTTAAAGACTCACGCATATCTAACCCATTAGCATTATTTTAATATGCATTCTTAATAATTTATGTATTTATTTGTTATCATATTGTACAATGTACTAAATCTCTAACACTGAACCAGTGACTCATCTGCTGAGAACAGATTTCCTTTTTCTAAAAAAAAAAAAAAAAAAAAAAAATAGGGAGAAAATGGCATCTGTATATTGGGGACAAAATGAGAAATGGTCTGAAATTGCTTCGCAGCTTGTGGAATTTCTCCTCAATAAGTTAATGGTTATTGGTGTTTTTGCTATCTTCAGAAGGACTCCTTCATTTACCCCTGGTGGAGAGTGATTTATTAGTTGAGGTAAGATCTGGTTAAATGTTAGGAAGAACGCTGTGGATGACCTATAAATCACCTATTTCTACCCACCTTTTGTCAGAAATAACATTGATGTTCTGCTCTCCAGCTAATGGATCCTGTTTCTATCATCTGTAAATTTCAACATTAGGCTGGATGACCTAGAATCTACAGTGTGCAGAGCCTCTCTTGTACCTCTTGTTGGGCATATGATATAAGGAGGAATTAATTCTTTCTTTCCGTCCACTAAAATGTTGGCATTATGGTGGGTCTTAAGTTTTTGAGGAACCTCCCTCCAAATTATTTTCTGTAATGACTACACCAATGCACATTCCCGCCAACAATGTAAATATTCCCTTTGCTGCATATCATTGCCAGGACCTGACAGTGTCTTGCTTTTTGATAACAGCCGTCCTCACAAATGTGGGATGCTTATCCTGACAAATAAATTTAGCCCATCATAGAGGAAGATGGACAACTCTAGACCTCATCTTCAAAAGAGATTTGCTTGGTCAGAATGGAAGACAGGAAAGCTGTTTATCCAGCCCCTACAATTCTTGCACACTGGTTAATAGAGATGATTGAGACCATGTAGATTGTGCACCAGTCTTCTGCATTACTCTTTTTCTGGTTGTAATACAAAATTCTGGTTAGGCTTTTTAGGACAATGATAAACAAAACAATGATAAACAAAAAAAAATAATGAAAAAACAAAAGGATGGAAAAGATAAATTAACCTAGGGAATATCAAGGTTGATCACTACATGCAGTAGCTGTGAGTTCCCCAGGTAGTATTTGGCAGCCACGGGCAGCATGGTGACTGAAGCTGGATTTCTTTGCAACAAAGGGAAATAAAGCCACTGCTGTAAAAACACAGCTGCCCCTCTTGCCACCAAATAAAAAGAAACCAGACTGACTAATCCAAAGCTCCTTTTGGATTTAATGCCACTGTTTTGGTTTTTTAATTTAAATTGGAACAAGGGTCAAGAAGAATGTTGCGTTTTCATCTTTTTCTTTTGAAGTTCTCATAAAAAACCCCTGCAATTGTAAAGAAGGGTAAAATAAAAGAACCCTAAGACATAAAGGGAAATTCATTACCTATAGAAGTAAGCACAGGAGGGCTGGAAAAACAAAGTTAAGATTTAAATATCAAAACCAGAAAAGCTACAAAAACAACCCTCATGTGAGTGCATTTACTAGATGTGAGAAGATGATAGTGGATGTTTTCAGAACCTAAAGCCACTCTACAATTAGTGATATGGAAAGATGGAGGAACACTTTGGTGTAGCTACTGGGTGACAGTGAAGTATTACATTTCCACAAGGCTGGTTTGCCCAGAAATTTTTATTAAAAAGTTTCTTTTATTAAAAAACTTGTAAAAAAAATTTACATATGTCACCTCATTTAATCTTTTTTTTAGTAGGCTAATACGCTCATTATATTTTTTCTAGCTTTATTGGGATATAATTGATAACTTAAAATTATACATGCTAAGGTTTAAAATATACTGTCCTGATATATACATACATATATGTTCATATATATATGCATATATATGTATATGTATAAACATAAATATATGTATGCACATATGTGTATATACATGTATGTATGTATATACATATATACATATACACATACATGATATGCATGTATATATGTAATATATGTAATACTGAAGTTACTACTACCGTCAAGCTAATTGACATAACACTTATCCCACATAGCTCCTTTTTCCTTATGGAAAGGATATTTTCCATTTACCCTCAGGAAATTTCAAGTATCCAGTACATTATATTTATCTATACCCAATATGCTGCACATTTTGCCTCCAGCAAGCATCCTCTTGGAACTGCAAGTGTGTGCCCTTTGATCAGCAAAAGCTCCCCATTTCTCCCACTGCTCTATCTTTCTCTTCTCTTTCCATGAATTTGAACTTTTAATTCTACGTATGAGTGAAATCATGTGGTATTTATTTTTCAATGTCTTGCTTATTTCACTTAATAAAATGTCCTCCAAGTTCAGTCCTATGAAAAATTCAGTGAAATTCTTCAGATTTGGAAGAAGAAATCCTAAAATTCTATGAAACCCTAAAAGATTCCAAATAGATAAATGAATCTTGAGAAAGAAAACTAAGCCAAAGTTATCCCACTTCCTGATTTCAAATTATATTAAAAAGTTATAGTAGTTGCAATAATTTTTGGTCTTGGCATAAAAACAGACACTTATAACTATGGAACAGAATGAAAGACACAAAAATAAACTCAGTGGTATATGGTCAAGTAGTCCTCAAAAAAGGTTGCAAATCACACAAGCGAGGAAGATAGTCCCTTTAATAAGTAGCGTTCTGAAACATAAATATCCACATGCAAAGGAAGAAAGGGAGGGAGGGTGGAGGCAGGGAAGTGGTAAGAAATTGAATCCTTACCTTACCTCATATACAAAGATCAAATCAGAATGGATTAGGAATGTGACGTAAGGGGCTGGGGTTATGGCTCAGCAGTAGAGTGCTCACCTAGCCCATGCGAGGCCCTGGGTTAGATCCTCAGCACCACATAAAAATAAATAAACAAAATAAAGGTATTGTGTACAACTAAAAAAATCAATATTAAAAAAAGAATGTGGATGTAGGACCAGAAACTGTAAAATCCTTACAAGAAAAGATAGGGTAAAATCTCCATGAACTTGGTATTGATAATGTTTGCCTGTGTATCACATCAGAATTATAGGCAACACAAGCAAAAATGAATAAGTGAGACAGCATTAGACTAATTTTTTTTTCACACAAGGAAATAATAAGCAAAAGAACAAAGACAACTTATGGTATAGGAGAAAATATTTGCAGGCCATATATCCAATGAAAGTCACTATGCAAAATACATAAGGACTCATACAATTCAATACCAAAACCTAAATTTTTAACTGAATTTTAAAATGAGCAGAAAACCAAGTGAGATATACAAAAGGCAACAGGTGTAAGGAAGGGTACTGAACTGCCCTTACTATCAGCAATTCAAGTTAAAACCACAATGAAACATCTACCACATCTGTGATGATGGCTGTTATTAAAAAAAAAAGCGAGACCCTGTCAAGTACTGGCAATGATATGGAGCAAGGGAAAGTTTATGCATCGTTGGTGGGAATGTGCATTGGTGTAGTCATTGCAGAAAACAGTTTGGAGGGAGGTTCCTCAAAAACTTAAGACCCAGCATATGATCCAGAAATCCCAGGATTGGGTTTATATTCAAAGAAAATGAAATTAATATATAAAAGATGTGCCTGAACCTGCCACATACTGGGTTTTATTGTCACAATAGATAAGATATAGAAACAACCTAAGCTTCTATCACTGGATCTATGCATAAATCAAGGCAGATCAAACACACACATGGGGTATTATTATTCAGCCTTGGAAAAGAAAGAAATCTTCACAACCTGAGCAGCCATTCCTATTTATGATCGAGGGAAGTCGAAATTCAGAAATGTTAAGCTAAACCCAAAAGTCAGTTGGTCAGCAGTTTGAGAATGTTAAGATTTGGATGCCAACCTGGTTGACACCAAAGCTCAAGCAATTTCCACGATGTGAGATACCCCTGGAATGTCTCTAGTCTCCTCTGCTTCCCGGCATGTTATACCATTTCTCAGCATCCCTCTGCTAACATACCACTAATACCAAGGATAACAATTCACCATGAAAGATGAATTCCAAAACAAACCAGCCTCTTCACCACTTTCATGGTACTAATGGAGTCCTCTGAAACAGCACAGAACTAGTCACTAGTAGGTTGGAAATAACAATTTATTCACTCTTCCTTCTTTACTAGGATATCTTGTGATCTCTCTAATCATTAGTTCAATGTCTCTTTAAATGTGACGCCTGTAAAGGGACCACTCTATGCTTTGTATAGAGATATGTGCCTATTTAGTTCTCAATCATTCCCTGAGTACGGCATTCACACTTAAAAGTTTCACTATAAAACTCATAAAACAAATTCTCTACCACTTAAGACTTCTGTGTTTCTAATCGTTTGCATTTCCCAATTGCCCCAGAAATGATAGAAGCTGCAGTGGAAAAATGACATTTCACTGACACATAGTGGACAATAAAATGCCATAATTATGTCTAACGTGCATGAATATTTTAGAACTATGCCCAAAGAATGTTAAATAAATCCCTAAAAATGCAGCAACTCCTGCAAAGTTGGACACTCCTATTTCAGTCTGCTTTCTTGCAATATTTTCCCTCTACCACTGAGGTATATTACCAGTCCTGGAATATTCTTTTACAGCCTTAATAACTCCAGAAGTTTGCTTTTTCTGGGGATAAACATTTTTTTCTTTATTTTTTTCCTGCTTGTAAAAAAAAAATCATTTCCACACCAGGAGCAACAGCTTGTGGACTTAGCTGAAGAACTCAAGAGATAGCTCATCCTGCGTGACTATTTGAAGTTCAGATCCTTGCAGGGCTCTCTGTTGCTTCTTCATCAAATCCAGAGGTGGTTTCTTTTGGTTCAGAGATCTGAACTAAAAAAACAAACTAAAAAAGACAATTTTTTTGGAGACAATACATAACAGAGCAGCATGCACTGGATTAGTTCAATCAATGCTCCCAACCATAAATGGAAGTGATAGTCCTTTATCTATAGAAATCTGAAATCCCACTGAAAAAATGTAACAAGGTTTCTCTCTACCCACTCCCCCCCACCACTGGAAGTGTTCCTGTTACTGTCCCCTTCATTTCTTGGGTGGGGCTTCCAATCCTTTTTTTTTTTGTACCCTATGATCCTGTAATCTGGGGTTTGTCCAGTTCCATTAATCTTCTTGGTCACATCCAAAGTTGATATGATAGAATACATCCCATTCAACCTTTTTCCTGCTTAGGGGTTTGAGATCATTAGTGTAATTTTAAATCTCAGTGTAGTTAAAGGCTGTTTGTGGTTTATTTGCAGTGTCACTTATTTAAAATGTTAGGGGACTTCACATCTCTTTGACGATCGTCACTCTGTGTCAACAGCATACACATTGCTCTTCTATAGATACATTTCTTAGAATTTGTTGCATCACTTTTTTTTTTTTGCTCGCCGCCTTTCCCTTCATATCCTGCAAATTTAATTATAGCAACTTCAATTTATAAGCCTTCCATAGGGAAGCCAAGATTTTAGTCTTTTTTCTCCTTGAATCATTTTGTGCAATTGAATGCACTTATTGGATACCAAGCTCTTAATTATACCTTTTCTCTGAAACACCTTAATTGACTCAAAGACTTTAACAGTAGTTTTGATGGCCATTCCTTTCATTTTGTCCTCACCAAGAGTCTGAGTTTTCTTTGGCCTTTGTTAAATTCAATGACATTCTCAATGATACCTTTTTATAGATTGTGTTTCAAAAGCAGTTTCCTCCCTCATTCTTACAAATTCCTGAACTTCTTGACTTCTACTTCCTTTAAGTTCTTTTCCAGACTCATCTTTTTCTTATAATTACCTTACTAAACATTGCCCCAAATATCTACATCGTGTACCAAATAATATTGCATGATGATAATGGTAGTAACAGTATAGCCCTTAAAGCTCAACGACTTGGCAAAAGTCCAACAAGGCTGCTCAGGGCTTCTCTAATGCAGTGGGGTCACTCAGGGACTGGATGGTGCAAGACACAACCTGGACACAGGCTCCCACCGTCATTGCAGAATCAAGAAGAGATCATCATGAAGAATGCATCCTCTTACCAAAGATTCCATCCAGGGAAAATTCAGAACATTTTGTTCACATTCCATTAACATGTGTTATGTCCATGTCCAACATCATGTAGTGAGGGAACATAATACTAAGATGCAGCTCACAGGAGAATCAGAAATGGCCATTCCTGAATCACAGCTCCATATATACCTGAAGAATATTCTGGAATATCCCCCTCCACCGTTTTAGCTCAATAGGCCAGGAAAGGACATTCCATCAAAAGGGTTACCTGTCTTTTCATTAAATTAGTGAATACCTTCCTGCCCATAAATGTAAAGAATAATGCTTGACTTAATCAGATTTTTCATTGTTGTGACCAAAATACCAGTCAAGAATAACTAGTATTCCTGTATGTATATACATGGCTGTATAACCAATGTGATCCTGCAATCTGTACACTTGGAAAAAAAATGAGAATTCATACCCAATTTAATCAAATGCATGATATGTCAAGATCATTGTATTGTCTTGAGCAACTAATAAAAAGAAAAAGAATAACATAGAGGAGGAAAAGTTAATTTCAGCTGATAGTTTCAGAAGTTCAGTCCCTGGTTGGCTGACTTCATAGCTCTGGGACTGAAGTGAGGCAGAACATCATTGTGGAAGGGATTGGAGGAGAAAAGCAGCTCAGGCCATAGCAACTGGAGGCAGAGCTACGGACAAAACAAAAATCCTAAAGACATGCCCCCCAGTGATCTATCTCCTCCAGCCACACCTACATGTCTTCAGTTACCATCCAGTTAATCCATATTAATGGATTAATCCACTGATTAAGTCACAGCTCTCATAATCTAATTATTTCTCTCTAAATGTTCTTGCTTGTCTCACATATGAGTTTTTGGGGGACACCTCATATCTCAACCGTAGCAGTGCTATGATGATAACGTCAGTGTTGACTAAAGTATTGAGTAACAGTGTGTGACTGTTCTGGTAAAGCAGAAAGTGCACCAGCTGTGTACAATGGCTAGTGACAGATAAGAAACAACCACTCCGAGTGAGTTTCATAAGCTGGGAGATGCTTATGATGCTTTTTGGCATTCTTTTGGAAATGCTAAAAGCTTTGTTAACTATTTTTTTTTAACTTTTTTTTTTATTGGTTGTTCACAACATTACAAAGCTCTTGACATATCATAGTTTCAAGTGAGTTATGAACTCCCATTTTTACCCCAAATACAGATTGCAGAATCACATAGGTTACACATTCACATTTTTACATAATGCCATACTAGTGACTGATGTATTCTGCTACCTTTCCTATCCTCTACTATCCCCCTCCCCCCCATCTTTTCTTTCTATCCCATCTACTGTAATTCATTTCTCTCCTTATTTTTCTTCCAATTCCCCTCACAACCTCTTTTATGTAGTTTTTTATAACAATGAGGGTCTCTTTCCATTTCCATGCAATTCCACTTTTCTCTCTCTTTCCCTCCCATCTCGTGCCTCTGTTTAATGTCAATCTTTTCTTCCTGCTCTTCCTCCCTACTCTATTCTTAGTTGCTCTCATTATATCAAAGAAGACATTTGGTATTTGTTTTTTAGGGATTGGCTAGCTTCACTGAGCATAATCTGCTCTAATGCCATCCATTTCCCTGCAAATTCCATGATTTTGTCATTTTTTAGTGCTGTGTAATACTCCATAGTGTATAAATGCCACATTTTTTTAATCCATTCATCCATTGAAGGGCATCTGGGTTGGTTCCACAGTCTAGCTATTGTGAATTGTGCTGCTATGAACATCGATGTGGCAGTATCCCTGTAGTACGCTCTTTTAAGGTCTTCAGGGAATAGACCAAGAAGGGCAATAACTGGGTCAAATGGTGGTTCCATTCCTAACTTTCCCAGGAATCTCCATACTGCTTTCCAAATTGGCCGAACCAATTTGCAGTCCCACCAGCAATGTATAAGAGTACCCTTTTCCCCACATCCTCGCCAGCACTTGTTATTATTTGACTTCATAATGGCTGCCAATCTTACTGGAGTGAGATGGTATCTTAGGGTAGTTTTGATTTGCATTTCTCTGACTGCTAGAGATGGTGAGCATTTTTTCATGTATCTGTTGATTGATTGTATGTCCTCCTCTGAGAAGTGTCTGTTCAGGTCCTTGGCCCATTTGTTGATTGGGTTATTTGTTGTCTTATTGTCTAATTTTTTGAGTTCTTTGTAAACTCTGGATATTAAGGCTCTATCTGAAGTGTGGGGGGTAAAAATTTGTTCCCATGATGTAGGCTCCCGATTTACTTCTCTTATTGTTTCTCTTGCTGTGAAAAAACTTTTTAGTTTAAGTAAGTCCCATTTGTTGATTCTTGCTATTAACTCTTGTGCTATGGGTGTCCTGTTAAGGAATTTGGAGCCTGATCCCACAATATGTAGATCGTAGCCAACTTTTTCTTCTATCATAAGCAGAGTCTCTGATTTGATATCAAGGTCCTTGATCCATTTTGAGCTAATTTTTGTGCATGGTGAGAGGAGGGGATTCAGGTTCATTTTGTTGCATATGGATTTCCAGTTTTCCCAACACCATTTGTTGAAAATGCTATCCTTCCTCCATTGCATGCTTTTAGCCCCTTTATCGAATATAAGATAGTTGTAACTTTGTGGATTAGTCTCTGTATCCTCTATTCTGTACCATTGGTCTACCCGCCTGTTTTGGTACCAGTACCATGCTGTTTTTGTTACTATTGCTCTGTAGTATAGTTTGAAATCTGGTATTGCTATACCACCTGATTCACACTTCCTGCTTAGAATTGCTTTTGCTATTCTGGGTCTTTTATAACTGTTTTAATATAATGGCTCTGCAAATAGAATATGCTTTATGTGCCTATTTACTTACTTTCTATAGTTAGACTCCAAATAAGTTGGAATTGAAGAAAGGTGTCACTCAGCACTGTTATAAAATAATATCAACAATAACAGTAGTCATAATGATAACTAGCATTGAATTGCCTTTGGGGCAACCTAACACTAGGTATCATAGTAGTGAGCATGAACTGCTGTGAAAGTTGAGATATGCCAATAGAAGTTTTCCTATTGCCAACTTCAGGAAGAGGACCATGCATCTTTGGAGATAGAATGATTACTGAGAAATTTTCACTTGTTGTCACTTTGTTGGAATACTGTCATTCTCTCCCTATTCAGGTAAGATTGGGGCTTGGCCATTAGCTGGAGGTCTTCTCTCTATTCATGTCCTTCACCTTGGGATCAGAGAGCACTGAGATTTGACCAATAAGATTGCTACATTATGGTATCCTGTTACAAGGAACAATAACTATAGCTGTCAAGGAGTAATGTTTGAGGGTCACAACCATGGCAATAATATTGTGGTTGTGTGATCTTGAATCCACTTATTAAAGTCTCCCATGTCTCAATGCTTCCATCTTTAAGAGGATATGAGCCCCTTAGAATTTCAAATGAAGATATTTATGGGATACCAGTTATGTCAACTGCTATGCTTACATTAAATATCATCATTGCTTAAAATACTTATATTAACATTGTTTTTGTTTGTTGACTTTGAAGATCCAGGAGAGAAATTGTATGAGTAGATAGAAGGAGAAATTAGTAGCATCCTTCCTTCAAATTATTCCATTACCTCCATTTGTGAACCTGTAGACACTAGGTATATATGATTTGCCATTTGGGAGGATTCTTTTACTTGTACAGACAGCTAAAATTCACCTTGACAACACTGGCTGGTGGCAGTATCAATTTTATGGGGCCCAAATTCTAACTTAAATAGATAACATATTAGAGGATGTTCTGGGAATGATGGCTATGATTTAGAACAGATTTGTGGTAGAGACCCCCCAACTCTTGTTAAAGTTGGTTATCACCATCTGTCTGAAATGGCTGAAGTTGAAGTTTTTCCAGGAGACAGTTAATAGGTCATCTGTCAGAACCCAGTATAGATGCTACATATACTTATAATCCTCCTAGGTCTAAAAAAATCACGTCTGTATTTATCAAGGGAATAAGGTAAGTTAGTGGTTTTGAGTAAGCAGCTGTATCAGACTAACTCAGTTCTCCTTGCAGACCTGTTGGTCACTAGCCCTGTGACCTTGAACACATTGCTTAACCTCTGCTCCTGTATTTCCTCATTAACATCATTTAGCCTTCTGTGACCTGCATTATAGGGTTATTGTAAGCATTAAATACTATTGTGCTCTAAAACACTTAGAGCAATACCTGAGAAAAGCCAAAAGCTTTGTTAACTATTAACTGTTTTAATACAGTGGCTCTGCAAATAGAATATGCTTTATGTGACTATATACCTACTTTCTATAGTTAGACTCCAAATAAGTTGGAATTGAAGAAAGGCATCACTCAGTACTGTTATAAAATAATATCAACAATAACCGTAGTCATGATGATAGCTAGCATTGAATGGACACATATTACACTTTAAGCATTTTTAAGGAAATACACAAATGTGTCTAATGTGTGTGTGTATACATATACATACACAAACACATATTATCGTATTTAATCCTTTTAAAAATAAACTGAGGCTTAGATAATTTATGAATCTTTTTGGACAGGAAGGCTGGTATTTGATAGAGCACTTGGCTCTAATTTGATGCTCCTGACCACTAGGCTAGATTCTTCCACAATACACTGCCTCTTCAAATTCCCAAGCCCCAGCACAGCATCTAACACTGAATATCCCATAAATATTTTTAGATTTAAATGAGTGCTTAGTTTGAGGGAATAAAGATTGAATATATAAAATTAAAATGGAGTTATTTCAGCTACCTGAACATATTATAAAGAGTCCTTACTTTACTTCTTTCCCATCATATATTTCTTGTTTTTCAAATATTATTCTTTCTATTTTCTCTTTAAATATTCTATATCTGTCTCTATTAAAAGATAAAAGCCAATCACTGTTTTGAATGTTAACTTTTCAGTCTCTTTTCCTCATACCAGCTTGTGAGAAATCTGATAGAAGAAGATAATATTAAGATGCATTCAATGTCAGCTCCAGCTATCAGCTTGTTATGTAAATTGCCTAATTGAATTCTCACACACCTAACATGTAACCTAGGGGCTGGATGTTGGCATTGCTTCTGTTTTACAGATGGGACAACTGAGATACAGAGACATCAATTAATTTGGACAAGGTCACATAACTAGTGAATGGTAAGTTTAAACTCAGAGAATCTGGATTTAAGGACAAACTGGACCTTAAGTGACACTATAGCCTGGAAAGAAGCCTTCACAGAGGAGCCAATCCTTAATTAAGAAGTAAAAAAATCTTCCCTGATGAAGTATGTTCAAAGAAGATCATGCATAGAAATTTATCAGGCAGAGAAGAAGACAGGAAACAGAATTTTTTTGTTAGAGAACTAAATTTTTGAAGACCTAAGAGTCAGAGAATAGAGAAGAGAGAGAGAGAGAGAGAGAGAGAGAGAGAGAACACCTTTGTAGAGAGCCTTATAAACATGTTGAGGATAAACAGAAGTTAGGAGATTTTTGAGCAGAAAAGTGAAAGCAATGTTGCCATTTTGGTAGTGGCTCACACTATTTGGAGAAGGATGGCTAGGGGGAGCAGCCTGGCAGCAGGGAGGTCAATTTGGAATGTGTGCAAGGAGGTGTCCAATGTGAGAAGATGTTGTGCAGATAATGAACAGCGAAAGCAGACATGGAAAATGGTGGACAGCATGTAGTGATGCTTACACAGCAGAAGGGACTAGACCAGATTTGTCGAGGAAGATTGTTGAAGTCAAACACATACCAACTGTGTGTGTGATTTCACTTGAGCAATTTTTTTTGGGGGGGCGAGGTACTTGGGATTGAACTCAGGAGCACTCAATCACTGAGTCACATCCCCAGCCCTATGTTTTATCTTATTTAGAGACAGGGTCTCACTGAGTTGCTAAGTGCCTCACCTCAGCCTCCCAAGCCACCAGGATGACAGGCATGCACCACCGTACCTAGCACTTACTTGAGCAAGTCTTCATGGAGATGGTGACCAGCTTGAGGTGGGCTGTGAGAAGAAGGATGTGTGATGCATGCAGTTTTGGAGAAGCTTAAATGACCACTTGGAGAGATCTAACAATTACATGTCCAGCAGGATCCCTTCCTCTCTTAGAACAGGTCAGTTGCCTGTGTATTCACACTCTATGCCCAGACCCTAGAGGAGGAGCGGCATTAATTAGGTGGGGTGCACCCACCTCAGTGGTTTTCACCAGTGAAGACCCAGGTTATGCTCACCTGTGTGTTCAAAGTGGACGTGCAAGACTCTCTTAATGGTATCCACATCAAGATATACACTGTGGAAACTCTATCATAACACACATGCCCATGACCTGCAGGACTCTGAATAAAGAGACTAAGGCGTTATCTATTACCTTTTAGCTCTGAAAGAGACACATTTAGTTTATCAAAGCAGGTTATATTGCCATATGTGATTTTAAGAGTGGAGAATAATTTTTGTTTAAAATAATATTCTTGTTTAACAGAACTAACAGATCGTCATATCATCACTGAGATCAAGAAGTATAGGTTGGATTAGAAAATAGGAATGTGTTTACACTGTTGTCTGGAGTTGAGGAGGCCAATGAGAGGCAGAGAGACCAAAATACTTCTTAAAAATTTCATCTCAGACCTTCACTCTGCCACCCTGAATCCCCAGTTCTGCCTTAGATGGAGCTCTTTTGACTGCTTTAGTGTCCTCTCTCTGCGGTGTTATATGTACATGACTCTCACTGTGTCAAATCATATGCATTTATTTCTGCTTTTTCTCTTTGACCCTATGATCTGTGAGGGAAAGTTCATTCCTCAGGTACCAGTGTGCTGCAGGTCTTTAGCAGGATGGATCCATTGTTGATGTCACCCTGTACAGATCTTTTTAAATTGAAGCTTTTTCCTCTTCTCCTTAATATTTCTCCCTTGATGGAAATGTATACAGGCATGGGGAAATACACGCCCCTATAGAGAACACTCTAGCAATCTCAGTGGGTCATCAAAATAGTCTGCTAAATTCACATCGTGCTGAAGTGGAAACCTGCTGTGGTAGTTCAAGAAGGGGCTGCTGGGTGCTCCTTTATATCCGCTGACATCCTCTGAGTCATCTTCCTCTGTGTCTTTCCAAGGGTCCCGCCTCTATCATGCCCCAGCTGCCACTTCACCCCTTGTCCCTTCCAGATCTGGCTTCCTTCCTGACGTCCCTTTACATTTACGCTTCACTGAGACAGAAAGACACAAATCCATTTCCGGCATTAGCACAGATATGAACCAGAACAACATTTTGGTTAAACAGATTGAGTGTTACGTGGGCTGCGACTTGTGAATGCATCTGCTCAACCAGGCATTTGGTTGGATTCAAATGTATTGAAGCCAGGTCAGCAAAATAGTTCTTGGAGTCAGACTTTCCACAAGGATGGAGAAACCACTCGACAGAACACTTCATTCAGTGGTCTTTGTTGAAGGGTTTATTTCTGCCTGCATAGAAAGATAAATAGACATGTATGGTCGATATATTAAGCATCCTTCAAAATATTTTAATGTTGATCAGTCAAAACTTGTCTATAGCAAGTTTTTGTTTCATGGTAATAGATAGCACTTAGGCATTACTTGCTACGCATGAAGCATTGTACTAAAATTAGAAATGGCCCTTATCTCTGAACTTCTTGTTTCCCATGGGGAGGGTTCTCTCCTTCAGGAGCCGAACTGGCAACTTGTGACAACCCTATTCCAAGGTTCTCACCAGGATAAGTATGTCATCGACTATTGGATGACAGACACTGGTCTGTTTCTTAATTATGTAGAGATAGTTCATTTCCAGTTAGTAAGTACCAGGAATTCACTCTCTTCCCTCCCTCTCCACCCAGTGATGCTGTGGGCAATGAATGTCAGTTACCTTCTACTCTGCTTGAGGCCGTCCTTGCCCTCTGGATCCTATCACAAGGTCTGAAATGGTGGGGAGCATGGCAATAGGCTTTAGCATATCTAAACTAAAACACATAGTCCAGCATCTTTTAAAGTAATTAATCAATGTTTGATTTCAAACCAACTTACTCTTGGTTTATTTCTACCTGCGTCAGTCTCAAAACAGGTATCTTCAAATCATATTTACTTATGTATTATACATATATAGATATATTTTATACTAATATACAATATGTTATATAGTATATCGTACACACATATGTACATGAATCTTAAAGTACTATGGGGAATCAAATTATATATATATATATATATTTATATATATATATTATATATTGGTTATATCACCAATAAGTTAATCGTGATATAACCGATATATATAATCAGTTAATCAGCTTCCTGTAACTATAACAAACACATAAGATTACAACTTACAGAGAGAAAAAGTTCATTTTGTCTCAGATTTTGCAGTTTTAGTCACTGATCAGTTGGCTTTGGGTGAGCAAGACATTATAGTAGGTTTTTATGGTGAAGCAAAGATGTTTACCTCATGTCTGAGAAACAACAACAACAACAATCTTTAAAAACAAAAAAAAAGAGGAAAGGAAAGGACAATGTTCTGGAATATGCCCTCCATTACCTACAAAGGGTACTACCTCTTAAAGATTCTGCCAGCTGCTAACAGCAGCATAAGCTGTGGACCCAGTCCGTGACATATGGAACTATGGGGGACACTTCTGAACATGTGTATGTCACCATCCGGTATAGTAAAAGTTCTTTGTTGAATTCAAAACTTACACTCATAACTAACCATATAACTTCTTAATCATTACCCGATGGCTTTTAGAAGCCTGGCAGAACTGTTTATGGCTATGAGACAAGGGATCTAAATTCTGATTGTGTCTCTTATTGTCTCTGTGATTTGAGCATCAGTTATCACTGTAGGAAACAGAGAAAAGTAAAGGAGCCACGGACGTCCTCAGTAGGGTGTGCGCCTAATGTTCACACTGCAGTGAGGGGTTTTGTTAGTAGAACAGAGAGTGGTGGAAGAGCAAGGATAGACATATCCCACAGAAAGTGGCATGATGGAACTCTGGAAACTGAGGCTACCACTTGATTCTGAAGGCTTGACTTTCATACAAAGAACTTTGGGTATTTGTTTATTTATTTGTTACTAGGAATAGTAAAATGGATACTGTTTATTAAACATTATTTATCAAGTTTTTAGGTTTCTTATACCTATTTTAAAAATCAACACTAAAATATAGCTGCGATTATTCTCCCATTCTTGGCTGGAAACTAAGAATCAGAACAATTCATAACTTTTCTAGGAATTACTGACGATCTGATGGGATCAACGGTGCTTTACTTTGAGAGAATGAGGTAACTCCACAGAAAATGAAGCACCTGAGGTCAATCGTGAACAACTGGGAGGATTTGAACAGGAGAATATGAGAAGACACAATTCCAGGCTAAGGAAACCATCTAAGAAAAATAAAAAACATGGAAATAGAAAATTAATAAGGCACCTAAGAGTTTGGGGAGAACGGCAACCTAATACATAACCCTGAAATTCTGTTGTAAGGTGAATTGCAAGATGAAAACTTGCTCAAACATATTCTTCTGAGCCTGAATGCATTTCTTCTTCCTCTCTTGAGGTCTAGGCTCCATGGAGAAATTTAAACAAGGTTTTCTATTACTGAATTGGATGAGCATCTTAAAAAACAGCTGTATCTTTATCAAAAGACAACATAATATTAATTTCTCACTGGTCCTGGGAACTCATGTAAAATGTATGGGCTGATTTTTAATTTTCTCTAGTGCAGGTGGCATGCTGTGGTGGGGGTAGGGGGGTGGAAGGGGAGGAAGTTTGTAGCAGAATCAGTTAAGTCACGCAGACCCATGCATGGAATGACCTTGCTTGCGTGCCAAACTTCAGGCGGAACAATAATGAGAAGGTAGCAGAACTAATCAATTTGGATCAGGGCCCATTCCCTCCACCACTTGGGCCACTTAGAATGCAGGCAGTGTCCTGAGCTTTTCCTCAAGCTTGCCCTTTGAACACAAACACAATGCTTTCTCTTACATAACTCAACAGAAAATGTAGATTTGCCATCTAAAATAGAAGCAGAATTAGTGTCCTTGCTAATAGAACTATTTTTCTTTTGTTATCCTTTCCTTTCTTCAACTCTCCCCTGTTTTCGACTTCCTGGATGATTTTATGCATCTTTCTAAACCTGAATCCACACCACTGTTGATTCCCAGAAATCAGGAGTACTTCACATGCCTTTCTCTTGAAACACTAGCATGATCTCTCTGGAAAAGTACCAAATTTCCCCTAACCTCAGTGTACTCATCTCTGAAATGGAGACAAACCAAGATTTTTATAACATTAGAGGGGGAAATGTATATAAAACATTTTCCAATGTTGCTGTTGCTTATGACTGTGTTTTAATCCTTCTCCCTAGAAAAATAACTTCTGCTTTTGAAATATGATTTTAGCATGAATTTTCTAATCTTAGACAAGTATCCTAATCTTTCTGATCCTTGATTTTTCTTTTTGTAAAATAAGCATACTTATAATCAGTCTTATGAAATTGCTGTGCAGATTAACTGATATAATATTGGTGATATAAATACTTGTTCCATTGTAACTCATTTCTACAGCTCTTTAAGAGTACACATTACTTATACAGTTTTGGAATATTAGAGATTGAATAATAATTCAGTAGTCATGAATTAAGACCTAGAGTCTGGGGATTTTCTTTAATACATGCTGTTTCATCTCTGTTGTAAATGAATATATTTTTTCCACTCACATGAGTGCTTTTGCCATTGGCTACATGGACAGAAGCCCAGGAGATCCTGCCTCTCTGGAATTGCTGGAGGAAAAGGCTGAAGAGGTTACATATCTCTGATGGTTAGATGGCATCAAATGTCTGGTCGGTGGCACTGCTCAGTCATGGCCAGAGAGCTATTGTGAAGAACATGATTGTTTGCAAGATTTGCTATGAATATGAATTAGATTATAAATAGAGAAACTTCACTGCTTAGGGATTTTCAAACTATGGTGTTTCTACATATGGACAAAGTTTTGTGTCACACACACAAAATGCCTCTGTCCACCCCTAACAATTGGAATGTTAGCATACACAGTGTCAAATTGGATTGTGAACAAAAGCATGTTATCATAGCCTTTTAGAACACAACACAGCTTTTGTTAGAGGAATTTCAGTGTTTAAAAATTTTGGAAAAATACACATACAATTTTCTGGATTTTCATTAGGATAATCAGATCTCAATAATGAAAAAGCATGACAAAAACATGAGCTTTTTGGTTTAAAATGTTTTTCTGGACTATTCTGAGCATATTTTGGGGAGAGAAATGGCCTTCAAGAGACTGAAAGTTCCCCTAAACACTAATGAAGTGCGAAGTTATGATTCACTCTGGGTAGTAGATCAAGGAGAAAGAAGCCAGTGCACTTGGTTCTACCAGGCTGCTTTGTTCTGGGTTATGTGCCAGATTCTTTTCACATTCATTCCATGTGATCTACACAACAACTCTATGTTTTGGGGCATCTTATAAATGTTGATCCAGATGCTTGAAACTTAGGTTAATCATGACTTCACTCTTTGGGATTTTCTGGCCAAGCATAAAGATGTGTATAGGGTTCTGTTAATCAGAGGACCCTTTGTTTAGCTGAACAACTGTGATGACTTTGGATAGGCACTGTTGGAAGTAGAAACTTTTTCAGGTGTCTAATAACAGAATTTGAAATGCCTAGAGAAATATACCAGAGAAAGGAGCACTGTATCAAAAAAATTGTCCTACCTTCCATGATGAGGAGGAAAAAGAAAACTTCAGTCACAACAAGAGGGGGAAGAGACTTCAGAGAATTTATGTCCTTACATAAGAGTCTTTCTAAATTGTTTGCTTAGAGAGATGTGTGATGTAATCTCCCTGTCTATTTTTCCTATGATACTTTTAGTAAATTATGTGTTGCTCTCCAAAGCTCTGCTGCAAGTGAATTAGTAAAAGTATTTTAAAGAAGGTCAGGTTTCTGAATCCAATTGTGTTGAAATATTAACCATGAAACAACACTTATAGTTTTGGAGCTGGAATTCCAAAAGGTGGGCTGAGGAGTGTGTGTGTATGTGTATGTGTGTGTGTGTGTGCATGTGTGTGCACATGCGGTGTATATTCTCAATGCATAGCCTATGGTTAAAAACGTTAAGCTGAATGAAATGGATGAAGAAAACTATAGAATGTGAAGAAACATCAAGAATTCAATTTGAACACAGAAAGTACATTATCGAAACAACATTTCACTTTCTTCATCAGTGAAATGAGACTCTTGGATATTATGCTCTCAGAAATCCCTTCCGGTTCTCAGGTTCTCTTATTTCTATACCCACTTTGGTTTGTCTTGAGACACAGGCAAGGCCCTTTATCTCAGAGTTCTTTCAACTGTGATAAATAAGACACCAGAATTCCCTATTTGCAAACCCCCACCCTGCTCAGTATTTCCAGTGTGAGTCAGAATTCTTGTCATGACACGAGTTCCTTGGCCCCAAAGGCTATTGCGAAGGGTTGAACAGAAGAACCTGGTTTTGCTCTGTGGCAAAAATATCAAGCGATGATCTATGTGCCCTCAACTTTCTACCATATCTTTTCTCAGTTTTCAGTACTGCTGTCACCAAATACCAAGACACATAAGAGCTTTGGCGTGAGAAATAATACCCGAAATTTTGTCTGAAAATAAACTTGGAGTATTTTAATCAATTACACATTTCTTCCAAACACTTACAAATATATTCAAGCCAGGACTTAAATGATGCATGAACTCTAAGGAAAAAGGAGACAAACATTGTCTCTGTCCTATTATTGATTAATTATACAAAGAAAGAGAAGAAAGTGAGCAGTTCACTGGGCAAGAATTAATGGGAAGGGCAAGGGCAGAATGGCATGAGACTGCAGAGAAGAGTTACTTTAGTCCAGGCTCAGGGATCAGAGAGTCAGTGCCAAAGGATATGAAGTCTACCAAGAGACTTAAAAGATAGGTATGAGTTAGCCAGCCACAGAGAGAGTAAAGAAGGCACTTTCAAACATAGAAATCATCTCCCAGTGGTGTAAGGGAAGAGGGTAGCTTTGAGCACTCAGGAAACCAAGAAGAATTCAGCCTGGATAGATCATGGAGCTGGGGAGAAGTACTGCAAGACGAAATTGGGGAGGCATCCAGAGTCCTGCTCTTAAAGTTTCGGGAAATCATTTTATGATTGTGGATAATATGGTAGATATGAAACCATTTTAAAAGCATGCATTTTTAAAAGCTCACTCTTGCTAGACTTGGAAAATGTTTTGAATGCCAGCAAGATCGGAAGTGGTAAGACAAAAGATGGTGATACATGGACCAGAGTGAAGGCAATGAAAACAGGGATAGACAGTCCTAACTGTATAAAGGAAGTAGAGTCTTTGTGTGATTTGTTTTTTTAGAGGATTATTTTATTTTCTTGATCTATTCTGTATTTCTTGGATTGAAGTGCTTAAAACAAATACCATGATACCATCAGAAGAGAAATAATGTCTCTTTATAATTTTCTTACTGCCAAATATTATGTACCATTCTTGCTCCAATACTCTCGTATCTTCAGTCTTTCTTTTATTCAAACATGCATTTACTGAGTATGTATACATATATATGCCAGATACTAATGATATATACATAGAAGACATAATGAAGAGGCAATAAAGACACTGTTCTTAGGAAGCTTATGGTCCATGAGTATTGCCAACAACAACAACAACAAAAAAAAAAAGTAAATCAATGAATGTAAAACAATTTCAGACAGGACTAAGTACTATCCTACAGGTAAGGTAGAGAGTGATGGGAAGTAAATGTTTCACATTGGAGAGCAGAGGATTTCCCCCAGAGAAAGGACATCTGAACTGAGAACTGAGAAACTCACACGAATATCTGGGAGAGAGGTATTTTTGCAGGGAGATCCATGAGGGCAGGCTCCTTAAAGTGAGACGTCCTGACTACACTGTTTAATTGTACCATCTAGCTCTCTCTGCTACTGAATCCTGACTCCACTGTGCTCTCTGCTTCCCTCCGTTCTATTTTGAAAAGGAATTGTCAGTTTCTAGTATGCTACATACTTCATATTTTCACCTTGGTATTGCTGGTCCATGTCTCTCCACTGGGATAGAGGGTCTGGGGGGTCTAGCAGGGCACTTTTCTTCACTGGCATTTCCCCAACACCTAGGAGAGTTCCTAGCACACACACAGGGCTCAATACTTTTAAGAGACTGCCTGGAAGAGTGAATAATCAGTGGCTGGAAACAGAAAGAAAGGCAATTTGACTGAAGCATCATGAGTGTGGAGAAGTGAAGTAGAATATGAAAGAGTGATAGTAAAATAAATCACTCAGAGCTGTGTGGACCATATCACAGGGTCTGGTGCTTATTTTAAATGTGTTCAACTTTTCATAGAGGGTTTTGAGTGGGAGCACAAAGACACTGGATTTACATTTTTAACAGATCAATTTGAGTGCTACACGGAGAAGGAATTTTAGGGAATGGGAGAGCATAGAAGCAGAGAGATCTATGAAATGAAGGCTGCAGTGAGTCCTGTGCCCATATCCTCAGCCTTAGCGGATGCTCAGGGTTCACTGTCCTCAAGTGCAGCCTGCATTAGCCCTACAGTAATGCATTATGGGGGATCTGCCAACTTCCTTTCTGCTGGTGTACCTGAAGGTAACAACCTCTTGGAACCCAGTCCAGAGCTAATCAGAGGGGATATCTTTTATGCCAAGAAAACACAAACATGCTTCAGAAATGCAGCCTTGATTAAAAATACATGGACATTCTGAGGATCTAAGCTGAAGACATATGGCCTTTGATTGCCTGGCATTTTCAACTCATATAAGAACATTATGGTGCTGCATTATAGATGAGAAGACACATTTCACTATCTTAAAGAGAGGGGCTTTATGTGTTTTTTTCCTTCCCCTCCCCAACTTCCATATCCCACCCCGCTGCTTGCTCAGAGATGGAACTGTTCAATTAAGTCCTGATTAACTGTATTTCCAATTTATCACAGGAGTGATTTCTGCAGCATTGGTTGCTGTCTTTCTACATGGGAATGAGGGCTCACTCTGCCCCAAAGAAGTGTCTAAGAAGTGTCCATGCCACCTGTCTTCTTTGCCAGAAAGTTCTATTCCATATTTCCTTCACTATCCACCTCCTGCTGCAGGTCTTACATCCCTACTACAACTGGAAAAGGTGAATTAACTAATTTGATACAACACATCCACCATATGCATTTGGTATGTGTTTTGCTTAAGCCTTAGCAGAGCAGGATATTCTGGTGATTTTCTCGTCAAGAAGGACAAGACAGTATAGTGGTTTTGAATATAGGCTCAATCCTAATCAACCACACACACAAAGATAGCAATTTGAATTGCGATCTGTCACACACTAGCTGTGAAATCCTGGTTCATATTAATGGATACATTTGATTTTCAATTCTCTTTTTCTATGATGGGAATAATTACAGTTCCTTCCCACCAGGTATGAAACAAGAGGTAATTCCACAAGGTACTATTTCCCAAAGGGCTAAGCATAGTATGAGAGACATACTAACTACCTGAGAAGTTCTAGGGACTAATATTACTTCACTATTTCTATATCCATTACGTATATTCAATGCTTCAGTTATGTTTCTCTTAAATGAATTATCTAAGAGAAGTGATGTTCTAAGTTTGTCAAAACTGTGGAACAAGCTTAGGTGCCCTACAACAAATGAATGGATAAAGAAAATGTGAGATATATATATATATATATATATACACACACACACACACACACACACACACACACACACATAAAAAAGAATGACTTTATGACATTTGGTGGGAAATGAATGGCTTTGAAGAGAATTAAGCTAAGTGATATAAGCCAATCCCCCAAAACCAAAGGTCAAATGTCGTCTCTTATATGTGGATGCTAACATCAAAAGAAAGGAGTAGAAGAATAGAATTTCAGCAGATTACACATGGGCAATGAAGGGAAGGGAAGAAATAGGAAAGTCGGTGCAATGATTCTGACATAACTTTCTTTCTATGTATATGAATAGCCCACAGTGAATCTCTACATCATGTACAACCACAAGGCTGGGATCCTAAATTAAAATAAGGTGTACTTCATGTTTGTAATGATGAGTCACATAATACTGTACTGTCACGTATAACTAAAAAAAAAATTAAAGAATTATTAAAGCAGTAAATAAAATAATTCATGTAAGAAAGAAATATGTGTGTCAGTATAGTTCTCTTTCTTTCTATGAGCCAGCTTTCCCATATTAGAGAATTGGAACACTGTTCCTCATCCTTTGTATGTTTCTGCATCATTCAGAGTGGTGTAGAAATTAATACCAACAGGGTAAAAGACAATTGCTTGGATTTACATATGAACTAAAATATGTTCTAGCTATGTGCTATGTTCAGACTTACTTGAGTTTTCTAAATTTTATATGTGGAGACTTAATATCCAATGCAATATTATTAGGAGGCTGTGTCTTGAGGGTGTGATTAGGTCCTGAAGACCCCGCCTTTGTGAGTAGAATTTGTGCCTATTAAAGGAGACCTGAGGGAGCATGTGCAATGCCTTCTGCCATGTGAGAACACACAGATGGCATCATCTATGAAGCAGACACTCAATCTGCTTATACCTTGAGTTTGGCCTTCCCAATCTCCTGAACTATGAACTATAAAATTCCATTATTTACAAACTATCTAGTCTATTGTAATTTTTTAAAAGCAATATAAAGGAATTAAGACACTAGGAAGATCCTGAGACATTGTGGTGGTACCATAACCAGCTTGAATTCCAGTTTCTTTATCTGGAAAATGAGGATGATAATGACACTGACTATACAGGGTTTCTGTGGAGTTAAGTGGATAAGACCTTCAAAACCTTCAACACAGGAACTATGTTAATGTAAAGGATGAGTAAACATTCTCATCAACGTGGTCAACTTTATTGTTCATTATTTTGTCTTCTGATAACTGTTTTACAGACTTGAAGATCAATCTCACACTTTAAACTTGTTTGTACTCCTCTTAAATAGGCTTCTTTTCTAACATTTGTGACATTCTTGGGGTTGGTATGTTGTGCATGGCTGACTGAGGCAAGTTTTATGGTGACCAGCCATGCCATAGAAACACAAGCTAATCAGATTTTTTGCTAACACACTAATACAAAAAAAGGAAACCAATGCTTATCAAACATTGCCTCTTTACCTGTGATACCATGCCACATTTTTCAAAACCAATTAATATAGAGCAAGCAGAAAGATGATAGAAGAGGTACTTGGCGCTAGTCTGCTCTGCCCTGGGATAGACCCAAGGCAACAGGTATGTGACTGCTTGAGGAAGTGAGGGGCTGTGGGTGGCCACTGGAAATCATCAGCAAAGAAAAATAAAACTTGTTGAGCTCCAGAGTCCAGGGAGAATAACTAAGCAAAGGAAGTGGAAGAGCCTGCCACCTGGGGCCCAGCACCTCAGGTAGCCAAAGAAGGTGCTTCTCTCTAAGGAGGCAAAGGTGAAAGAACATGGCACACAGGTGGACTCTGCAGACAAACAGCTTAAATAAGTCAGTGACCTGACCTCTGCACAACAAGCCAGCTGTAGTGGAGAAATTTCACTTCTTCTCTCAGAGAACTCTGAGTGTGCCAGCCCAGAGCTCTCTTGACAAGGGTCTTGTTGTCTAAGACTAACCTGCTCTGGGGTCAGAATATCCAGCATAATTGCATCACAGAGTCCCTGTGGATGGCTTGCTGCATGGACTTGGAAGGCAGTAGCCACAATACGGCATTCTTTAGAGGAAGCATCTCTGACACAAACCCTCTGAGAGTTTCATGCTGTGGGAAGCAAGGGCTGTGATGGGGATGGGAGGACAGAGCACTGTCCTCTGTAATCCACAGTTTCAGAGAACCCTGAAATTGGTAGTAACACGAGCCATATGTGGCTTTCTGTGGAGGCCAAGCCTAAACCACCAAGCTGGAGGGCAGCAGGTCACTTGGTTCCTGTGACCCCTCCCCCAGGCAGCATCGAACAAGATGCTCAAATTGCTTCCCTCTCTGCTGGAGGCTTTGGAATTTGCTAAATTCTGAGCATGCAGACTAAAACCTCTGGGGAGAATATAATAAGCCTGGAATGGGTTGCACTCTGCCCAAACTCATTAGGTGAGAAGGTCTCACCTAGCGCAGCCCTAGCATCTGTCATGCCCTGAGACGCACAGAATGAAAACCTCCAGAGAGCACACACCCCTGGAGCAGCCAACATTCCACCTGGGGTAGCCTGTGTTCTGTCCCAGGTAGTTTGGTGACAGCTGAAAAGAATTTCAATAAGTTACAGCCATGACCCACTATCTTTGGCAGATTTCCACCTTAGGAGACCCAGAGAATAAGGTTAAATCAGCACAGCTCTTTTTTTCCCCCTTGTTTCCAAATACCTCAGCTGGAAGTAATTTTGACTTATCCCCCACCCTACTTTTATTTTTTCTTTTTTTATTTCTTATTTTATTTTTAATTTGATTTCTCTTCTTATTTTTCTCTACTACTTTTTATTTGTATTCTAATCTCTTTGTTTCCCTCTTTTTTTATTTATCTCTTTTTATTAATAAGCTATTTCCTTTTCTTCTAGTGCTTGAATGCAGCCTAGAACCTTGTGTACATAAGGCAGGCACTCAATCTCTGAGCTATAGTCCAACCTCAGCTGAGAGGAAGGAAGTTCAATTGTGGCCACAACCCAGTCCAGTTAGAACCCTGATGGATATCTCTACCATAAGAAATGGGGGAACATAAGTTTCCGGCTTTTGAAAGATCTCCTGCTACGACAAGTATAATGCTGGGGTCCAGATCTTGGGCAGATACTCTTATGGTAGCTGCAGAGATAATAAACACAAGTTGGTGACAATTCATCTGAGCAGGTCCTCTGCATCACAACTGCACTTGGTCTGATTGCATAGGGCTAAGGCTGAAGAGAAACACCATGCGTGGGGGGCAGGTGTGAGGAGCTGTGATTACATCCCCTGCCCAGCCTTGTGAAGCACCCAGATCTTTAAGGGCTTCAGCCCTTTCACTATAACTGGAACACACAGCATCAGATTCACTTTTAAGTAACAGATGTATTATCAGTGCCTGTGAAAATACGCAGCTCCAGATAGTGACTACCATTTCCATGATAGAAGTAACCAGAGAAGGTGCACCCCAGATGCTTTGCTGTCTGCACCATATCTGGTGCTGAATTACTAGAGTTTCTTTACTCTTCTAAGATTTGCAGAAAGTGAGTTTCTCTGTCTGATGGTATTCTCTATGACCAAACCCATGAATTAAAACCAAAGAAGTTTCAGGGAGATTACAATTATGGAGTTTCATTGGAAATAAACTCAACTGTAACAACAAACAGATACTCCAAATCACACTGGCAGAAGAAAGTAAGGAAACCACAGAAATGTCGAAGAAATATCCATCATGGCAGATGCAAACATTTCAATATATAAACAGAAGAAATAAGAAAAATCAAGGTGATAAGTCACCTCTTAAAGCTCAGAACTTCGTAGTAACAGATTACAAAAATATCAATGTGGAAGAAATGCTGGGCAAAAATTTAAAAGAATGACTTTAAGAGGTCTCAATGGAATCCAAGAGAACACAAATAGTTGAATGGACTAAGGAAGAGGGAATGTATAAAGGAGCAATTTGATAAAGAGATAGAGATTTTGAAAAACAAACAAATCTTAGAAGTTAAAGACTCAATAAGTAAGATAAAAAGAAAACAAAACAAAAAAGTCCGAGTCAAAAAACCTTTAGAGCAGTTTTGATGAAGAAGAATTTTGGAGCTTGAAGACAATGCAGCTCTATTATTACACTCAGATATCAAAAAGGAAAAAATATATTAAAAAAGAAGGAAGAGAACACACAAGAACTTGGGACACCATTAGAAGATCAAACACCTGCATAATTGGCATACCCGAGAGAGAAAAGCTACATCCAAGGATACAGAGAAACTATTTGGTAAAATAATAGCATAAAGTTTCCCAAATCTTGGGAAAGACATGGACATTCAGCACTGGAGGTTTTTACAAAGCCAAACAGACATAGAAAAGTCCCCCTCCACAACACATTGTAGTTAAATTTCAAAAAGTACGAAGAAAGGAAGAATATTAAAAGCTACAAGAGAGAAAGAAGTGCCAAGTCATATTTAAAGGCAAACCCATTAAACTAACTGCAGATTTTCAGCAGAAACTCTAAAGTTTCCAGGGGAGCATGGAATAATGTCTTTGAAATCCTAACAGAAAATAACTGCCAACTGAGATTACTGTACACAGAAGGTTATCCTTCAGAATCAAAGAAGAAATAAAAACCTTCCAAGATAAGCATAAACAAAGGGAATTCATGACCAATAGAGCAGCATTACAGAAGATGCTTAAGGGGATCTTATATTCAGAAGAGGAAGAAATATAAACAAGACCATGAAAGCGTGTAGAAGAATAAATCTCACTAGAAGAGTAGACATGCAAATGAGAAATAGGAAAATATTGTACATTATCAACACAATTAAACTTTAAACTTCTAAGATGAATAAGAGAGAAACAAAAGTATGTAAGATATCTAAAACAACCAGAAGAAAATCAACAAAATTAAGTGCATACCATTCCGTATTGAATCTGAAGATTTCAATTAAAAGACACAGAGTGGCTGAATGGGTTAAAAAAAAAAAGACCAAACAATATTCTGCAGAAAAGAAACTCATATAATCTTCAAAAATCATGTTACACTGAAAAGGAAAGGATGGAAAAAAGATATTTCAAACAGATGGAATCTTAAAGCAAGCAGCAGTAACTATACTTGCATCTGACAAAATAGACCTTAAGACAAAATCAGAAGAGTCAAAGCATTTCACTGTGTATTAATCAAAGGAATAAACACACCAAGAAGATGTAATAATTACATACACACACCCCAAACATCATACCACCCAGTTTTATAAAACAAATGCTGCTAGACATAAAGGAAGAGATAGTACCCAATGTAATAATAGTCAGTGTCTTTAATACAACAGTTACCAACAGATAGATGATTCAGACAAAAAAATTCAATATAAGAACATCAGAGCTAAATTATACTTTAGTTCAAATGTACATAACAAATGTTTCTTGAATAGTCCATCCAAAAGCATCAAAAAACACATTCTGTTTATTAGCACATGGAAATTTGTTCCCAAATAGTCCATATATTAGAAAGACAAAGAGAGAAAAGACCCAAATGAATAAAATCAAACACGAAAAATAAGGTATTACAACAGATACATTAGGGAGTATCTTACCAATGAATTAGAAAATCTAGAAATATATTTCTGGAGACATATGATCTAACAAAATTGAATCAAGAGGGTATAAGAAAATCTAAATAAATCAATAACAAATAATTAAATTGAAGCAAAAATAAAAAATCTTCCAATAACAAAGAGCCCAGGACTTGATGCTGAATTTACCAGGCTTTTAAGAAAGAACTTATACCAATGCTTCTCAAATTGTTCCACAAAATGATGTGGCAGCCTCCAGTTCCATCCATTTACTGGCAGATACCATAATTTCATTCTTTTTGATGACTGAGAAATATTTCATTATGTATATACCACCACATTTTCTTAATCCATTCATCTGTTGAAGGGCATCTGGGTTTGTTCCACAGCTTAGCTATTATAAATGAAACTTCTGTAAACATTGATGTGTCACTGTGTCACTGTAGTATGCTTATTTTAAGTCCTATGGATATATAATGAGGAATGGGATAGCTGGGTCAAAAGGTGGTTCTATTCCAAGTTTCCAGAGGAATCTCCATACTGCTTTCTATAGTGATTGCACCAATCCCTCCCCCCAAAAAACAAAAGTTGAATGTTCTTTCTGACACACAAAAAGGTGCTTATCAACAGAGGGGTAAGAACAGAAGATCACTGGGTTGGATAAAGGGGAATGAAAGGAAGGGGTTGGGATGAGAGTAGGAAAGACAGTAGAATGAACTGGACAACCCTTTTCTAAGTTAATACGTGAATATACAACCAGTGTAACACCACATCATGTACAACCACAAGAATGAGACTGTAATTATATGTGTATATGTGTGTGTGTGTGTGTGTGTGTGAAAGTACACTCCACTGTCATGTATTTCTAAAAGAAAACAAATACTTTTAAAATAATGAAAAGGTAAAGAACCCTCCCAAACTCATTTTATGAAGCCAGTATTATCCCCTTACCAAAGACTGACAAAAACACAGCACAAAAAAAAAAAAAAAAGAAAACTACTATAGGCCAATATGTCTGAAAAAGATGAAAAAATCCTCAACCCCATACAAAAATACAGAATGGGAGAAAATTTTTTTTTCAGATATTCACCTGTCAGAGGATTAATATTCAGAATATATAGAGAACTCAAAAAATTAGCAACAGAAAAAAACAAAGCACGACACAGTGGTGTACACCTATAATCCTAGTGGCTTGGGAAGCTGAGGCAGAAGGATTGTAAGTTCAAAGCTAGCCTCAGCAAAAACAAGGTGCTAAACAACTCAGTGAGACACTGTCTCTAAATAAATGCAAAATAGGGCTGGGGATGTGGCTCAGTGGTAGAGTGCCCCTGAGTTCATTCCCCAGTAATGAGAGAGAGAGAGAGAGAGAGAGAGAGAGAGAGAGAGAGAACCCCCCAAATAAACAGGCAAATGATCTGCATGAATATGTTACAAATGAGGGAGTACAAATAGCAAATAAATAGCTGAAAAAAAATGTTCAATATCTTTAGCCATCAGGAAAATGCAAAACAAACAAAAATTATATTGACATTCCACCTCAGTTAGAACAGCTATTATAAAAAAAAGAAAAAAGAAAAAGAAAAAACTGACAAATGTTGGTGAGCGAAAGCAATTCTTACACACTGTTTGTGGGAATGTAAATTAGTATAGTGCCATTGCAATTAGTATGGAGCTTCCTCAAAAAACTAAAAAGAATTACTAGGACAAAGAAAATGAACATGAAATATCTTACTAACAATTATTTTCTTTGCAAATTATGTTGGTAATCCATTGGGTTAAATGAAAATATATTAAAAGTAATTTCTCTATTTTTTTAAAAAAGGAGAACAAGGTAACATATTCTGTATCTTGTTGGTAGTACTATATATCCATATATATATGATGTTATTTTTTTATATTTGTGTTATCAAAATTCATATAATTATAATACTAAATAGGACAAATTGTACCATATATAAATTGTATCTCAACAAACAAGACTTTAAAAAGAAATCTAGTTCATAAAGTGTTTTAACAGTATTAGGCACATACTAACCACCTGATAAATAATGGCTATTATTATGATTCATTAAAACAACTAGCATCAAGCTGTTTCATAGTGGGGTAAGGAGGGGGAGCATGGGAGGAATAAAAGAAATCTAGATAGGGCAAAGGAGTGAGAGGGGAAGGGAGAGGGCAGGGGGTTAGAAATAATGATGGAATCTAATGGACATCATTATCCAAAGTACATGTATGAAGACACGAATGATATGAATATACTTTGTATACAACCAGACATATAAAAAGTTATGCTCTATATATGTAATATGAATTGTAATACAGTCTGTTGTTATATAACAAATCAGAATAAAATAAATAAATAAATAAAATTTAAAAAAAGAACTAAGAAGAAAACTATGACATGACCCAGTCATAGTACCCTGGGCACATTTATAAAGGAAATGAAAGCAGCGTACAAGAGTTCCCTGCAAGCTCATGTTCAGGGGGTACTGTTCACAATAGCCAAGATGTGGAATCAATCTAGATGCCTATCAACAGAGAACTATGTTCTGGGTACAGGCTATGCACAGTAGCGCACACCCCTTTATCCCCCCAGCTCAGGAGATAAAGGTAAGAGGATTGCAAGTCACAGGCCAGTCTCAGGAACTTAGTGAGGCACTAAGCAACTTAGCAAGATCCTGTCACAAAATAAATAAATAAATAAAAAGGGCTGGGAATGTGGCTCAGTGGTTGAGTGACCCTGGTTTCAATCCCCGGTACAAAAAATAAATAAATAAAATTCATACTTTCAGGAAAATTAATGGAACTAGAAGAAGATATCATCTTAAGTGAAATAAGTCAGACACAGAAAGACAAGTGGAGCACATTTTATCTGATATTTGAAAGCTTAAAAAAATACGAACTAAAAATAGAAGAAACACCATTAAGTATTGGGATGGGGAGGAGGAAGAAACAAGGTGGGTGAACATAATCAGAACTCAGTGTACACTTGTATAAAAATGCCAGTCAAATCCATTAATTTGCACAACCAACATGCTCTAATAGTAAAAACAATAATAATACACATAATACAGAATTTCATATGCCTAAACTCTATTCCCAAACATTCTACTTCAAACCTCTAGAGGGGAGGCTGAGAACTAGGGAATCTGTGTTTTTTAAAATGCTTCTCTTAATCCCTGATATTACAGCAAGCCGTTCCTAGACCCTGTTTGGAGACAGAGTGAAGTGGTATAAGACATCCTCAATACAGCTGTTTCACTTTGCTGAAAGAACACTGGGCAGCAACTGTCCCCTAGAGCTCAGGTTGCCAGGCCGTCTGTTTAAATCACCTCAGCTACGGCTTGAATGAGTCTCCCCAAAGTGTGTGTGTTGGAAACGTGGTCCCCAGTGCACTCATGTTGAGATATGGGACTTTGGGGAGGTGATTAGTTCATGAGGACTGTGCCCTATGAATAGGAATACCAGGATGGGAAACAGTAAACCAATAGGAAACCAGGATTCTAAGGGGCTTTGCTGTAAAAATCCAGCTCTCATTGGCTAGCTTGCTGCTCGCCAGGTGACACCCTCCCTCATGTTATGATGCAGCAAGAGGCCCTCACTAGATGTTGAGAAGATATTGTGCCAAACACCTGGACTCTTGGCCTCCAGAACGGTGAGCCAAGTTAACCTCTTTTTATTAAATTAACAGAAGATAAAACTGTCAATGAGAAAATATTAACCGATGCCATGTTGGGCTGGCTCTTGCTGGGAACTCCCATCGTCTTATTTTTCCCATTCTCTGTCTATCCAGTGCTGTGCTTCTTGGTACCTGTTTTGAACATCAGAATCTCTTCAGTTTCTTTTTGAATCTCCCAAGTGATTCCGATGTGTATTCTCCCATTATTATAATTGCTAGGTGGAAGCATGGGCTTTGGATCTTAAGGATCTTAAGAATCTTCCCAGGTATAGGAGGTTAAATAGTGTTCTTCCAAAGTTCATACCCTCCAGGAGTCCCAGAGTGTGACTTTATTTGGAAACTGGATCTTCACACGTGGAAACTTATGATACAAATCTTTTGTCTTGCAGATGTCAAGATAAGGTTCAGGGTGGGTCCCAAATCCAGTGGCCCATGCCTCTAAAAAGAAGTCGCACAGACACACAGGAAAGAAGGTCATGTGACAACAGGGCAGATTGGGGTGACCTAATCACAAGTCAGAAACTGTCAAGAATTCTGGGAGCCACCAACAGCGAGAAAAGGGCAGGGAAGAATTTTTCCCTAGAGTCTTTAGAGGAAGGACATCTGTGCCAAAAGCTGGGATGCAAATTTCTAGACTTCAGAAATGTGAGAGAATAAATTTCTGTTGTGGCAGCCACAGGAAACTAATATATGGCATGATTCTAATACATGGCCAAGTTCGGTAGCTAGTGTGGCGGGGAGACTATGATTAATCATATGACATCATCTTGACTTCCATTCCTTTCTTGTGGCACGAATTCCCTGTATGATGTCTAACCCAGCTGCCCTCAAATAAGTGGAATTCTTACACAGTAGCGACTTTTCAAAGATCTCACATGACCCTCATAGGACAAGAGGGACACAGGTCTTTTAGGAACTATGTACCCGATTTAGTCTGTCTCTATTTTTGTTCCCCTTTCTTTAAAAAAAAAAAAATTCCCTGTATGAGAATTCCAAAGAGAAGATTTTCAAAGAGAAAAGCACAATCATTACAGCTGAGAAACTGCTCTTGAAACTTATTAGCTTATGACTCATACTCCTGAAAGGAGCTAATACCTTAATTTCATATTTCTCTGCTCAAATGCAGACCAAGGCGTAAACTGAAATGAAACTTTACACTAATGGCTTCTTAATTATACCCATCTAAAAGCAATTACCTGAGTTTTAGCAGATACAAAGTTAGGGTTGATGGGACCAGCAGATGAGAAATAAGAGGAAAGGTCATCGGTAAAAAAGGATCAGTGGAGAGGAGATAAAACACGGTGAGGAGAGAGGAACACACCAGAGATAGGGAAAGGTTGACAAGTTTCTAACAATAGATGTGCCTGGTTTCTGAAACAAGTTTGCCCCTTCCTCCCCTGTTAGAAATGAAGCTAAAGAAGAAATGTTTTATTTCAAGATAGAAACCAACTCCATTTGAGACCTTGTTAACTGAGATAGATTGACTTGATGCCATATTTGGAAACCAGAATTTGCTAGTGAAACCAGGATACTAAGGCAAACGGATGGAGTAAACATTTCTGATAAACTGCCCATTAAGCAGGAGCATATGTAGAATAAACCCAGTTCTCAAAATCATGCCTAGCACCGTGTGTGCATGGGGTGTGTGCATGTGCATGCCCAGATGTGGAAAATGTTCATTGAAGTGTTCAACTGTCCTCTGAGTGGGAGTGTTGGACGGCACCATCCCTTATTCCATATGCTTTTCTGCTTTGTTTGGATTATTTGCAAGGAGTCTATGTTCATTGTGGATAAAAGGAGAATTCTAGAAATAAAAATCAGATATAAATGAACCAATCTAGTAGGAAATAGTCAACTTTAATTTATCTTCATTAAAAGCTAAACTAACTTAGGGATTAGATTCTAGGAGCAGGCTTGACACACTTTTTAACACAAATAGGAAACTCACACTGAGATCCATGGGCCATAGCCCATTTCGTGGGAGTTATGTTTTATTTGGGTCCATATGACCATTGAGCACTTGAAAGTTCAATGCCTTTGGATGTTTTCTTCAATTCAATATAATCTTCTTCCTTCCACCTCTTCCTCTCTCCCCATCCCTTCTTTCTCTCCCTCTCCCTCCTCCACTTCTACACACACACACACAGACACACACACACACACGCATGCACAAACATATAGTCCTCTTTGCTCATAGCCTTTAACTTCCTGACACAGCATTTGTGTCTACAAGCCTCTTCCTTAATTGGAGTCTCACTATCCATTCTGTTCTTGGTGAATAAGGGCAGTATCTGGGTAAATGGAGTCTTCTTCAGGAAGACTGATGGGTATCCAAGTCCTCTAGGATTTTCCTACTGTTTTCTTTACACATCAGTTATTAGAGTCATTTCTTCATTTAGAATCTTTGGATTTGATCTTCCCAAGCCCATATCATATTTTCACTGTAGCCATAAACTAGGTATAGATCAAACCTGGTGGTCACATTGTACACTTCTGGTTACCAATGTCCATTTAAACCCCTGTGATTTGGCAGTTATTCCATGTGTAGAGTCAGTAGGAAAAACTGGTTTCAGGCATGGAAGTTTCCTTGCCTTATTACAGCATTTACTTCATTTCTTTTTCATTTTTTCCTTTTTTTGTGTGTGTGTGTGTATGTGACAGAATTAAAAAGACAAGGCACTTTTTTTTAGCATCATCAACAAAATGAAAAAGCAAAATTAAGGTATGTTAGTTTTCTATATTCCTTATCTTAACAGTTACTTTATAAGTGACGACTCATTATAATTTTCATAGGAAAGCTTGGTGGCAAATTTTACTCCTATTGCATAGGTGAGGACATTGACTCATTGGACAAATACGATTTTTGAAGGCAGTGCAGTTTAACATGTTAGAAACAAATCCACAATCTCTTTTCGTGATGTCAAAACACGAACCATGGTCCTAGGTGGATTCTCCAAACCTAGAATTAAATTCCTTCACTCTGCCATGTTCATATTAAGATGAGGTCCTACTAATTAAAGTAGGGTTGGCACTAGAGAAACAAGTGAACAAAAGTTGGGCACAGCAAACAAATATCAAGCAAAGTAAAATGCCACCTAACTATGCCTTAAAGAAATAAGGATTGGATATTTATAAAATAAATTGCACATCATTAGTAAAATTCTAATAAGAATTACTTAGTTGTAGGGTTTTTATTTGATTCTTTACCTTTCAAATGTTTTCAAATGAAGGTAAGCAGTAAAGAACATTTTTGTTGTTGCTTTTTTTGACTGTTCTGTTTTGTAGCTCATTATATGTACTAAGGATAATGCGCAAGCTTTCCCCTAAGACTGTCCCTCACAGCCCCCAGAAGGAAACATCCTTGCTGATAAACTGTGAGACAACAAATGTCTATTGTTTAAGTAGCGAGCTGTGGCTCATGGTTATGGCAGCCTTAGGAATGTAATAGCCTGTTTTAGTTTTCTCATTCTACCTGTCTTCTTGTTTACTTATTTATTGTCACTCTATTTCTCACTGTGGGCAAGGGACCTATTCTTCAATGCTATACCTGGTTCTCAATTGTTGGCTTCCACATGCTAAATACTCATCAAATGCTTTGTGAAACAGTAAATGCGATTTTTTTTCTTACATAGTTAAAAAAAAAGCTAGAAATATAATTTTAGGCAAAGTTCGATCAAACAACTAGATGACGTCACCAGCATCTAAATTCTGCCTCTCTCTCCCTCTATGGTTCTCAGTCCCGCTTGCTCTGTCTCTCACGCGGATAGTGGTGTCAACTTCATCCTATGTTTGGCTTCGCCAGTGGAAACCAGATGGCTCCAATCATCCGCGATTTCGTCAGTCAGGATCTTTAGCTAAAAGCAAAAATGGCTAACACTAAAAGAAATCCCCTAAAATTAGCAAGGATTTCACATGCTTCTCAATGGAAACAAATATAAAAGGTATTTGCTCCCTGGGACTTCACGTGTCCACATTTAAATTCAGGTGGAGACAGGTGGTGGACTCCCTGGCTAACAGAGATGGAAGAAAGGAGTCTTGTTTGTATTCACTGTCTGGCATTAGGCTGCCCTAGGTTCATCCCTGGCCCAGTGACCACAGGACTGTTGTCAGGAGTCGGGGATGGGCAAGCTTGCTCTAGCAGACTGAAGCTCTGAAGGTGGATATGGAATCGCTGTCTCCAAATCAAGGACTCTTTAGAGAGGTTAATGGGTAATTGTGGGCTAAAGACACAACCAAAAACGACCATCTGCGCTGTCCAAATACACAAAATTTTTGATCCACCGGCTTCCATCAACAGTACATAGACCAAACAAATACTTCATGTGTCTGAACCAGTGTGTTTTCCCTGCTTTGCTTCCAAGTTCTACCCTTTCAGATTCATTGCTTTGTTTACTCTGCATAACACAAATCCCAATTAAACCAACACTTACATCACTCACATCCCTTTCTCAAAATTCGATGATTCATTAAATGGATTTCAATGACTTTAAAAGATTTCCTATACCTCAAAAGCACCCAACTGACCCTTTAAAGATATGAAACTCCGTTTTAAAATGGACAGATTCCTGAATGTGGGTCTTAGTATATAAACCAACCATTAAATGTGGTTCTATCTATAATTTAGGAAGAGAAAGCAGAGCATTTCTTCAAATTTATTTTTTTTTGTTATTGTCATGGAGGGAGGATTATTCCCTTCACCAATTGGTTTCATGTTTTTAAGTTTTCTTGATTGATGCTCTGGGTAAAAGCTTCAAATGAACAAAATTTTTGCTAAAAGCTGTACTTATGTGATTCTCTCAAACCACTAGCATTTAAAGGCTAGAATGCACTGGTTTCTAGGGTATAGAATAAAAGGATTTAAGAACACAATTAGTAACTTGTTCCAGCAATTAGAGCTGAGTTTAATTACAAACTAACCTCTTGATAGACCATTTGACAGTCAGTGCAAAGTGAGAGAAAGAGATCAGAAAACTGCTAGAAGCAGCAGCAAAAGAACTTTCTCACATATTTATTTTTGCTCACATTATCTCCAGGCCTGGTGTTGCTTTTATGAGAAGAAAAAAGGTAACAGATTTTGTTCTTCCCAATGGTTTATTTTTTAACTTGGCAACAGGGTTTTTTATTTTGATTTTTTATTTTTGCATGCTTTCTGTTCCACCTATCCAGACATCAAGCTGGGATTCTGGACTTGCTGCTCATCTGATACCAGGGGTGCCCATCATGTGTCTCCTTCTCCGTCCCAAGAGACATGTCTTCTTAGTAGGGTGGAGGGCACCAAGCTCATTTAAAGCCTAAAGTATTAAAACACACAGGGTTTCTAAATCTCCTGGTCCAAATCAAATATATTAGCACAGTTGATCAGGAGAAGATGCACCCTGTCCGACGTCATGGCACTGGGCTGCAGCAAAGACCTCAGCCCAGAATTCTATAGGTTAAATGGTGGAAAGGCCACTCTTTGGAACAAAGGAAGGGTTTATGGCTCCTGTGGTTGCATTGGAGTAATTTATTTTCTTCCTGTTAGCATTTCCCAAAATGGAGCCCTCAAAAAGATAAATAGGAGGTCATTCTTTCAGTGCTGCATTTTTCCCTTAAGGAAAAGTAATGGACTCAGATCCATTTACTGGGCATGTTACACGGAAACAACTCTATGCATAGCCGTGCTGGCCCTGTGCACAGAGCGAATTACATTAGAGGCAGAGCTGAGCTGAGTGGGAGAAAGTATGCAGTTAGGAATTAGGAGAATTGGCACGATGCCCTACTCTACTATTTTCTGGTCATAAGCAAGGCTTCTTGCCATTTTGCTTCTCTTGACTTTTAAGTACAAAAGAAAAAAAAATCTCTTACCCATCTTTGCATTAGTTTGGCAGATATTATTGAGCACCTACTATGTGTCAGACACTGTAATAAGTTCTGGAGGTACAAATCAAGCAAAGCCTCTGATCTCACAGAGTCTTTGCTATAATTAGAGAAGACTTATGACAAGGTAGATGTTTAAGTAGGGAGATAAAAAAGACAGGAAATGTGTCCTATGACAACCCAAAGGAGGAACATTTGAAGCTTAGGGATTGGCTAATGCGAAGTTCCTGAGCCTGGACACAGTAGACATGTCTGATGCAGAACACGAAAGTCATGACTTGTCCATGAATTAAAAGCTTAGTGTATGCATTAACAGTGAAGAAGTGGTAAAAATCAATGCTAATAACATAGGCTGTTTTCTTTATTAATGAAAATCATATTCTTTTAAGGTTATATGTGACTCATAGTTTTCTGAATTTTTTCAGTTCTCTGAAATCAATCTTTAACAGTTTTATAATATGTTTCTTTTAAAAGTTATTATAGGGGCTGGGGATGTGGCTCAAGCGGTAGTGCATTCGCCTGGCATGTGTGCAGCCTGGGGTTCGATCCTCAGCACCACATACAAACAAAGATGTTGTGTCCGCCGAAAACTAAAAAAGTAAATATTAAAAAAATAATTCTCTCTCTCTCTCTCTCTCTCTCTCTCTTAAAAAAGTTATTATATTTATATAATATAATAAATTTATATTATAATATAAATTTTGGAGCCAGTAAAAACTGTGAGAAGGAGGACTATTAAGTCTGATAGGCTGAGTCAGTCTTGGACTCACCATTTGCAGGCTGTGTGGTTTTAGACTTGTTTTTGTTCAAATCCAAGTTTCCATCTCTATAAAAGGGGATTTAAAGAAGCATTTTTGAGGGTTTAATGGTACACATGGAGGTCAATGATGTAGCACAGCAGATGACCCTGGGAAGAGTAAAGATTGACTGTTATTCAGGATGACATGTTCATCCATCCTCATTTTGTTGTTGTTGTTAACACTTTACTTCCCTCCTATGAAAAACAAAGGGCCCTTAAGCCAAGAGTCCTGTTAGAAGAACCACAGTGTTCCCGACTCCCTGCACTTGCTCTCTAAGGAAAACGTAGACACAGGTCCAGTGCAGCATATGGGTTTTAAGTGAGCCATGGTCCAGTTTCTGCCTCTGTTGCTAAGAGGGAGAGAATGGAGTGGCCCCTGCCATAATCCCTGCTTCTGTCACAAATCGCTTACTGCTCTAAACCCTTGTGTGGCCAAGGAGAAGGTTGGTTACTTTTTTTCATTAGTTGCAGAAGTGAGGTTGGGAAAACGATCCAGGACTTGTGACTTCTAGTGCATCATTGCTGCCTTCACCTGTACTGTCAAAATCCATCCATGTAGCTGGGTGTAGCAGCACATGCCTCTTATTCCAGTTACCTGAGAGGCAGAGGTTGGCAAATTGCTATAGGGCCAGCCTGGCCAACATGGAGACATCTCATCTCCCAAATCAATCAATCAATCAATCAATCAATCAATCAATAATTCATGAAAAGATGGATCTCATACTAATGTTTGCTATACTTCATACTTCCTGAGATATACCATGATATCTTTAGCGGGCTAAATATATGCTCACGACTCATAAAGAGTACATTATCTTATTTCTAGACCATGCTTCCTGCTAAAAATAAGAAATGCCTACAATCCTAACAATCCACTGCTGTTCACAGTGAACCAGCTCTTTAAGAGGCAATCTTTTTAGATTTTGGGTCACGAATCCCTTTGAGAATCTAAAATTACGAGTGCTGGACTGTTCCCCCCAAATGCTCTTGTAGACATAATAGACCGTATTTCGTGTGAATTACCAGAGAGCTTGGGACCCTAAGAAAACAACTGAGGCCCCTAGTGTAATAATTTCATTCTCTGTAAAATCTTGATTTTTTTCATTGTCTTTGGCTATTATGCTATTTTAAGGGTGGCTCAGACTAATCCTTCAAGTGCTTGTGGTGCCTTAAGCCTGGGGGACTCCTGGGGCAAAGCAGGAGTTGAGAGATCCTCCCTTGATTCCCTCCCTTGTCTGTCTTTTAGCAGTTACCCCCCCCATCCCAAGGCTGTGAATTACCATAGATTCTCCCCGAGTCTCAGAGCCTGGAGAGATCATTTGGGCTAAGCCAAGAACTGTTAGCTTAAGCCAGTAGGCAAAGAGCTGCTGAGTTTCTCCTCATTTATTGAAATAAGACTGTGACACAATGGCACCTACCACTTCCACCAAATATTTGTTCATCTTTATCTACTGTATATTATGTAGTAATTTTATTTCATTTAATTGAGATTATCTAACATTAAGTGGGTAAGAAATAGCAGATTTAGTCTCTACCTTCATGGAGTTTACAGGTAAATTAAATTATTCATTACCATTAGTAATATTATTCCTTGCATTTAATTAGACTATCGATAATTCATAATCAATGATGGCAAACATTTGAGGAACCAGGTTACATATTCATTCTGTAACTGAATTTTCCAAGTAAATTCACATATTGCATATTACCATTCTTAGGTCAATAGATGAGAACAATGAGTCAGAAATAAGTAAGTAACTTGTCCAGGTCACACACTGTCTAAATGGAAGGATTTACAACTGTTTGACTTTAGTTCTCTGCTCCTGAACTCTATGCTGTGTTCCTGCTCCTATTGTTAGGACAGCTTTCTAATCAAGATTAAACTCTGAAATTCTCTAATTTACCACATTAATCCTAGGGCATAATTCTTATTATGTATTTGGCAGGGGGGGATTGTAAATGGACACAATACCTTTGTTTCACTTTTTTTTTAATGTGGTGCTGATGATTGAATCCAATACCTCACATGTCTTAGGTGAATACTCTACCATCGAGCTACAATGCCAGCCCTTTTATTTTAACAAATGAGGGAGCCGTGTCTTGAACAGAAAAATTATTTAAACACAAATTTACCCATCCATAAGTGATAGACTGAGGATTCAAGCACCAAAATTCTGTTTTTGAGTAAATGCAAACACACACACACACACACACACACACACACACACACACTCACACCAGTTGGGAGAAAAATGTATAATGAAAAATATAAATTAGGAAATTAATACACAAGATAATTAAGTGATTAGGAACAAATTTCCCACATAGTAAGAGATTTCTTATTACCACTTTTGAACCCCTGGGAACTCTGGACATCTGAGGTATAGTCAGGTTTTCACCATTTCCACTGTGGCTACTTTGTTAAGCAGTGTTTTGTAGATAACTGTTCCTTATCTCATCACCTTAAAGTCATGGACCCTGCTCTCTGACAATATTTTTGTTCTTGGCATAACTCAGCAGAGACCTCAGGATACACCCCTTTGTAGAGGCATATCTCTTCTTTGACTTAGTTTCAGACTTATTTGTGTTGGAAGTTATTTGGTCTATTCTGGTTTTGTTTGCCATTATTTTCAGCCTACATGACAACCTTTCCATAGACATCTCTCATCTGTCTGGGCTAGGGGGAGAAAACATTCCCTAGATGATAAGGAGAGGGAAAGAGAGAGAATGAGGGAGGGAGAGAGAAAGGGAGAAAGAGGCAAGGGGCAGAGAGAGAGAGAGGAGGAGAGATGAGTCTGTATGTGTGGCTTGAAAAAGAACATACAAAATTGCCATTTTTATGATTGATTTGTAGTCTCTGTTAAATTTTTGTAACTTTAATTATTTTCAACTGTGAAAGTATTTACTTTGACATTTGAGTTGATATTAAGCAAGATTATAAGGTTTTTATTTTTACCCAAAGGGGAACACAGGTTTCAGGAAGATTGAGTAATGTTCTTGCAGGGCACAACTCCATCTTTGCTGCAAGTCTGAAGTGAACCTCTGAGTGCTTCTCCTCTTTCTCTTAGCCCTCAGGGTACTGTGTAAGATGGGGTGGGCCACTAGAATCCTATCAAAAGCACACTGCTTGTTATATCCACACTTCCTTTGGGTCTGGTTTGCTTACACCTTTGCTTTTCCTGTGACCGAAGGTAATGAGCTTGGATGGAGTGGGGTTGGCACAGAGGCACTGACAATCCCCTTTATACACACCGTTGTTGGGTCTATATCTTATAAGTGACCACGCTGTCATTTATCTTTCTTAATCTTCATACAAAAACCTGTTATAAAAAAACATGCCACATTTGGCCTATTATCCCTTTGGGCAGATGTTCTTATTTACAAACTGACTTAAGAGACTGTGCTCAGAGTGGTTGACCAGTTGGCCTGACTTCCATTTCATTTTCCATCATGTATGTAAATGCATTCAGCAGGCTCCTATGTATTTAGATGTGCTCTTTGCATAATCCCTAGGATGAGTTGCAGGGATTTTCTTTCACCTATGCAAAGTGTAAAGGTAAAGTCTTATCCTGAGATTCTTTCTTCCCAAAATTTTATTCATTTTCATGTGGGGAACAGGCTGGAAATGGGAAAGAGTACAGAATAGATCCTATTTTATTTTATGGTAAAACTGACATTCCCTCTTCCAACAGGCTTCTATGCTCATTATAAATTTGCTGCTGAAGAGAAATAAACATCATTTCTCTTAAGTCTGTAGCATCCCTTAAGGTTCAAGTGTAAATATGCATGGTAATACTGGTAATGCACCACATGCCATTTCCTTCACTAGGTCTAGAGTTCTCTGAAGGCAGAGACCTGCTCATTTGCTACTGCTTATTCCTTTATTCCAAGCTAAGTAACAACAGAGCACAGCCTTGGTTCTGCACAGCCTTGGTTCTGCCATGGTGATAACCACATCCACTAAACTTATTCCATTGTCCTGTTCTCTTCTCTTGTATCTTCCTCTTGCTCTACGAAGACTTCAGAAGCCATATTTGTCGCATGGAGGAAGACGTGAACAAAATTAATGTGACAAGTCAACAAAGCCTAGTGAACCATGCCAAACCTCAGTCGCCATGCTAGGGTTTATAGGCCAAGTGGAGCCCAGGGGTTAAACCAGGACTGGGAGCCTAGATGCCACGGTTTGAATATCAATCCTACCACTGATCATTGGTGTAGTTCTTGTAAAATACTTCAGCCTTACTGTATCTGTATGTAAACTGAGGACAATAATTATGCATACTTTAGTAGTTAAGAGTATTAAAGGAAATAAGCCAAATTGTTTGTAATTAATTATTAGAGAGTGATGATGCATCATAGGTTAAATATTTGCATATTCTCACCATGTACAGGTGGTAGAATTAAAACTTGGATATATTAAAGAACAAAGCTAAGAACTAATAAAACTAGTGTTTGAGCTCAGTTCTGGGATGATGATAATAGTGAAAAACATGATAGGAAAGAATTGCAAATAATTATGTGACTTACTAAGCACTCAGTATGTGTCCAGTGATGTGTTTGGAGCTTTACAGATACTGACTCATTTGATTTGCAAAATAATGAGGCAGTTTCTTTGCTTAAATCTTACAAACGATGACCTTTCACCTCAAAAGGGTGTCCTTAACTGTTCTAAATAAAAGAGCACAGGTAGTGATGGAATCAAGAGCTAAACCCAGTCTGCCTGATCCACATACTTGGCTTCAGCTTTACCAGGGTGATTTCCAAAATGGAAAGCCATTTCTTGCTCTGAAACGTCAACGGGTTCAAATAACAGTGTGGGTGAGTGAAGAGGGTCTCTGGTAAAAGAAGAATGTAAGTGGCATTTTGAAAGAGAACCATTTATAACCATGATTCTAGAATCTATTTGAAGGCTTCCCCAGAGGACACGTTAGCAAGATGGCTTGCATGCAACTTAACGAGAGGTTAGATGAAATGCACCGGGCTCTGCGTAGGTGGTATGCGCACTGAAAATTAAATCCACGTTGGAAATGTTAATAAATGCACACACATGTTCTTCTTTGTAATGTGCTTCTTGTTTTTCTCGTTTTTTTCCATGTTAGAACAACGTGCGGGCGTCTCCAAAGCATCTCCTGGGACCTGCCTTTACCCCCGCTGGTTGTTTTCCTTTCTCTGTCTCTCCCGCTCCACCTGCCTCACACCCTCAGAATGTAATTTCACAGTTCAAGATGTCCAGAACCCTGGGGTGTGCACAGGGAATGCAGAATGGGAAGGAAGGCTCTTGGGGCTTCAGCTCATGCACCTTGCAGTAGTCATAGCAATGTTAAAACCAATGACATCACGTCATTCCCTCACATAGAGATATCTGAAGGTCCAATAAAGTCCACAAGGTGTTCAAGGCCAGCCCTGCCTGGCCACCATCACTTGGCACATCCTCTTTCTTTCATTCCGCACACTCTTTCTACCAGAAACCTCTTTTATTCATTTTTACATATCTAATTCAAATTAGATCTCTTTATAGATTTTTTTTTTTCCTTGCGATTCTTCAATGAAAGTTAGAGTCCCTGGAATCTTGTCTTACCTAACAATTCATATCAAACCGTTTTGTTCCGTGAACGTGAATACTAACAAACAACCATCAATTATTAAATGCTCAATAGGTTTAAAAAGTTGAGCTAAATGTCTGATATAACTTTTTAAGATTAATTCACCTAATTAATTTATTAGATACATTTTTATCCATATTTAATATGAAGACTCCAAGACTCAGGGACATTTAGAACCTACTTAAAGCCAAACCATGAAAAACTAGCAGAGAGGTGATTAGTTCTCTGATCTCTCTGACTCCAACACCTGTACAATTGACACATGACTATGGTCATCATTTTACATTTATGGATGATGGTGTCTCATATGTGAGCCTCACTACCCCTAGTCCTTGACACAGCTGGGGGCACATCTGACTTCTGAGTCTTCCCAAGAGGCAGTTTAAGCTCATGCAAAGAGTCTGTATTTTACTCAGACCTTCTTAAAACTATTTCATTTTTTAGCTGTGTGACTCTTGGCAGTTTACTAAATCTTAAAATCAAGGTCTATGTCAGCCTATTGGGGACAGCAATGACAACTTTATAGAATAATGAAGTGGTTTTCTCCTGGTCACCTAGATTGCTATTATTATTCTTTCCTATGTCCACTGCTCATTTCCCCAGATCTCCTTTTTGGAAGCTGTAAGGAGGTAAGTAGCCTGTGGCTTAGTAACACCAGGGAAGAAGATGGCCAGGGAAACACCATCCAGGAAAGCCTTTTGTGGAGAAAATGCAAGTCAGCTGAAAGCCTTTTGCAAATAAAGCCACAATACACTTGATACACATGCTTTCAAGGTTCTAGATCCTATCTTCCCTCTTTTCAAGGGCTTTTCCTCCATTCACGCTCCTTCTTTCTGCCCTTTTGCCTCATCCATCTCTCATGCTCTCTTCAAACCAGTCCCAACGCCAGGCATGACATGGCTTTGTCCCTCAGGTAAGGAGGGACCTCATCTTCCAGACCTCACCTTCCTCTCCAGGCCCTGTCCCATCTTTCCTCCCTAACATTGGTCACTTGCTGAGTATACTTTGTCATTTTCCACGCATTCTTGGACTTGCTGCGCTTATGTCTCTATCACCAACACGCTACAATCTCTGTGGTCAGATCCATTTCACCAGTAACCTCCATGTGGCCAGAGATCCATGGACATATCTTGTCTTGACCTTTCTTGGTGCCTTTTAACACAGTGGCTCTCCCTTAGATGCACACTGCTCCATCTGTTTCCATGAGCATCTTCAGTTTAGCCGGGAGAAAAGTTTTAGAGAAAATTGAGTTAGTTATCTCCCCATTTTTTCCCTCATTCTCTTTTATCTTGGGGGAAGGGGTCAACAGTAAAGATGATACAGATATGGGATCAAAAGTCAGAAAAAGAGAACCTTCCATAGTTCTCATTCTCCATCTGTCTGTCTCAGTGTGTGTTTCCCTGTGTGTATCTATGTGTCTTTCTCTTCCTCTCTCATTTTTTCTCTTTCTCTCATAATTCATATCACACCCATCGTCAATCCATCTGAAACTGTAGAAATTTTTTCCAAACTATATTGGGACTCCATTATCATTGTTATTACGATTGTTATTTATTATTTTTTTACCTTTCCTGCTTGTAGCCTCCTTTGGGCCACCTTCCGTCCTCACTAGAATATTACAACAACCTCCTAACTGGTCTCCTTCTTTATCTTTTGCCCATTAATCACTGATGCCCTAATTTAGGGAAGCACGATGGGCCTTCTGTCCAACGGATATCGTTTAAAGCCCAACCTGTTAGGCAGAGCGCAGACACAAGTTCCTTAAAAATTATGGATGGCTCCCCTAGAGTTTATTTTGAATTTCTTCTCCTGCCACCTTTCTTTTACTGCTCTATGTTCAGGCACCATGGGTGTGCTTCAGGTCATGAAATGTTCTCCTCTTCTCCATTAAATCAAACCCTGCTTCTCTCCCAAGGAATCCTCTGAGACCTTTTCCAAAAGGAGAGTACATCATTATCTTTTGCTGCTACCTCTGTATCTTGTGCATATTTCTATTATTAATAATATCTATATATGTGATGCCCCCTTATACAGAGGGTTACCAACTTGCCCGCACATTGGAATCACCTGGGAAGTGAAGACAAAGCAAAACAAACAATGGCCTGGGTCCCATGCTCAGAGCTTCTGATTTAATTGGTATAGAGCACAGCCTGCACATCAGGGATTTAAGAAAAATATGCCAGTGATTCTACTGTGCCGACAAGTTAGAGATCAGCTCCTGGAGGCTAGAGATGCTCTATTTTTTTTTCTTGTTTAATCCCTGCAGCCCAGGTGTTCTTCATTCTGTCTGGCACATGGATGGAATAAAATGCTTGTTGTTAAGAAATGCTCTAACCAATAGATGAAAAACTTATGATGCAATATGATACTTAATTCCCCAATGAGACAGATACAGGTAAGGGAGGCAAAAATTCAGTAAGATTTGGAAAATGCTAAATGACTGAGATAGACATGCCAAAGTTAAGTGCTGAAATTTGAGTTATCTAATAAAAATAAATGAAATGCAAAAGTAGGAACAGTTGTAATGGAGACTGGAGAAGTCTGAGGACATTTGGAAAATGAATGAAGGAAACAGAGGGAGAATTTGATGGTGAGACCTAAACGTATGAGGATATTACCAAGAGGGCAATGAGGTTTTCGGGGCAGCTTTTTAGACAAGAGGCACTGAATTGACAGAAGGGTTTAGGAGAAAGGCAGACTCTAGCTACTGTTTTTCTTTCTGACTTCTGACAATTGAATTTGCATGCAGGTGAATGGATAGAGTATCTTTTCTAACTGAACAACTGTCACCGACAATCATAATATCACAGTCAAGGAAAATGGGATCATGTTCGAGTAAAGAATCTGAAATTTGGCAAAAACATTACATTGTTTTTGTCAATTAGCAGCTATGTGGCTTTGGGCAAGTCACTTAACTTCTCAGAGTCAGTTTTCCCATAGACAAAGTCAGGATAATAATTTTTTCATGGAGTAATTATGAGAAATGAACGAGATAATTTTTGTGAAGTGCTCAGATGAACCTGAGTTGCAGCTACAGGCATAGCTACAATGTAGATAGATGTTTACACCTATCACGTATAAATATCTAAATTACCTACTATTTAGACAACGTCGAGGCTAAAATATGAAAGTGTTAAAAAGGAAAAGTGAGATTGTGTCAGTTTTCATTGCAAATATAAAAGCTGATTTCCTGTTTAGGACTAACTCTTGAGATACATATAAAGATGTGTTTCAGCTCATTGTGTGTTTCTTTTGCACGCACACACACACACACACACACACACACACACACACCACCGTACAATTGCAGTAAAATCACCAAATTAGTGAATGTTAAAATGATTCTCTCTAAACCTTTAATTATTATCAAATTTATATAAAATCTATACATAGGCTAACCAACTGTTGCTAGGAGAGGTCATTAAGTTTCCACTGATTAGATAAGAGTAATTTGCAATTAGCCTAGAAATTGTTAGCATAAAAATGGGCTCATCTAAATTTCTTGAGTGTTCTTGAAGCTACTGTTCTCTGGGGTAGTCTAAATAGTCACATAATCCTGTTGACATGGCTAATTAATTTGATTAGAAAACTTTAATTTCCATTTTTTTTTCTTTTTTTCTTATATTAGAACTTCTCTGTGCCAGTGATCACAAATTACTCCTAAAGCAGACGGAAACTGCAATTAGGTTTAACCTTTTCTATATACCTCAACATTGCACTGAGTACAAAAAAAAAAAAAAAAATTTCAGAGGCAACACATACTTTCTGTCACCAAAGCCATTTCACTCTCCTTTTCTGGTTCTCGCCACATCTGTCCCAAGGTTGCCATGTCTCATCCTTGGAGAAATGCTTGAAATCTCTTCCTCCTTAGGGACTTCATAAACATTCATGGTCTGACACATACAGCTCAGTTTACAGGAGGTAGTGAAGGCTCACTCTAGTGCCAGTCCTATCGCTGATGAGACCCCCCCACTCCGTCATCTACCACCTGTTGGATCCTAAGCATAAATTCTCCTGAAGAAGTGATCCCATCTTAAACTGGGAGCACAGTTTCTGTCCAGAGGCTTCTTGTGAGAATCACCTGAGATGATATAGGCATAGATGATAGATAAATATCCAGTAATCATTTAGAACTTTTAGCACATACTTAGTCTTTTTCTGCAGTATGAACTTTGCTTTCTCTAATCCAGTGCAGGCTTCCAGAGGAAAGAACAGGTTTCTTCTAATTTGGAATCTTCTTTAATTTGCCACAGTTCCTGGCATGAAGTACACGGTCAGCAAATATTTCTCTATTCTGCTACGGTTTCTGGTCTGAACACTTTTCTGTGGGGAAGGCATTTTCTTGACAAAAGAAACTTTTTATATTTACACAGGGTATGGGTGATGTGTGCATATGTGTTTATGTGTATTTTCAGCAGCATATCTATAAAGTGCAGTTACATAAGGAATAAATACACCTACATATTTTTATAGAAGCCATAAAGATTCTGTAAACAGGTAATACAGAAATACATAAAGAAATGCTTGAACTTGGCTAAATATTGTGAAGGTCTCAACCTTAGAGGATTTCTTTTATGGGAAATGTGATATATATATATATATATATATATATATATATATATATATATATATATATATATATATATAAAGTTCATGTATGTCTATTTAGCATTCATTCTTGTCAATAGTTTTGACTTCAATGGAGGACACAGAGATAAACCCACATAAATACATTTATTTCATACCAGTCAAAGGTACCAAAAACATATATTGGAGAAAAGATAGCCTCTTCAACCAATGGTGCTGAGAAAACTGGAAATCTATATGTAGTAAAATGAAATTAAGCCCCTATCTGTCACCATGTGTAAACCTCAACTCAAAGTGGATTAAAGACCTAGGAGTTAGAACAGTGAACTTGTGCCTAATAGAAAAAAATGTAGGCCCAAATCTTCATAATATCAGATTAGGCACTGACTTCCTTAATAAGACTCCTAAAGTGCAAGAAATAAAATCAAGAATCAATAAATGGAATGGATTCAAACTTAAAAGCTTCTTCTCAGAAAAAGAAACAATCAGTGAGGTAGAGAGACTACAGAATGGGACTAAATTTTTACCACATGCATATCAGATAGAACACTAATCTCTAGAATATATAAACAACACAAAAGTCTTAACACCAAAGCAACAAACAACCCAATCAATAAATGGGCTAAGAAACTGAATAGATACTTTTCAGAATATGATATATAATTAATCAACAAATATATGAAAAAAATAAATTCTCTAGCAATTAGAGAAATGCAAATCAAAACTAAGATTTCATCTCACTCCAGTCAGAATGGCAGCTACTAAGAATACAGACAACCATAAGTGTTGGCATGAATGTGGGGAAAAAGGTACACTCATACATTGCTGGTGGGATTGCAAACAGATGCAACTAATCTGGAAAGCAGCGTAGAGTTTTATATTTTATATAAATCCAATCATATCATGTATTAGAATTTATATAGTAAATCTCTTAGCAGGTGTTTCTAATACATACACTATACTGAAATGTACATATACTACAATATCCTAATACTATGCTAACATGTATACATATGTAAGTAACATTTGAATATATATACTAATATGAGGGCTAATGTAATATATACTAAATATAATGCATATATGTATAAATGCTATCTACTATGATTGAGCATCACTACTTTGAGACTCCAAAATAAAAAAAAATGCTTCAAAATCCAAAACATTCTGAGTACCACAAATAAATTCTACATTTGACATGTGACAGGTTGACATCAAATCACGTGACCAAAAGTATTAGATAATGTGTCCTTCAAATTTATGTTTAAGGCATGTATGAAACAAGTGATTTTATGTTTTGTCTTGGGTTTACCTCTATAATATCTCATTACGAATATGTGAATATTACAAATATCTGAAATCCACAGCACTTCTGGTCCCAAGCATTTTGGATAAGGCATACTCAACCTGTATGTATGTACATACAGTCTACATATGTATACATATTAGCATAGTATTAGGATATTGTAGTATATGTACATTTCAGTATAGTGTGTATATTAGAAATACATACTAAGTAATTTACTATAGTAAACACACACACACACACATTAATGTGGCTGAATTTAAATAAATGACTACTCTCCACAACTTTTTCCAGTCTTTCCTATCTAGAAGATTAATCAGAGCATGCTACCTGTATTTTTGCCCTGGGTCAGCAAACTCACATCTTCACCCCTTTATGACAGTCAAGAGCCCCGTGTTGTACTAGAGACAGCTAGTACACCTCAAAAAGTAAGTGTATGGCATATAATGGATTCATAAATTTTCAGAAATTTTGAAAGCCGGTTGTTAATTAGAATCACTAATAAAAATTAAATTATATAAATGTATGATTAAATCAATCGATATTAAAACAAAGTTAATACATCCTTAAAACCTCTCACTTACTAATTATTTTTCCGGCATTTTGCTAGCTGTTGATGTTACTTATGTCTAGCTTTGTCTTTTTGGTGCGAGTGCAACATAATCTATGCTAATGTGTGTGTCTTGTTACTTCTGTTTGGTGGTGTTTTCTTGGGAGCTTGCAATAAGTCATGGTCTGATCAGGAGCATGTAGACCACAGAAACTGGCTAAAGGTTAAGTCACTGCTTTTTTTTTTTTTTTCCTTCAACTCCTGGAGAGTGAGATGTTAAGCACTTGCCATCACCACCCTGGATGTACTGCTACTTTTCCCCAGGGTACTTCATGCTCTTCTTGGAGACTTGAGGACCGGTGGCTAAATTTGGTAGTTGTGAAAGGAAAACAGAAGGGATCTATAGATACATAGGGGTGGAAGATAACCCACGTGAACCTAGTTAAATTACCTCCAGTAAAGAAAGTGCAGGCTGTGGAAGGGAGGGAGATTTCCCTGGAAACTGTCACAGAACACACACACACACACACACACACACACACACACACACACACACACACTCTCTTTTGAAAAATGAATTTAATTTTCAAGTTTCACATGAAGCTTTTCCCTGCCCTCCCACTCCTCCCAGGCTCTCTCTTAACCTTTTACTTCCTCTCCCTGGCCCTTCTACCTGGACTTCTTTAACAGCTACCATTCTAACCTGTTCCCGCCCTTTCCATTATTCCACTAATCTGTCTCCACCCACGTAATTAAGGCAATCACCTCCTTGCCTCCTGTAAAGCACCATTAATCACCCCTTCTGTGTGCTGACACGGGACCTTCAGCCTCTAGGATCTGGTGACAATCTTGGGGGCCCTCCCCACTGTGCCCTTTGGGCCTGCCCTCCTATTTCTTCCCTCAGTATCAAAGCCAGGCCAGAGCTGCTGCTTAGAAACCACCCTGCAGTTTATCAGCTCTTCCTCACCCGCCAAGGTATTTATCAGCTGTGGTCAGAAAATCAAACTTCTTTCCACCTCTGTTTTTTCCTAATTATTTTCTCCGGGTCATCTTCTAGGCTACTAGGAGACTGAATTAATCTGCTCAAGAAACATTTGAGCAACAGTTAAACGAGTTGTGGGTGTGAGCACCCAACTCTTCAGTTTTCCCCCAAAAGAAGGGAATTTGCTCTGTGAAGTTCATAAAGACCAGACAGGAACCACAGTATAAAAATAATGATTTAGATCAGAGAAAGATAGAACATCACCACCGACCCCCCACCTGGAGTTGCCCTAGGTGCATACAGGCTGCATGCGCATCTGCAAGGAGTTTAAGGTTCATGTTTATTAGCAATTGCCCAAGTAGTCAGCTGCGGGTCTCCAGGACTATTCAACACTGAAATGATGCCCTTCTGGAGTAGTAGGCTGGAATAGAGCTTTTGTGAAGTTCCTTCCACTCTTAAGTTATGTGGTTCCACAACTCTGAAACAACAGTCGTGGGACCAATATTTTTGACTCACATTTATCTCTCACTCCTCACCACCCCCTCGCCTTGTACAATTTATAGCATAATTTCCTATCCCTGCTTGAAAACAAAGTGGGGCTTCTTCATTACCAGAACCCAAATGGATTTTGATTGGTTCATCTTTGAAGTAAGCCTGCCCTGCTTTCTTTCTCCAAATGGAACAAAAGGGTAAATTGTCCCCTGTGATAAAGTGAGGTGTTTCTCAAAGTAGAAAAAAATAATGATAAGGTAAAGTAAAATAAACTGTAAAAGAGCCTTAATCAAGCATTTCAGAGACAGGATAAAATGAAAGGGGAAGGATGGGGACTTGGAAATGCAGAGATAATAGCATTTCTTTCACTGCCTTTCATCCTTGGTTCTTAAACATCATGTGAAGCAACATTATTGCCCTCATTTTTCATCTTATTATTATTTAGCATCTATATTTGCAAGGAATTTAGGGTTCCTTTTTATTAGCAATTGCTCACAGTCCTGTGGTGGGGAAGGCAGAGACAGAGGCCCCCTCTGGTTCTGATGAGATGGATGGGCAAAACGTAGAAACTTTATTCCAGTTTCTTCCTGATGGTGTTGAACAGGAACCAAGAAGCAAATCAAGCACTTGACCCTGGAGTCCATATTCTGTGTTGCTGGACGGTTCACCAGGAGGCCCCATGGGGTTAGAAGAGCACTGCTTTTGGAGTCCAATGCTGTGATGGACCCGAGGAAAGGTTTTACTTATTTGTTTGTTTCTTTCTTGATTTCTCCCCCTCACTCAACCTTATTTGACTCTTCAGCAATGTGTGGGAGAAATAAGACTTATATCTTCAAACACAGCCACTTTGAGCATACATGAAGTTAGGACATTTGAAGCATTTCTGTAAAATACAGATCCATTTCCACTTGTTTTGATGTGTGATTAGGATGTGATTGAACCCAGGCCTTATCCTAAGTGATCCGTGGACACATGGCTATCTTCCTGCCCTTCAGGAATTGGCTCCACAGATCCCTCATAGAATATTTTTAACATGAGAGCAAATGATTTGCTACACATCCCATTTGAGAGGCAGAGTCTAATAGCATTAATGAATCATAGAGATAATGATTCTCTTGACCCACAAAGAATGGAGAAGTTATATTATGCCATCAACAGAACTAGTTGTTAAGAGCACCAACAGCTTCTTCCTTCTTCTCCAGTCCTGACCTTACATGTGTTCATTCTAGTCAAAAGACTTAGCTGAGTACACACTTCTGGGTTACAGAGGAGAAAAGCCAGGTTGGATCTTCTAGAACAACCCACCTGACACCAAATATAGCAAGTAACCTTTGTCAATTCCATGAGAATCAGAAGACTCAACCAACCAAACCCTGCCTAAATTCCTGACCTATACAAGTATACAGAAGAGGGATTTGTACTGTAAGCCATGTGCCTTTGATAGTTTGTTATAAGCACTGAATAGCTGGACCACCAGGTCATTTCCTACTACCAAACTTAAAACCAAAAGAATGGAAAATTGGAGGCCTATTCTGAGCCACTGTCTACATCTCCAATCCAGGATTCCAGGTTCCCTAAATACTTTGCATGACAGGTACTTCTGCACAAGTCCTCTGTTTAGAAGGCCCAGCAGCAGATCATCTTGGCCATTTAGAAAGCTCACTTCTTTGCTGAATACTTTTTGATTACTTCTGTCATTCAGGGAAAACAACAATATCTGCCTAGGACACATTGACAAACACTTGTTCTCTCATGTCCACAGTTTGATGCAGACTAGACTTCACTGGGATGGCTCGACCTCAAAGGTATGACAGGGCCCAAAGCTCCTTCCCTCTTACGGTTTCACTGTCCCCTTGGTCCTGCATAATACTCACCATCAGGCCAGATGGAAGAAAATGATACATGAGCCAACAGCCTTATGGAGTTGAGGAGACCACAACTGAGAGTGACAGACAAGTTTCCCCCATATGACATTATCAAGACTCATCACAGGGCTCCAACCAACTGCAATAAAGGTTAGAAAATCCAGCCTTCCTGTGGGCTTACAAAAATGAAAGGACCTATAAGATCCAATGGTAGGTGGCATTTGACAGGTATCATGTCCTTGGTGCATACAGAATGCTCCACTATTCATGTCCAGATGTTGCTTTCATTTGAGTGAACATTAAGTACTTACTGTATGCTAGGAACTGTGCTATAGATAGAATATTCTGGACAGAGTCCTATTTAAGAAAATACAAAATAACTACTAAATAGAAAAAAAGAAAAGGATGGAAGGGGGGGAGAGAGAGAAAGAGAGGGGGGGGGGAATCTGTCAGTCTCTGATACAGTACTGTCAGAAGTGAATCATTTTTGTTCCTACCAACAGCACACAACTATGAAGGGTGGTGAGTGTATAAACTAATCTTGATTTTAGATTTCTTCCAAGCTACTTTTTTGATCTTGTGTGACCGGGACAGATTACTTAACCTCTATGAGCTTCAGTTCCATTTGTAATGAGGATAAAATTACCCATGCCGTAGAGTAAGAAACACTAGCAAAATTCAGGTCTTGTAAAAATGCATTTCACCTTTTCTTCAAACAGGTCTCCTAAAACACTCTCTATCAAAGTTGGACAATCTCTTCTTGTCAAACAATGTTAATCAGTTATGAGACTTTTTTTTTCCTACCCATTCTATTTCCAGCCTTAGAATTTTTCCCAGTACACTTTTCTAGGCAGCCACGATCTGATACATTAGACTTAGTTTTTAAAATAAAACTCAGTTTGGGATCTTTCATCTAACACATTCTTTTGACAGAGGATTTGGTTCTTGGTTTCCATTCTTGTTATATTTTTACATAGACACATTTGCTTCTCCAGAGGTCTGTTTATTAACTCTTTGAGGATAGAGATCTGCCCAATATGTTGCTTGGCTCTTAACAGATGAACTGTCTCTGAACTGCACATATGATACAGGAAATAATAAAATCTGTCTATTCCAAGTGTACTATGAGTTAAATTATCTATATATGCAATTTTAGGATGGCAATTAAAAGCTCTAGGTAGAAAATCTTGTATCATGTTCATTTTGCTGATAGTTCAACTGTCCTCTTTTGTCTTCTTGATATTTCATGTGAACCTTCTATGTCAGGTCAGATGAGCTTACAATTGGGGCTTAAAAAGGTTAACTTCACCACTGTCACAAGCCAACAAGTTAAAGAATTCTGACTTTTCTATGAAGTTTCTGTTCCTGACTGCAATGCTGTAGCGCCACCAACTCTAACCATATTTAAAGGTAATTCTTAATTATGGAGAGATAGGAACTGATTTAGGGGACAAGAAAGAAAACAGAAAAACATGGTGATAGAAATAGTTTAGACAGGAAAATTAGGAATGAGGGAGGATGAAGGAAACAGATTACAGTGAACAAAGGGGAAGAGAGGTTTGCTATGAAGAGAGGTATTTTGGTTAAGTTTGAGGGTCTGCATGTTTTGCTTCTAGACTAATATACATTAATTACTTACAAGATAAAGACATATTCCAGATAAATGTTTTGTAACCAACTCAAACATGAGTACACTATGCAGAAAAGGATTTCTGCCACTCTGATTTCTTTCCTTGCTCTTTCTTCTTTGTACCTGAAAAACAAAGACAAGAAAGTAAAGTGATTTTTATGAGTGCTAAGTGTCAGCCAGAGCGAGATGGCTTTTGCGTATTTGTGTATTTAATTTCCAAGAAAACCCTGAAGGGTTGTTGGTAGTATCCAATTCCACAAAGAATAAAAACAGAGGCTAGGGAAAGAATTCACTTACGTGACACCCGCAGTTAATAAGTGGGAGACCCACTTTCTACAGGAGACCCAAGGCTGTTTGTTTTTCTCCCTTGCATGACAGCTTTCTTTAATATCAATGTCTATTGCCATTATTTGATTATACCTTTCGTTTTACTGCTTATTTTCTATTCACAAGAAGAGGGTTTTATTTAGAATGTTTTTTGGCTTTAGACTGCTTCCTGGCATACAGTAAGTATTTAATGTTGAATTGACTATCATATCTGGACATAAAAGGCTAACCATTTTTTTATGCATGGGAAAATGGATACCTGTAAAATGCCACCTGCTCTGGGCTCTGAACATGATAGCAGGAGTTGGATTGGTAGTAGGAAGTGCAGTGAGATTTCTTGGAGTGATTATTTCTAGCTGTCTATGAACAGAATACGGTTCCGTAGTGGTTGCTCCATAGCGGAAGTTCGTGTTATTTTCACACATTATTTGTAGGACTTTCTGCGTCCTCCAGTGCCTCTGCACTGTTCAGAAACGAAAGGGCAGTGCACTAGGAAATGATTAAAGGGCTAGAAAAGGAAACTTGGGATGAGAGATGAAAGGAATTCAGCCTGGAGGGGGGACGGATGAGGCCTGACTTAAGAATGTTCAAGTGCCTAAGAGGACAGTACAAGAAGGAAGGTGACTGGATTCACATCAGAAAAGAAAAATTGGGCTTAGATTAGAGCTTCGAAGACTTAGAGGGGAATTAATGGAGAACTGTGTGGCTCAGGGTCCTCAAGCATAAAAGCAAGCTAAGTGCAGGCGATGGCCTTTCTCACCCCTCTCCTAGACAGAATCATGAGGTGAATAAATGCTCTTCTTTCTTGAATGGGTAGTAACGGGGTTTGTAATTAATTAGTTAATTACTTATGCATCTGCCATATACCAGGCACTATAGTATATTGTGATTAGTATTTTTCTTTTTTCTTTTCCCTTTTTTTTTGGCTGTTCATGTAGGAAGAAAGAGTTGCATCTAGTTTTTACAAATGAAGAAATCTAGCCTGAACTGTTGCAAGTAATTTTCCCCAAGTGACATGGCTATTAAGTGGCAGAGTCATGATGGAAAGCCAGCTCTACCTGATCCCAGCCACCATGTGTAGATGATTTCCTAAGCAGAAGACACATTGTGATGAGGGACTTTGTGCATTAAGCCATTTGAACCAATGAACTGCTTTAGAAAGGTTTTAAAACACTCGTTTTCAAGAACTACTGCAGAATGGTAACATTACTTGCCCAGGATAACTTATCTAATAAGTGAAGATGTTGGAATTTAAACTCGTATCAGTTTTTCTCTCAAGACCCTGTTTTTTTTTTTTTTTTTTTTCTCTTAAAGCATGCTACATGCCATGTATACTTAGGAAGTTAAGAGTCTCCAGTAAACCCTAGTTAGTATCTGTCATAAAACAGAGAAATGAATAATGTCATCTAGGAAGAGAAGACTTCTTATTGAAACAGAGATGAGGTAACCAGAGAGAGGATCATGGTAGATGTGGCATTTTAATAGGGCATTTTAGGATGGATAGAGTTTCCTCACAGACTCAGGGAAGGAAAAAGAGACAGAGGCTCAGAAAACAGGAAAAGCTGCTCGAAATTAAAAATAGCTAAATGCAGGGAATATAGGGAGATGGACATGATGTAAAAAGTATTGAGATGAAACATGTCACATGGTTTTGGGAACAGAGTAGAGAGAGCTTACATACTTTATTTTATTTTAAGACAAGGAGAAAGATTGCATTTAAAGACTTTTTTTTTTTTTTTTTTGCCTAGGATAATTGGCTGAATTTTGGCCCGTGGCTTGTGGGACAAAGTGATATGTGCCCCTCATGGGTGCTTTCCCAGCTGTGATCTTTCTCTCCAGGAGCTGTGAAGGGAAGGTCCTTGAGACAGGAAGCCACTGGATAAAGGAAATTTGACTCCCTGAGCTTACAAATGAGCAGTAAGCTGCCTGGGAGAATCCACCAACCAAGAAGTCTTGTGAATAAGAAACTTCCCTGGAGATACATGCAGGAAATGAGTGAATTACACTTGCGTGGGGTTTTATGCTTCAAACTTTCACTTTCGAAATCCTATTTACCACAATCTTCATCTATAGAAATGATCCGTTTCAAATGGATTTTTTGTTAAATATGCTTAATATTCTGCATATTATATCCTCTCCTAAAAACTCACAATGCATCTCAATAGATCGAGAGTCCTGAGAAGTCCTGCAATAAATAATCCTGACAAACTCTTCAAGTAGATGTTTTCCTAACACATTTCCCCGGTAGAACCTTTTCCTAGTGACATACATGACATCTCAGGAAACTCATGTTTTATGGAACACAGACTGGGGAATCTTATTTGTGTCAATGTGGACTCACTGAAAGTTGTTTGACCAGGTTTGGGAAAATAATCATAGCCCTGCAGCAACACAGTGTTTTATTCCTTCTCCCTAAGGCATGGCATTTCAATGTATGATCATTTTAATCTTAACTCACCAAAACTTCTCTTAAGGGAAAGAGGGATTGCTAATCCAGTTCAGAGTAGAGAGAGAAGATGGGAGGGGAGGGGAGGGGGGATAGGAAGGGGATAGGAAAGGGGGCAGAATACAACAGACACTAGTATGGCAGTATGTATAAACGTGGATGTGTAACCAATGTGATCCTGCAATCTGTACACGTGGTAAAAATGGGAGTTCATAACCCACTTGAATCAAATGTATGAAATATGATATGTCAAGAGCTTCGTAATGTTTTGAGCAACCAATTTTTTAAAAAAAAACTTGTTTGGCTTGTGTGCACTTGCAGGACTGGTTATCGTACATTCAAAATTGACATGAATTGCCTCTTGCTCTACAGTTCTTGCTTCCAATACTAAGAAGTCTCTAGAAAAGTTGGCTCCTGTGTCACATAAGCAAGCTTCCTCCTCTATTTCTGTCTCCCTTCCTTCTCCTTGGCCCTCCCTTTCTCCTCCTCCTCTTTCCTTTCATTTTGGCTAAGACTTCCTGAGACTCTCAATTCCAAGATTTATATTTTGAAAGAAAGTGAACAGGTGGGAGAGGGATGTATTTCCCAGGTTTCAATTTTGTGCCCCGTATTTGCCCTCCCTTTCACAGGGGGTATCGAGTGCTTGTATGGCTTTTATTAAAATGGTTGTTGGCATTCTGCTTTCATTTCCTGCACGAGGCTTCCCCAGACCTTGCAAAGCAACCCTCCGTGGCAGGTTCAGAGGTGCATTTCTTCCAGCCCCTTTCATAAGACTTCATGTGTTTGAATTATGCCTGAACTCTCTACCTCCGAGCATCCTGGGCAAACTCTCTGTAATTAAGCAATGCTTGATGTATCCTCAGCACTTGGAGGAGTCAATTTTTATTCAAATGATAACAATATTGAAGAAGTGAAACCTCTTGCTATCACCATTTTGTAAAAAAAAAAAATACAGGGCAAGTTGAGGTTCACAGAACTAAAATGACTTTTCCAAAGGCTGGCATTATATGCTTAATATTCTGCATATTATATTCTCTCTTGAAAAGCTCATAATGCATTCCAATATAATGAAGGGCTCTCAGCAGTCCTGCAATAAAAAATTCTGGCAAGTTCTTCAAGTAGATGTTTTTCTATCCCAGTTATTCCCATAGAACCATTCTCCTAACCCTGGGTCCCTAAAATCCCTTCCTAGGTACCATTATAACTCTGTGTATCTAGTGATGCAATGTCATCCTCAGGGATGGAACAACTGTCATTTTGTCCTTCCATCAATACTGATGAGATCTTAGTGAGATTATTGTATTATTGTAATCTTTACCATTGTTTTAGATGTTAAACTCCCTATGTTTGTTCGTATTTTGAAATAAAGTATTTTTTTGTACATTTGACATGTTTCTACTGTTAATTAAATTAGAAGAAGCCTTGCTTAAATATCTTTCCTCTTAGATACATTTTTATTTTAAGTGCTATATTTTTGTCAGCTTCATTTTTTGAAGTATAAGTGATTATGAGACACATTAAGTCCAATTATGGGGAAGGTTGACCTATTAGTTGAAGAGGGACTGTATAAAGATAACGGCTTATGTTTGCAAAGTGCTTTTTCTGATATGGTCTCTTTTGAACCTTGATTAACATGCGAACAGAAAGAGCAAGGAGTCTTCTCCCTTTCCTGCAGCTAAGAACATCAGTTCACTCGGAGATACAATGATTTTTCCCAATATCACAAAACCATAAGATATTGAAGAAAAAACCTAAAGTCAGTTGTCCTCCGAGATTGAACCTCTTTGATGTGCTGAGGACAGTGGAGAGGAACCTTGGTATAGAATAGGTCTGGGTGCAGAGTCTCTGGCTCCAGCTTACTATACCCATGCCTTTCACCTCCCTAAGCCTCTGCTCACTACTTTGAAAAATAAGAATAAAGAATAGTTACTTGCACTGTTTCCAGCATTAAAGGAGACATCACGTGTCAAATGTGTGTTTTAGAGAAAGTTCTCAGCACACGTTAGTTCTCTTGAAATAGTAAGAGTCTAGAATTGTCTGTCTTTTGGAAAATTCTGATCTTAGTTTTAAGAGAAAATGAGACTTACTCTATCTTCTTGGCTCCAGGAGGACAGAGATGTTCTGTTGCTGCTTCAGATCTGTATCTCTGTTGCCTGGCACTGGGCATGGTGCCTAGGAAGTGCTTGGCACATGATATTTTTGAATAAAGAATGGGGAAACGATGGTCTTCTTCAGATCTGAGCCTCTTACACACACAGAGCTCTTTCCAAGGCCTATAGTGGATGCAACAAGGCCTGAAATAGGGTTTCTGCCTCAGAGTCCTCCCAGTTAGCACATGACAAATTGCAAGAATGAGTATATCAGCCCTTAAAAGTGTGTATCAAAGAGAAAGAGAACAGCCCCCAAAGAGTGCAGGACATGGAAATGCAGCCTTCTCTGTTCCTGGAAGCAACAGTGGATCAGGTTTTCAAGAGGCCTCATCTGTCAACTCCTCCACCGTGTCCCTCTAGCAGCTATCTCCTTGGCACCAGACTCTTATTCCAAAAGCAAGTCCAGGACCTTAGCATTCCAGTTGCTGATAAATAAGCCCCTCTCTCTGAGAGCCTTGGTGAGAAATAAATCTGTCCACCCAAGGACATTTCCCAAGCGGGACGGGCTGTTTAAACTCCTTACCAGATTGCAGCTGGCACCCGCCACGTTGATTTTTCCCTCTCCTTATAATCATAATGGGATCTCAGCAATAAAGATGGATTTGTTAATTTCCATCCCCTTCTCACTTTCTCTTTTAATCACTGTCGAGCATAAATTAATTTCAGCTTAAAGAGCTTTCAACAAGATTCTGTCATTGTCTAGGGCACATAAAGGTCAAAAAACAGGAGCCTCTGAAAACACTCATCAGCTGTTTGCCAGGAATAAACTTTAGTTATTGACACTTAATTATTTCTATTTTGTCCACGGCAAGCTGGAGTCAGGAGAGAGGGAGAGAGGGCCCAATTTGATCTCCCACCTGCTATGTTGAGCGTTACATTTTCTCAAGAGTCTCTGATGAAGTGTAGTCAAGTTTGAACATCAGGATTGATGTCATTTGCCCATTTCTCAGGGTAAGATGTAGGGTCAGATTTTTAAATCCCAGTTGGGCAACACATCTGTAGGGGTGTCATGTAAAAAGATTTAACTTGCTGGATTTTTTTGCCTGGTAAAATGTGAATAATTGTGTTCATCTAGCATTGGGTGGAATTGATGAGAGACTGTAAAGTGACAGGTGTCGGCCTGGGATGTCACAGGTATCCATCAAAGTGTAGCTATGATTAGTAGAATTTCCTTTAATAAGTATGTCAAGGGAGTTCATTATGAGCCAGGGCCTAAGTTCCTCTTCCTCCTCATGGGTGGAGGAGGTTCAGTAATGTAGTGTGAACAAGCCCTCCCGAGGGACTTGTTTAACAGTCTTCCAGATTCTTTAGTGGGACATTGGAATGAAGTTGGGCGTTACTGGAATCAAACTTAATCCCTGTTTTGCTACTTGATGATTATGTGTGATTGTGGCAAGTTAATTGCAGAGATGAACCTTCATAGTTCCCTCAACTGGATAATGGGAAAAATAACTCCCACCTTTGATTATTGATGAGGATCAAGGGATAAAACATACTTAAATGAACACAAAGCAAATTTAGAAACATTAATGATTCCTTGTTAAGGTCTGTAAACAAGTCAAAATAACACCTGGTATTTTGCCAGGGGAATGTTAGAGTTCATAAACAAGTCTGGATGGTGCCTGGCAAAATGCCAGAGGGAGTGGTTTGAGAAGTAACAAAATCGAGCCATTAAGTGTGGAGATTCCTTATTGGTTGACTGATGTATTTAGTTTATGCTAATTAAGATAAGCTGTGCAAAATGTATAAATAGCTCTGTTGTCCTACAATAAACGGCTCCCATTCCTGCTGTATCAACGTACACAAGTTATTCATCACCCCCCCCCCCCCCCCGGCTATTTTGCTGCAGCCGGTCTGCGGCAATTCCTGTGTCTCATGATCTACCTATCCTTGAACAAAAATGATAAAAATATTAACAATAATATTTAATTCAATTAGCAATTTGATATATTAGGGATTTCTCTAATATTTTACATGCAATAATTTACCTAACCCTTAATAAAAATCCTACTATGAAACTGTTTATGATATCCCCACCTTATACATGTAAAAACAGAGTCAGAGAGAAAGAAATATGTGGTGACCATCATCATACATCAAATAAATAGTGTAACCAGGATTAAAAAACCCGCATAATATGGATTCAGCCTTGAGCTCTCCCCAGTTTTGATGCCCTCTTTGTTGGAATCAGGGGAAGGAGATGCTAGGCTACTTTTCCAACTTTTGATAAAGTGGTATATGGTCACTGCTCTTTCTTTATACTTTATCACATTCATTCATTTGTTTTGTATGTATTGAATTTGAGCTATATTTTAAATAGTAGTCTGGTTGTTGGAGAAATAACAGGAAATCAAAGAGACAAAACTTTCTGTTCTCGTGGAGCTTACAGCCACTGGAATCTTGTCACTGGCTAGAAAATACGTTGCTGAAATTTTGATAAAATATCACAAATTGAGAACTTACAGGTATTGGCTCATAATAGCAATGCAACATGCTCAAATCCTTAGGCAGACTTCCAAAAACTTCAGGCTAGGGATTGCATGATTTCATCCTCATGCTAACCCTCAGAGGCAGGTACTATTAATACCCACATTTTGCATATAAGGAAATTCTGTTTAGAGGGGTTCTGTCACTTGTATAAGAAAATACACAGGATGGAGGCTGGGGATGTATAGTGTGCTGGCCTGAAATGCGTGGCGTGCTGGGTTCGATCCTCAGCACCACATAAAAATAAAACAAAGATGTTGTGTCCACCGAAAACTAAAAAATAAATATTAAAAAATTCTCTCTCTCTCTCTCAAAAAAAAAGTAAAAGAAAATACACAGGATGTATTGAAGCTACAGTTTGGAATTAAGTCTGTCTAGCACAGGACAGGTTGTATAGTCCTGGGGATAAAGCCTTTAATTCCATTGCAGCATTTATTTTTATTTTATTTTACTTTTTTTTGAGATAGATAGAGAGAATCCCAATTTTTTTTTTTTTAAGTTTTCGGAGGACACAACATTTTTGTTTGTATGTGGTTCTGAGGATTGAACCGGGGCCACATGCATGCCAGGCCAGCACGCTACCACTTGAGCCACATCCCCAGCCCATTGCAGCATTTATTTAAATGAAAACAGTACAGAAGGATAATTCTTTTAGAATAATTGTTCTTAAGGCCTTTTTAAAAAATCTCCTAAAATTTTGTCTCCTTTCCTTCTTCAATCTTAGCTCCATTCTAACAAATCCACACACTCCAAATCTGGAGATTCTAGAATAAGCAGTTTTTTAAAAATTGAATTTTGCTTCCAATTCAACAGTATAAGGTATGTGCATGATTTCTCTCAACAGCCTGTGGATAAGGATGTGAGTAGTGGAAAATGTTACTGTGGAGCTGGCAGGGCCAGAAAAACCAATGAAACTAGAGATGAGAGCTTGAAGAAGTGAAATTTCACTAGTATTTGGTCTTATGAGAGGTGATTTGCTTTACATTTGAACTTGGGCTGCTTTTACTGAAGCAGAGTCCACAGAGAAGCCATTAAAGTTTTTAATGCCTATTATAGCAATTACATTTGGCTCCACCCAGTAAGACCAGGGTTCAATTCCAGCTATTAAGGGAGAATTTGGGTGATGGCCATGTCCTACATTTCTTTATGTGGCAAGTACTGTTAAACTGTGTTTAGAGTTTCAAAACTGTGTTCACATTCATTATCTTATCTCAGTATATCATGCAACAACTTTATTGGACACTTATTATTATCTCCATTTTGCCAATGAAGAATGAAAAAATCAAGATCATGCCCTTTTATTTCCAAAAGATAATCTATTGAACACTATTCATTGTGCAAAGCCATTCCAGAGGATACTGAAAAAGGAAAATAGGAGGGACTGACTAGAAGTCTCCTGCTTCATTTTTAACCAGAGCAATCCTACTTTAAGATTTATGCAAAATTTATTGAGGGCTTACTATGTTTCAAGGTCTATGCAGGGCATGGGAGAGAGATTTGAACAAGACAGCATTGTAGGCCTTTTCCTCTTGAAGCCTTTCCCTTGGAAGTGAAGAGTCTGATAAATGATCTGGCCATTGCTAAATTATATTTCTGAAAAGTGCTACAAAGAAAAGATGGTGTTTTAATAGGAGCTAATCTGTACAGGATAGGGGCATTGATCATCAGTGAGCTTAACTGCTCCATAGTGCTTAGAGTCTTCAAATAGTTTGAAAGCCACTGTAGCAAGAAATGGCTCCACATTTGAGGAGACATCCAGGATAATTCTCAGAAAAATCTAAATATTTTTGAATTTCCCTTTAACTTCCGCAATGGACTGTCTTATGATTTGGATATGAAGTATGCTCCTAAAATTTTTGTGTTAATGAAGGAATATTCAGATGTGAAATGATTGGATCCTGAGAACGGTCACCTAATCAATCCTTCCTAGTTTCAATGGATGGGGTGGTAATTATAGTCAGGTGGGTCCTGTCTGGAGGAGATGGGCCAACTAGGGCTGTGGCCTGGAAGAGTTCATTTTCCCTGTGGGCCCTTCCTCTTCTCTCAGATTATAGGCCAGCCACAAATGGAACAGTGCTCCTCCACCTTACCTTTCTGCCATAATGTTCTGCCTTAACTTGGGCTCAGAACAACCAAGTCAGCTGTCTATGGACTGAAACCTCTGAAGCTGTGAGCCCCCTATAAACTTTTTCTCTCCTAAATTGTTCTTGTGGGGTATTTGGGTCACAGGGAAGAAAAGATGACTAAAATAGATTACTTATAAATAATAATAATTGAGTTTTTACAGTTATGAAGGCTGGAAAGTTTAAGTTCAAAGTAGTGATGCTTTCAGTGATTGAAAAAGGACCCACTTAATAGTTCACAAATGGCACTTTCTATCAGTGACCTCACATGATGAAAGAGCCAACTAAGTTCCCTCGGTCATCTCTTTAGAAAAGGATGCTCTCATGACCAAATACCTAATTCCCCAACCATCTCCTTTTGGGGAGGATTCCTGTACATTAATTCTTGGAGGATGTGACCATTCAGATCATAGCAGAGAATAAATGTTCAATAAGGATATTTTTTTCCTCAAGCATGATTTTTTAAAAATCCTAGGGTTTCTATTATATTTACTTAGACTATGAAAACAACTAAATATTAAAAATAGCATTGAGGTTTAAAAGAAAAAATTCTAACTTTCATAAAAATAATCCAAACTATCACATTAAAACTTATAGTCTATATTATAAAGTAGAACTCACCATATGTAGTCATCCTTCTGTTGAATCCTTTACGAAAAATGTAATTTTAGAAAAAAACCAATTATACTATTGATATTTGTTTTGCTTTTGGCTTTGCTATGATATTTGTGTTTCACTAATCAGTAGCTTTGTCTGTAGAGATTCATAAGCCCTTCGTTAAAAATGAATATGCCTAGGCCCATGGTTGAGCAATAATATTATAATAAAGGCAGTTGAAATCTTCATGGGTGGTCCACAAAAATGTGGCTTACTCCTTAAATGGGAACTCTGTATTTCCTTAATTTAGATTTGATGGAGGAAAACACTGAATTTTTTGTTTGTTTGTTTGGTTTTTTTTTTTTGCTGAGAACAGAGTAAGTTCTGAGTAGACAGTTCCCAAATTTTGACAGCTTGACTTTGACTTCAGGATGGTGTAACAATGATACATTCAGCACAAACTATCCTTTGAATTTCGGTCCTTTTGTTGGCTACCAATAAGTGGCACAATATTCTCTCACCATGCTGAACCACAGCAAAGCATCACGGCTCCCAATTAGCCACTCATGCAATCATGAGGACAAACAACCTATGCGCTACAGTGGACTCTGATGCTAGGTAGATTAAATGCGTTTTAAATTCCCTATGCTTTCAACTTAACGATGGTCTCAGCAGGATGTGATCTTGTATGTTGGAGAGCAAGTGTACTTTTAAATATTGAGCCACTGTGAAGAGGACAAATAAGAAGTGAACTAGAGGTTTTGGGTGGGAAGAAAGAAAGAATGACATGATTTGGGAGAGAAACAGTGACAGCCTGAATCCAGATAGTGGCAGTTGGAATAGAGAAAGAGACAGATTCTAGAGACATTTTGGTACAATAATAAAGTCTTGTTACTGGTAATGATGATGCTCATTTAGCAGCACAGAAGTTGCACCCTTGTGCCAAATACTTCTAGGGTCTGTGGATTTCAGGCCAGAAATTAGTAAAGGGGCATTTTGTCAAGCTCATTGCCTTGTAATGGTTGTCCTCGACGGGTATTTGTTGATTTGATCTGATTACTTCATGTGGAGCACAACTCAATTAAAACCAAGCCATGTCCTCCCAGAGAAGCGTGTCTATGTAGACCACACGACGAGAGTAACTTTCAAAATATTTCTATTTCAGCATCATAATTCGGAGCAAGAAGGTTGATTCAGAAGAGTTTAGTTAGGGTGGCAATAGAAAGGACAAGTGAGGGATAAGAAAATGAGCAACCAGAATTTTATATCTCCTAATGGTACCAGGTCTCAGAACTGTAACGGGAGAGAAATCACCAAAGGGAGAGATGGTTCCCTCTTCACAGATATGAGTGAGTAAATGGCTATTCCTGTTCATTAAAATTCTATGGAGATAAAGAATGAAAATTTGTAGATAATTAGCCGATTTCTCTATTTGCAGAAACTCGGTTGAGCATAAATAAAGAATGGCTCGGCTATCGATGCGTGTGGTCATCATCTACAAATGGAAAAATCTGCTCATCACCATTACAGGGAATTTCTCATGTCATTGGCTTTGGAGCATTAACAACAAGAAATATACTATTATAAAAAAGGGTGCTGCTTCTCTAGGCACTGCCTCTGACTTTAGCTTCAGGTATAACACTTTTCAAAACAATATTAGTGACTCCAATTTTGAAAGCCCAGTAGTAAGAGTTCAGAAACACCTACCAAGATATCTTTTCAACACTGTGTCCTCACCAGTGAGTCTCAGGACCAGCATAACCCCAGAAGGAAAAGTTGGTGCCTTATTAATTTCAATCGGATCTCAAATTTGTAAAATGTCACATACTTTTCTTACTGTAATCATGCCATCTGTCATATTAAAAATCTTCACAGGCAGAAAGGAGTTTTGCTAATTCTAATGAGAGTCCACACACCTTAGGTATTGCTTTCTTCTTCTTTTACTCATGAGTGTTGTAATTCTCTGTTAGGCTTCTCCATAGACTTTGGCTCTAACCACATCAAAATGATGTATTTTATCTGAAGCCACCTCTGTTATCCCTGTTGGTGTTAATCATTACCTTCTACACACTTTCATAATCCATGAGTTAGTACAGAGGCATGATAATTTATTATTATTAATCTTGTCTTCTGAGAGATTGAAGGCAGCAACTGTACCTTGCCATTATTTTATCATTTTCTTAGACTCTTCCACGTCACTGAATGAAGCTGAGCTCCAAAACCCCGGGAATTATTTCAGGGAACCCAGGCCTCTCCTAAAAACTCTGTTTCATTTGATTCTCTCAAACACTCACAACTCCCTGGGTCAGTTATGATTTATTCCAATTTAACAATTGAGGCACAAGAGTCTCAAGGTAGTGTTATAAAGGATCTCACTCACAGAGTTACAGGGTAGAATGATAATTAGGTTTATTTAGTGCCAAGATCTACTTTGTCTTCTACACCATTTGTGTAAAGTTAGAATCATGAGTATCAAGAATGCCACAGATGTGAGACTCAGTTACTCTTCTATCAAGTGATATCCAGCTGTTACTCATAAGGTTCAAGAGCTCCTGTTGCAGTTGCGGTTTCTGTTGCTGTTCAATCAATGTATGGTTGCAATAGTCCTTCCCTTGACTAAAGTGAGAGGCAGCATGGATTTATTTAGAAATACCAGATAATTCCATGGTGAAATTAAGAGGAATCGTTCAAGTACAATAAAGATGAATCGAATACTTATAAATCAGATTTGAGAACCAAGTTCCTAAGACCCACTGTATTATTTGGGATAATACAGAAACAATGTCATTCCAAAATGCACTGGTTTAAAACAGTCATTTGTTTATTTCTCCGAGAAAGTTCAGAGGTCAACACAATAGGGCTGCCACTGAATATGGACTGCACAAGTGGCACAGTTTGTCTTCATCTACCAACTGGAGAATGGCCACATTGTAAAGGAGCTTTGAGAAATGGATCGGGACAACATTAGAAAGGTGCTTTTCTGTTGTCTTATATATAAGAAGCACTGGAGGACCCTCACTGCTGAGTCTCGGTGTTTTTATTTGTTAAGGAATAGTCTTGGTGGTATGGATCCCTATTTGTCTCCAACCTTTCTTCCTTCGTTGACTTATGCACTTTTTATATCTTAAAACTCAACTGGAAAATATAATTTCCTGGATAGAAATTGTAGCACCAAAGACAGAGTGGTATATGCAATTAGATGCCCAAGAAATTCTCAGCCAACTTTTTTGTTTTGTTTTGTTTGTTTTATTAGTTCTTTTTGGTTATATGTAACAGTAAAATTCATTTTGATATAACAATTTGCTATAATTTAGACCCCAACACTCCCCCTTTCTTTACCCTCCTCCCTTCATTCTATTCTACTAAACTTTCTGCTATTTAGGTTTTTGTTGTTGTTGTTGTTGTTAGTGTCTTGTGGATGTACATGATGGTGACAACTTTTAACTAGGTTTCCCATCATCAGTAATTCCTTTATACCACATCACAGGCAGTCTCTAATTTGTCCAGAGTTTTAGTAATTTTCATATTGATTATTTAAATTCTACCACTTTTACTAGAATCATCTGCACTGGTTCTTCAACACATGCTAAAAGCAAACACAGGACAATCCAAAGTCAACCAGGTGTCAGGTACAGGCTGAGACAGACACAAGTTCTTGCTTTCTTTCTTCCTTCACTCGAAAATGATTCACTCCCCGCTTGTATAATCATATTGGGTTATTTTTCTTTTTCTACCTAAATCTATCACAACAAAACAAAAAAAACCCACAATTTTTAAATTAGTATCTTTTGTGTAGTTTTGTCTAATTTTACTAAAAAGGCAAATTCTGACTGTTATCTATATCATCTTTTCTAGGCATCTCCTTTATTCCCTTTTATTTAAGACTAGTAGCATGCTTTCTTAGAATGAACCTTTTTTTCTCTTTATCCCCTCATAATGGCTATCAACTTTATATAATAATTTTGACATCATTAAATTCAGGTTAAGAAACTGAAATCTCACTCTATTGAAGTCTGGGACCATGAATTTCTGACGCCCTGCTTTGGTCTGAATGTTTGTGTTCCCATCAAAATATGTGTGTTGAAATCCTCACCCCAGAGTGATGGCATGAATCTGTAAGGCCTTGGAGAACTGACTAGGTCAGGAGGGAGGATCCCTCATGAAATGAATTACTGCCATCATTAAAGAGGCCTGAGAGAGACTCCATTGTACCTTCCCCCATGGGAGGACCTGGCAAGAAAACCAGGTTCTTCCTGAACCAGGAAGACTCCGAATCTCTTGTTGCCTTGGTCTTGATTTCCAGCTTCCAAACTGTGAGAAATAAATTTCTGTCATTTATAAGAATCCAGTTTATAATATTCTGTGAAAGCAGCCCAAATGGACCAAGAGAGATTCTGTAAGTAATTTATTTGTAGAACCATCCATTTGTATGTATGGATGCTTCTGTGCCATAATGTCAAGATTTTTATTTATCCCACTACAAGATAAACAGTTAACAGTCTGTTGTGATATTCAAAATAATTTTGTTTCTTGGGACCTTATATGCCTCCTCTTTCTGATTAATTTTTATCTTTCTCATAATCTCTAACAAGACAACTGATAAATGGTAGGTGTGTGATAAAAGTTTCATTATGAATTTATTCATGAATGAATATAAATTGTAGACAAGAAAATCCAATAAGCTGTGTACTCCATGTTATCCCGCAGTGGTATGGGATTTCCTATGACCTAATGATCTCCCAGGAGGAAGTGTTCAAGATTAGAGAACCATCTCTCAGAAAACTCATGTAGCCCCATTTTAATTAATCCTCAGAATTTAGTGTACAACTCATTGTTGGGCTGAACAAATACTTTTGGTGGACTGTGAGCTAAAATAAAAAAAAACAAAACATGTTCATTTTTTCATTGTCCAATACTTCAAGGTGGATTATCAACAGATAATATTTTCCAAGATTCATTTATGAATTATCTTGTAAGAAAGTTGTGGTTTGACTTTATCAATCCCGATTGTCAGTCTTGGGATTATCTTTGTCAATCCTAAAACTGACAACCTTAAACTTGTTATCTACATTGGATATTAAAAGAAAATTAGTGAGTTGTTTGGCATGAACTTATATTACCATGTATCAGTGATGTCTTCATTATAGTTTAAGTAAGAGTATTCATTTACTTCTTGAAAAAAAAATTATTTTAAACTTATCTTTCCCGGCAACTCCTAGATCCCCTGTTTGTTTGTTTTGGTGCTGGGGTTCGAACCCTGGGCCTCAAACCCTGGGCCTCACACATGCTACTACATGATATATGCTCCACAACTGAGCTACACCTTCATACCACTGTGTATTTTCTATGTAACTAACTTTCCAGTGGCTTTCTTAGAGTTAATTTTCCTAAGAAAAAGTGGGATGAGAAAATGTTAGCATACATAGGTAGTCCATAATCAACAATCTGTGAGATACTTTCTCCCCTATTAAATAGCTTTCTGGGAGCAGTAAGTAGTCTGTTTGTTCTTTCTTAGTGCTTAGAATAGTGCTTAGTGCATAGGAAATTTTCTATAAATATTTATTAAATGAACTAATGCATTTAAATATAAATACAGATGTAAAGTGAGATACACAAGTGTATTTAAATATATATTTAATTTTGTATGTGATTACATAATATTTTCACTCTCAAAAATTCTTCTAATCTTCACAATGATATTATGCAGTCAGCAAGGCAGCTGATGTTACAATTTCGTACATTTGCAGATATTGAAACTGAAGGCTGAAAATATTTCCCCAAGGTTAAGAATCTATTTAGTGCCAGAACTAAGGCTCAAATTCAGATTTCTCCATTCCTCCTCTGGTAGTTCTTTCAACTCTCTTCTCACCTCTAAGTTCTGGTTACTGAATGAAGAAACCAGGACAGTTTCCTGGATCCCCTGGGTCACACTTTCTCCTCTCTGGTTCCCTCCAGAGACAACCTGGGTTACTGTGGAGCTTCCCTCCCACCAAAAGCATCCTTAAGAGCTGAGCAACAGGGCACTGCTGAGCCTACTCATCAGCCAGTTGGCACAATTTCAAATGAGCCACTGAATGGCAAATGCACAGATAACACTGGGATAAAATGAGCTCCTCTTATTGATTTTCCAAACCAATATGGCACGGGTGCTCCCTCTTTGTGCCATCTCCTCCCTCTGCCTGGAGGCATTCTCTGCCAGTCCATCATTTTAATTAGACATTACACCTGGCACAAATGCTGAGTTGATTAACCTTAAAGGAGCTGAATAGTTCCTCTGATCGTTAACACGGGGCCCCTGACATATTATAACTCATGTTAACATGTGCTGTTGCACAAACTCACAGCTTCTTCAACCCACTTTCCAAAGCCGCCGTGCAGGGTAATAGCATCTATGGAGAGCTCTTTGCGGACCGTGCCCCCATAATAATGCCACGAAACACAAGATTTAAAAGATGGATTGGTGTGGACTCTGCAGATACCACTTTTTAATGTTTACATAAATGCACCTTCGGTGTCACAGGGGGGCTTCTAAGAGATGGACTTCTGTGCTGGAGCGCTGTAAAAGAGGGCACTCTGCTCCAGGAGCTGGAAGACCTGAGGTTTCATCCCGTGCTTGCAGTCATCTTTGAATCTTTTCCTGGTTTCTCTGGGTCTCAAACTTTATATAGGGCAAATGAAGACTGAAAATGTCTGTACCTGCGGCCCGTCAAAGACCTCTCGCCCAGGTTGGGGATCCTGGAGAGAGGGCGCAAAGAACACTCTCGCAAATCCTCATTCTTCAGTGTTGGTTAAGAAGATCCAGCTGCGGGGTTGCAAGCCTGGAATCCCAGTGGCTCTGGAGGCGGAGGCAGGAGGATGGAGAGTTGAAAGCCAGACTCAGCAAAGACAGTGCTCTAAGCAACTCAGTGAGACCCTGTCTGAATAAAATACAAAATAGGGTTGGGCATGTGGCTCAGCGGTCAAGTGCCCCTGAGTTCAATCTCTGCCCCCCCCCAAAAAAAAAGAATTGTAACTGCAAATAATTTATACTCTGGTGGTGAGATAGTGTGTCTTGGAGAAGTCAAGGGGCTCTAGGTCCCTTAAATTTCCAGGTAAAACACAGGAATCACCTTTTCTCTGTCTTTCTCCTGGGTCTCAACTGGATTAAAAACAATAGTAAAGAACAAACATACTTCCTTGTTTCACCAAGGCTTCCTCTTGTTATGATATGTTTAAAAAATTGCTTTTAATAAAAATATTATTATTATTATTATGATGATGATGATGCTTATTGATGGATAGAGTGAGATGTTTTGATACAGGGTATAAAAATCAAATCAGGGTATTCAGCATATCCATTACCTCACATGTTTGTCATTTCTTCATTTAAAAACTTCTCATCTTAGTGCAATACTGTGAGCCATATACCCTACTGTACAAGAGAGAGAACACCAAGATTTATTCCTTCTGACTATAACCTTGTACCTAGTGACCAATCTTTCCCCTCTTCCCACAAGTCCGTCCTCTAGTTAATTAGCTTACTCTCTCTCCTCCCTCCCTCCCTCCCTTCCTTCCTTCCTTCCTTCCTTCCTTCCTTCCTTCCTTCCTTCCTTCCTTCCTTCCTTCCTTCCTTCCTTCCAGGATTAGGAATAGAACCCAGGGGCACTCTGTTACTGAGTTACTTCAACCTTTTTTTTTTCCTTTTTTAAAAATTTGTTTTTATGTATTTTTTATTTTTATTTGTTCTTTTTAGTTATACATGGTAGTAGATGTATTCTGACATATCATACATACATGGAATATAACTTCCCATTTTTGTGGTTGCACATGATGTGGAATTACACTGGTCATGTATTTATATAGGATGAATTGGACATAACTTTCTCAGCCCTTTTTGTTTTTTATTTATTTTGAGACAAAAGCTGCAAGTTGCTGGTGCTGGCCTCAAATTTGTGACACCCCTCCTCAGTCTCTGGAGTTGCTGGGATTACAGGAATGTACCATCACACAAAACTCCCTGCCAGCTCGTAATAACCACCACTCAGGTCTCTCTATCAGACAATGCCTTTAGATCCCAAGTATGAGTAAGATCATGTGGTGTTTGTCTTTTTGTGCCTACATTATTGCAGTTTACATAATGTCCCTTCAGATTCATCCATATTGCCACAAATATGACATCATTGTGTTTCGTTTTATGGATTAATAGTATTCTACTGGGTTTGTGTACCACTTACTTATTTATTTTTATTTATTTATTTATTTTTACCTAGTCATCTGTTGATGGACACTTAGGCTGATTTAATATCTTGGCTATTTTGAATAGTGTTATAGTAAATAAACATGGGCATACAGATGTGTCTTTGACATACAGATTTCATCTCCTTTGACTTGGGACCCATTTGGGGATTGCTCTATCATAGGACAGTTAATTCTATTTTTGATTTTTTGAAGAAATTCTATAGTTTTTTTTCCTATAGTGGCTTTAGTAATTCACATTCCAGCCAATGCATATGAGTTTGCATAGGCATTATTGTTGTTGTTGTTGTTATTTTGTCTTTTTGAAAATTGCCATTCTAATTGGAGTAAAGTCATATCTTACTATGGTTTGAATATTGTCTTTACCGGATGATTTATATGTTGACCATTTTTTTCTTATTCTCACTAGTTATTTCTGTCTCTTTGAGGAATATCTATTCAATCCAGTTATACATTTCTAAATTACACTGTTTGCCCTTTTGCTATTTAATTGTCTGAGTTTCAGATGCAAAATGAGAAAACTACTGGAAGAAAATATAGAGGAAAATTTCCATAGCATTGATTTGGACAAGGATTTTTTTTTTATAAGACTTCAAAAGGATAGGCAAAAATAATCACATGGGGTTACATCAAGCTTAACTTCTTGGTAGCAAAAGACTTAATGAAAAGAGTGCAGAGACGACCTACAGAGTGTGGAAAAATATTTACAAACCACTAATCTGAAAAGCACCTTCTTTTTGGTGTAAGGAAAGTGTACTTTCTTTACGGCATATTTGGGATTTGAGTCATGGATCTGTCTTTTTGTTTGCTCTAGGGATCAAAATAACTGGCAAATTCAACTGTAAACTTCATGATAACAGAAATGAATATAACTTATTTCTAGTATCTTTCAATGCTAAGAACAGTGCCTATGGACAGCCAATACAAAATATGTGTTGATTTAATTGCTTGAAATGATGTGAATTTCCAGTACAAACGAGGAAAGATAGAAGACCCATTCTTTTCTGAGTAAAAATTTCATTTCCGAAATGATGCTATTTTACTGGAAAACTGTCTAATTTAGCTTTGGACAACCACTCCACTTATAAAGAGCAGAGGGATCAGGACCTAAGCTTTGTGAGAGGCAACCTATCCCAATAGGTAGACCTGTGTGCTGGTCTTAGATCTAGGCTCCTTGTTTTCGTTTTTTGTTTTAACTGTGTGACTTTGACAAGTTATTTGTCTTCTCTTATGATTCTCACAACTTCCTTATAAAGTTATTTAGATTAAATGAGCTAAGGTATATAAAGTTTGTGCCATCGAGTCTTGCTTCTTCAGTACTAAGTAAACAGCAGTTATTAATAATTTTAGCACACCCTAAGAGAGAAGGAGAGGGGGGAGGAAATTGCAGAGAGAATTCTGTGAGTGGCTGTCAATCAATTCTAAAAATAAGCAGAAGATAGGAAAAGGTTAAGTCCTCTGGCTTTGCCTTAAAATGTAGAAAGAAATTAGGCTTTTCAGAAATTCCTAGAAATGAAAATTTGTGTTCTGACACAATGATCTTATATCTTATATCCTTGTCCGGGAATCAAAGGCAAGGCCCGGAAGATAGGCCTATGAGCGCCTCGTTTTATCTCCTGAAACTTAAGGACTTCAAAGGTGGCCCACTTAAACAAAATCCCTGACCTCTAATCCTTGTCCGTTTCTCTAGAAAGGTCAACCTCTCTCTGGCTCGAGGCTCATGGAAAACGGAGAAGCATCCAGCTTCACAGGGAAGCTTCCTCATAGACTGGTGCCTACATCGTGCTGACTTAATGGGCTTCATCATTCAGGAGCACAGGATCTGGGCTTTCTTAAAGAGACATGTTGCTGCTTTTGCTCAATTGCTGCCATATATAGCTGGCATCCCAGATCCAGTGTTACTACCTATAACGGGCTGCACCTCTCCATTAAGGCATTTGCCATTTGGCTGTGATCATCTGTGTTTGTCTTACACAGGCCTAAGCACAATGCCCGACACTGAAGAGATTGCAAAAATTGATTTTTAAAAAATAGCTAAATGATTGAATGAATTAAGCAATGATACAAGGCATTGCCTTTGAAAATACAGACTTCCCATTGAAGGAAGTGCTGAGTTCACACATTGGCTCTTCTCTCAAGTGAGAAGGTGTGGCCAGTAGGAGTGATCCAAACCCTCTGAATCAGAGCATTATCACGCGTAAAGTGAGGATCCGCATACAACCCACACTAGGTTTCAAGCTGTTGACCCTTAGCGCCAATACTGTCATTCTCTACTAAGCAAAGCATTTGTTCTTTCTGTCACCTAAGGATGCAGACAGGTGACTTCCAGGTAAGAGCTTGAAGAAAGGGCACACTCCATCCAATGGTGTTGTGTTCCTGTCTTTGTGACTTAGCCACACTTACCCCAGCAGCATCAGTGTTTCTGTAGCTGCAGTTGATTGAAATTTGCACTGCTCCACCACACTCTCAAAAACAGACTCATGCACCCTCCAGACAGTGGCCAATGCTAGTCAGTGGTTCCTTCTCAGGGGTCAGAAACCCAGCTCTGCAAAGCCCTTCTCCCATGCTTCTCATATTGATAATTCTAGCTTCTCTTTCTCATTTTCCTCCTGTCCTAGGAAGGTTATGTCTAATTTTAAAAATAATAATAATAAAATTTGTGTTTCTCCATTTCAATCCTACATAATATGTTTCACCATTTCATATTACTCTCTTTTTAAGATACTATTTGATCTCTGTCTCTTGATGGGAGCATGGCGAATACAACCACTTTGCAAAATCATAGTATTTTTTGGTATCTCATTTATAAGGTGCTGAATGCAACACTTATCCCAATCAAATAGCATTACCACATTTACTATTATTGTCTTGCCTCTTATTGTTGTAAAATATAGATATTATAAAAATTTACCATTTTACTATTTTTGAGTGTACAATTAATTGGCAATGTATGTTGACATTATTCTGTCACCATCATTAATATCCATCTCAAAGACTTCTTGCTTATTTCAAATTAAACACTATACCCAATAAATGATAAAGTCCTCTTCTTCCCTGTCTCCAGCCCCTTTGTAACTAATTTTCTATTTTCTTTAAGATTCTGATACAACTCTAGGTACCTCATATAACTGGAAAGTATGTTTGCCCTTTTGTGTTTATTGCACCTCAATTAGCTCTCATGAGAGCTATTCAGGAGATCTCTGACTTCACGACTTAATCACCTCCCTTAAGGACCTACTTTTAAATATCTAAATACCTTCATGTGAGGGGTTAGGTTTCAACTCATGAATCTGGGATAAGGAACATAAACTTTCAGAGTACAGCATACTTACAAGTGAAGTTGCTGCATCATGTGGCAATATTACTTTAAGTCTTTGAGTGACTCATACTGTGTCCCACATGATTATACATTCCTATCAGGAATGCACAAAGGCTCTAATTTCTCAACATCTTCACCAACACTTGCACATTTCTATTATTTTAAATGATAAGCATCTTGATCTGTATATTATCATGTGCAAACATCTTGACGAGAACTAGTCTCCCATGTTAGTCTATGCACGGAGGCTATCACTGCAGCACTAGAAAGACTCAAGGGCTGAAGTGAAGAGGGGTGGGCTTCATGTGATATTAGCACTTTAATTCTAGTACCACCATCACCATTATTATGTTCTCTGGGATGACATAATCCTTTATTTTGCTTGCCTTTATGTAGCACAGATAAGCTAGAAGGTTTTGTTTGTTTGTTTGTTTTTTTAAGCAGTTTTCAGTAAACTTGGAAGGAGAACTTTAAAGACTGGATGAAAAATGTAAGACTGAAAACAAACCAAAAACTACAACTAACTTCCAGTCTAATTTTTTAGCTCTTTTCTCACTTGATTAAGCTCAGTTTGGTCTGATAAAAAAAGTTATTGCATGACCCAAAATGCACCCAGTCTGTATTATGTGCTAGAGTTACAGACATAATTAGACATGAAGTGTGCCTATTTCCCTTCTGCTTACCCCCAGAGATACTCCCCAGAGGTTAATACACAATAACATCAGATAGACTATTTTGATCTATTGAGGTATATCTAAGACAAATCATTACATAGCTCAAAGGAAATGCCCCACTCCACTGGCTGTCTGGATTCTAGTCTTAAAATCTGTCTTAGTATCTATCACTGGGTATCTTGCACCCAGATGTTAGGTGTCATGCTACTTAATCTACATCTCGGGAAGACGATCAGTGAGGTGAAGCAATATTTTGCAAAGGCTTCAGAAATCCTAGAGAAGACACTGTATTTGTTTTGGAAAGTGCCTTGAAAAGCTTCTTGAGGCAGTTGATGCCATCCTGGAGATTCAGGTTTATAGGAGTTCAGGAAACAAAGGAAAAACTAAACTCAACTGAACAGAAATTGTGGAATGAAAGAAAAGACAGAAAATAAAGAAGATAGGAGGTCAGTGAGAGATGGGACCAGGGGAAAGAAAGAAACACGGGAGGAGAATGAACACTGACAAGTGGAAATAACTAGTGGACTTTCAGAAACAGAATTTAATCTTCAGGGTGTGTGTGCCTACTGTACTAGGGATCACTTTATCATTTGTTCTGTTTTATCAAATTTTTCTGTTTCTCTCTTCTTTTTGGCAATCAAAGAAGGGGAAAAAAAATACTGGCTTTCACTTGATCAAGTTGATCCAGTGTAGATCAGGGACGTATTAGAATAGAGAATGAGAAAATATTCTTTATATTATCCCAGCAGAAGCAGAAGCTCCCAGCCAAAGGAGATGGTAAGAAAAGAAAAGAAGACTAAGAAGACTCTGGGAAAATAAAAACGAACAAAAAAATACATATGATCAATTGTTATAATTGCTTAAAATCAACAGTATGTATATTTAAAATACTCACATTTTTAAAGATCAAGGTGAATATGTACTCTTGTAATATCTAAGAAAATGCAAGGTCTCAACAGAATGCATCCTATAAAGCAGCAAAAAAAAAAAAAGGATTTAGGTTCATTCAAAATCAAGTTGATTTCTTATTTCTGACTCAGTATTCTTGGATATGTTGCTTCACTTCTTTGCAATTCAGTTTTCCTACCAGTTACATTGATAATAATGTCAAACTCACAAAGTGTTCTGAAAATTCAATAAAACAATGAAGATCAAGCCAAGAGGTGAATTGTGACGCTAATAAACCATAAATGTCATTTATGACTCCTATTGGTATCTTCTGGGTGAATTCACCATGGGATTTTTGTTACAAATTCTGTTGACTTTCATCTTTTCAGGAATATGAAAACCTACTAAATAGAATAAGCTTTACCTTCACACTTTTGTTGATGTAGTGCAAATATTTTCCCAAGTACTTATCTCCCTACTTGATTGTGAGTTCCTTGGGGTTGGGCCAAGGTTCACCTGTGTATCATCAGTAATGGTTAGGCTGTTGACTACAGAGGATGCCCACATATGCTGAATTGAGGATAAATTCATGGGGGGATAAGTGATTTAATGCTGACAAAGGACAAACTATAATCCATACTCATCTCTACTGCTGTACCAAAAATAATAGATGCAAGTATAGAATGACCCAGACACTTCTAAGCATGGACTTTAAGATCCTTCAATTCTATTCTGAGCTTCATCTCTATTATTTTCTGCAATGTTTTATTTTCCCATTAATTCTGACTGTGGTTGAAATAACTAACCACTTTAGATATCTTAACAGCTTTTATTTCTGCCTTTCCTAGTAGTTCCAATTTTCACTTGTGGTTCCCTGTGCATCAGTGTCACAGTGTTTTGTTTTCCAGTGGGGTATGTGACATTCCTGTCATTGCAGAGTGAATCTAATGACTTGCTTGCAAAACTGGAAAACAAGACAGACTCTTTCCCTGGACTCTGTAGTAGGCAGTTATGAGGCTAAGGGATTTTATGTCTAGGCTTGCTCTCATAAGAGAAGGCAAAATGAGAACAAAAGAGAAGGAAAATCTCCCAAGTCCTATAGAGGATTGTTGCCAAAGCCCCAGTGACATCATGCGACTCTGAATCAAACCATTTCTGAAGTCAACCCTGTATCCCACTTATTTATTAAGTGACCTGATAAAAAAGACTTTGGCTATATTTAACTTATTATACAACTTCTCTGGAAATGCGCATTCTATAACACAAAGACCAATGTTTTTAATTCTCAAAAATTCTTCTTTTAAACATTTTGTAGTAATAAAGTATTTTTTCTTTTAATTTTGGAAACTATTCTTAACTATTACAGTGAATTTGGTCCTACCTCCCCCACAACTAGGGTGAATAAAATCCCTTTTCCAATTCAATTAACATTGAAGGGACAACATCATTTCAACACCTAGAACCAACCATTCATGAAGCTCAATCTACTCCTTCAGTCCCCATCTATGAGAACCAATAAATTCCTTTCTTGGTTCAAAGTAGATTGAATAAAGTTTCTATAAGTTGTAGCTAGAAAAACAGTAATGAAAACATTGAGTCTTTCCTAGATCTTTTTAGTTCTTTTGATGATTCCAGTATCAATGTTATTTTATGTAGTATTTCTTCTCTCTGGAAGGTGATGCTAAATATATAGATTGGGAGGGCAACAGTGTACCCTAAAATTTAGTAGAATGGAACAATACCCAATTGTTAGCTTCATGATTGTACAGGTTAGAAATTGGATGACTTTTCTGTCCTGGCTGGATCACAGTAGCATCCTTTTAGCTAGAAGTCCTGCTTCTGGAGTTGGCTGGCTCTTATCTGGAATGAAAAGGTTGAATGAGCCACATGGCTTTTATCACCCAGCGGAGTAGCCTAGGTTTCTTTGTATGGTGGTCACAGGGCTCAAAGGAAAAAAATAGAAGCGTGGAGTTCCTGTTGACATTAAAAGTGACTTAATTGCCACTCTTGAAATATTTGGCAGAGCAATGAATGGATGGATGGATGGATGGATTTCTTCTGTGTGAAATCTCATTACCATTGTTGTTATTGTAAATTTGTCTTCCATTGCAACCATCTGTCTTCCTTTTGGAGTAAAGAGCTCTCGCACAATAAAGCCATATCTTTTTCATCTTTTTCCCTAAGTTCTTAGCACTGTGTGTAGAGCAAGTTCATTGATGTGTCATTGTGAACCTATCCCTGCCTAAAGTGAACATTATCTTCTTTCTTACCAAAAATGACCTGCAGAGGTAAGTCAGAGCCTCTGCTCACTGACAAATTGGATTGCATTAGTGATTCAAACCACAAAAATTGCAAACCTCATTGTAGAAAGTACTGCTATGATTATATAACTAAATTAGCTCATGAGCCTCCACTTAAATCAAATCAAATATCCGTTTTATGGACCTAGGAACAGATACAATCATTCTTGTGATTGAGCAAGAGTCTGGGAGAGAGCAAGTACCAGTGAGGACATAGGAGGGCTGATGTAGTTTTATGTGTCACCAGGGACTTAGAGGAAAAAAATAAATAAATAAGGCCTACATAAATGAATTGTAGTGGTTTGGTATAACCTAATCAATTTGTGGCGGGTGCACAATAGAATTCAGTAGTCTGTGCCAGAAAGTAGAACAGAAATAAATGCTTTCATTCATTCCAGGTGGAGAAATTATCAGAGATATATGAAATCTGGTGAAAAACAAATCAGAAAAAAGAATTTATAGCCATGAATTCTTCCTGTTATCCTATTCTTTGTCAAAATGTGTATGTGTGTGTCTGTATATGTGTGTAATTACATAATTTTACAATATATATTTGTGCATGATTTTAAATTGGGTTCTTAATTTGGCATTTATCCAACTTGAAAGAAATGCTCTAGAGACTTCCTGTATCTTTGCTACTTTGTATGGGGAAATGGCAGGAAAGAAGTTAGGCATGGGGCAAATTGAGGGGAAGATGAATGATTGGGGAATTCTTAGACAAGAAAATGGGTAATTTCAGATATCAACATTCTCAGTAACAAAAATTTCCTTTGCACTTACTATTTGTGATTTATCAAATCACAATTACTGGTGCATTTCAATGCTTATGATTGTGCTATGTTGAAATCTATATATGCATTTTAGAGATAAGGAAAAAAAGAAAGCTAATTGACAAGGCCAACATCACAAACGTGCTTAAGAAAATTCTGATCTGTATTGCAAACTGCTCTTATCACTCTACATGTCCTAAACTAAACACATTTCAGCATTGGGGGTGGGGAGAAGACTATGTTGTAATAATAGAGCACACATCCACCAAAATTAGTTTCCTATCTGTTCAATTCCATTAAAAAATTAAACTAACATTTTATAAATATAGATTTGTCTCTTTACTACCATTTCTTAACACTTCCTTTATTCCATTCTCTATTGCCATAGTGTTCATTCTAAAATGTCTATTTGATAGTTTCTCTCTACCAGTTAAAAATATTTAGTGGCTTCCACTTAATTTTCTACAGTTTAGTAATTCAATTTTCCTGGCAGAGCGTTTAGAGTCTTTGATTACTTCTTATTTCCAAACTAACCATGATTTTCTTCACTTCCTTGATTTTGGAGGCTTCATTTCTCTCTTGTCCACTGGAAAAATATCTAGATTTATTTAAGTTTTATATTAGAAAATTCTATTCCTGCACTCATTTATTATCAGCTACACATTCAGCCCCTCATTTAGCCCTTTCTTCATTCACTAATGTTTATTGAACATCAGCTATGCACCAGCCACCCTGGGGATTGGTAGAAACAGAGTGATAAGCTGAATGAGACAGTGTGTGGTACCCTGGTCTGCCAGCCTCAATGCCACCCTCAAGCCGTCCTTGAGGCTTCCTGGCCAGAGTCACTTCTATCTCTTTATCCTTGTCATGTCTTTTGAGCATCATCAACCTAATAATAATGAACACATTTCATAATACATCTGATATCTGTGCAAATACATTTCTCCATCTCCAGACTGGTCAGTAGCTCAAAGGATGAGATTGTAACTAATTGATCTGTTAAGTATTCTTGCTGCTTAACATGGGGCATTGATCACATTAAGAATTAGATAAATATTCATTAGTTAAATTAATGCATGACTCAGGATTTTGAGAGCTTGATTATGACATTATATGTACAGTTTCTTTTGATGGGTATCACATGTCCAAAGGCTCAGGCTTTCAACTATGGCATCTTGGGTTCAAATCCTGGTTCAACCAGGTACTCCTTGTATGACATTTACTATATTATTGAACCAAAATAACACTCAGTATTTTATGTATAAAATTGAGGGAAATAGTACTTCCCCAGAATTAAATTATGCAGATTAAATAAGACATTCAACATTATATATATATTTTTTCATCAGCACACCTGATATGTAATATGCAGTAAATAAACAGTACCTGGCATCATCAAGAAGTGGAGTCATTGATGTATTTTCATCAGACGGATTTTAAAATAGTAGTTGTTAAATATCAAGTGTGTGGGTGAGACGTAGAAAAGTCCAGATTTTAGATTTTTACACAAGTGAGACTTTGGTTCCCCCACCACCACCCACCTTGCTGAGATGTTCTGAGGTTGTGTATCTACTTGAGACTGAGGACTTGGCATACAGGACAGAGTCCTTCACACGCCCCTCCTCCAGCCCCACCCGCACTTCCATAACCCAGTTTTAAGAGGCTCGTCTTAAATGCCATGAGAAAGTCGGCAGAGTGATGGAAGTAGGTCTCATTAGCAGAACAGTCCAATTATGCCCAGCCTTCCCCACACCTTAAAAGCAGCAGTGTCCCTTTCGTGGGTTTTACAGACATGTAGGGGTTTTCAGGGTTACAATGAAGGTATTTATGTTCAGGGTTATTAGAAGAGGCATTAAATGGGAAAATCAAAAGAAGGAAGGTCTGTGACAGCTTTTTCTTTGCGGTATCCTTGGGCTTCTGCTAAATGATGACTTTGTGTAATTAAAATGAACAAAGTATATGTCGATGTTCCATCTCCGCAATCACAGCACTTTCTTTCTCCCTTTGTTTCACTGCTTTGTTCATCTGAAACTGGTGTTAAAAAAAAATAACAGAAATAGAAAGTTGAACGTATTCCTGCAGGGCTGTATTTTTAGTAGCTCATCACTTTGTGGAAGTGGCTTGGCGGTTGCAGAGTCTAATTATGAGCCTAAGAATATGGCGTTGGGGAGAAAAGGGACGTTGGAGTGGGAGTGGCAAGGAAGAAAGCAGGACAGTGTCCGGTGGGCGAGCTGCTTCCTGCTCAAATGCAACCAGAGCGACCCACGAGCTGCCTGGTGAGTGGGAGAGTAAATTATACCAGAAAACAGGATGACGCCCTGGATCTAAAAATCACTGCAAGTTTTTGAAGTAAAAGTTTTGTAGTTGTGGGAGGAAAAGCAACAACTCCTCTAAACCACCTCCAAAATGATATTTCATAGTAAAATGCTTCCAAAATGCAGGAAATCAACCCAAAGAAGACCATCAGAAAGATGCACATAGAACAATGATTAATAGTGCAGACACCTGCACAGAGGTGCTGAGTGGGTAACCGTAGAGAAGGTGCTGAGGATGAACTTTTTATAGCTTTATGGATGATCAGTAAGAATTAAAGGGCACTTGAATGCAACTTATTATTGCTATTGATTTATGAGTGGACCTGGGTATTTATAGCACTTTCATATCTGTCGAGTTTCTTCTCATTGTCACTGATAGTGTTTACACTTCAAAGATGGTACAAGGGCAGTCTTCTGGCAGTTGGTGAAGGGTGGGTTTCATTCATCATCTTAGAACTTTGTTTCAGGGTAAACTGAGGTATCTGAATAGTGGTAATAGGGAGATTCCAAATTAAGAACTGGGACAAAAATGAACTAGGTCAAGTGAAAGAGAAGTTTAAAAAAAAAAGAAAGAAAGAAAGTTAACTGCATTGATCTAAGAAAAGACAGAAATAGACACTAGGAAATGTGTAAAGGAGGTGGGGAAATGAACCAAATTACAACTGGACAAAAAAAAAAGAATAAAGAAACTCAGGTACTGAATTGGTGAGCAGGTTTTACTCAGAGCAGCAAGACCTCATAAATTTAGAAAGTGCTTTTGTAATTTTTGTAATGGTAAAGGAGATTTTTTTCAAAGACAGTACTACCATAGTTTCCTGTTTTCTGTAGCTGATTCTAAAGTAAACAGAGGCCCTGCTATAATAGGCTATATTTAGAGCCCCAGATAGTTACATTTTACTGGCCTACTCAGATAAAGACTCAGAGTAGGCATTTATCAAATGACTAGTGCATGAATGAATGATGCAAAAATGAAGTAGACCACGTGGGATAAAATCTGTGTTGTTGCTATTTGCATTTTTTGTGAAATATCTATTATTGCATAATAAGCCACTGTAAGAAAATTAAAGGCCTTTAACAGCCAATCTTCATTTACCATTGCTCAGTAAGAATTAAAGTCTGTGGATTACTTGGGTGGTTCCTGCGATCTGGGTCAGACTGCCGGATCTCAGATGGATTTGCTGCTGTGCTTGTAGTGAGCTATCAGTTTGGCAAGAGAGCTCTGGTCTAAGGTTCGTACACATTTGACAGTGACTGGCTGTTGGTTGGTGCCTCAGAGGAAACTGGGCCACATAGTTCTTTCTTATTCTGCAAGCTGGACAGAGAAGCCCAGACTATCCACAGGGCAGTGGCAGAAGACAAGAGAGAAGGAAAGCATAGGCGATTCCTTGATGTTTAGGCTCAGAAGTGGTACAGCCTTAATTCTTCTGTATTCATGACCCACAGCAAGTTCCTAATGCAAGCTCAGATTCAAAGGGAATGCAAATAGGCTCCACCTCTTGATGGAAATTGCGCATAATCACCTGGCAAAGGGGTGGGAAGAAAATGATTGCTGTCTTTTTGAAAACCATTGACTCCACCTGGATTGAGTTTCTTGACTTTCAAGTGGTAATAAAAATCATTCTGGCAAAACATCTGTATGCAGCATAAACAGAAAGTTAGGTTGAGCCAAATTAATGCATCAACTGAATTTAAAAAGTCTCAAATATGTATTTATGTATGTACTCTAATGTGGAATATATGATTAAGTCCCACTGAGACAGACTATCCAAGGTTAAATACACCATATTTATAGTCCACCAGCTTAAACTTGTTTTCTTACTTTACCATTCATTAATTCTTTTGTATTTTCTCTAATTCTGAGGTTCCTAGTCTCAAAATGTTAATCACACTAGAATAAACCACATGGAGCTGCCAGAGAGCGTTACATAAACTAATGCAGTATGTTTTTATGCAAAATGCCTTGGCCAGAGTAAGTGATTAATATGAATTGGTTGTTGTTAAGGGCCATACTTGATTGGGAAGATAAGAGCAACATTCTTATGGGCCTAATATGAGAAAGGCTCATTTTTTCTTGGTGCAGTTTTATACAATTAAGTGATTTACAGATCATGCAACACAACTCCTCGAGGTATTTCTAAGATAAACCTTATCAATATCCACAATCACATGTTCTTCATATATGAAATTCAAACTGATAAAACCTGTTATTGTTTTTTATTAATCCTGACAAATAAAGTTCTGAAAACAGCAAAGTTTTCCCTTTTAAAGTTTGTGGTGATGTTTTCCCATCCCCGTCTGTAGGCTAAATGGTTGTGGGGAGAACGTGTATGGTTCCATAGACTTGAAGCCAGATGCTCCTATTCTTCTGGATTATTTATTTCCTTTATAAGACATGACTTCCTGGCTCCATAGGAAGAGCAGACACATTGAGGGGACTCAGATCCCATCTGCCCACAAGATTGATGTCAAAAAGAACAGAAGGGAAGGAGGAAGGCGAGGACGACACCTAGGACTTAAACCACGCTGAGGATCATACTGTTTTCTTATGTGTTCTCATGTGCTTAGTCCATGAGTTCAAGATGAACATTCTGGGGATACAGAGGAAACAGATCCTAAATTTTCTCTTTCAATAAGTGAAACTCAATTATTTACAAAACCAGAATCTTATGCTCTGTAATGTTAAAGCACTTATGCAAAAAAATTAACCAAATAAATGCCAAAGCCAAATTTCCATAAATCCAGACTCAATTTCAATGATCAAAGCATACAACAACAACAACAACAAATATTAAGAAAAATTAGAGTTTAAGAATAGCACCTTTTTGTATTCTTATCATTGTAGAGATTTATCAATGCTTCTGATGCAGCCTCTATTTTTTCACATATGTCTACTTGTATTTATCTGTGTGAGGTGTGATGTTTTAGTGTGTTTGTGTTTGTGTGTGTGTGTTTGTGTGTGTGTGTGTGTGTGTGTGCATGCACATGCCTGCATGTGCCTATATGTGTGAGAGAGAAAGAGAGAAGAGTGGGGGCAGGGAAGAAAGAGATACTCCCCAACTTTGTAGTATCATTCAGAGCACATGGCTTAGAACTCTTAAAGTCTAACCCTGCAGCATAACAGATTTACCATTTTAAGTAATTACTTTGACAATTCTCATCTTTATACATTTTTTGTAAAGGGAGTAGAGTAGGTTGTTTTGTTTCTTTTACTTTTTATTTATAACCTTTGCTTTTTCTTAAGTGTGATTTTTCTTCATATTTCTTTAGGAGAGCAAAACTACAGGAAGATATGAGGTTTATTAGAGAGGTCAATCCAAAAACAAATAGAGGTATAGCCTATGGATTTGGGCATTACCTAAAGTTTTTTAAGGGTAGAGATCTTTAGACCCTACCTCACACCTGCTGAATTAAAATATTTTCATTTTAACAAGATTCTCAGGTAGGTGGTAGGTATGAGAAAGTCAGGAGGCACTGGTATATACCACCTAAAAGAGATCTGTGGTATTTTAAATAAACCACATGAGCCTCTGCACAGCCCTGTGACATGTACCAACAGTCACTCTTCCTGGCTGGGATGGCTTTTGCTTTCATAGAATCTCAGAGAAAAGCGGAGACAAAATGGATTTAAGAACCAAATACTCCTCTGCTTTTCAGTTACGTGGAAAATTTCAGATTATCCAAGAAATTTAAAATGTACTCAATATTTAATGGAGATTTTCATCATATGAAAGTAAAAGAAGAGTAAGAAGGAGAGAGACCAGGAAGAAAGAGGAAAAAGACATAAAGGAGAAGGAGAGAAAAGTGAAGAGAAAAGGAGGAGGGTGAGAAGAAAGAGAAGAAAGTGAGAGAGGAAATGTAAGAGGAAGAGTTCAAGTAACCAATGCCCAGGTTTGGAAGAGATGGTGAGTGTAATGGAATTTAGTTGAAAGAACATAGGAATGGAAACCTGAAGATCCAATCTTGACTCTTGCTTTCAAAGACACATCTCTGTAGGAACCCAGGGAAGTCAAGTCTTTCTTTTATCTCTCTATCTACCTTTATGGTGCAAAGATTGAACCCAGGAGTTCTCTACCACTGACCTACATCCTCAGTCCACTTTGCAAATTTTCATTTGTTTATTTATCTTTTTATTAGTTTGTTATAGTTATATATAATATTGGGGTTCATTTTGACATAATTATACAAGCCTGGAATATAATTTGCAGCAATGCCCTCTATATAATTTTTGAGACAGGGTCTCACTAAGTTGTCTAGGCTGGACTTCACCTTGCATTCCTTACCTTCAGCATCCTGAGTAGCTGGGATGGCAGATGTGTGCCACTGTACCTGGTTCAACTCTCTGTCCTAGACATCATTCTCTACTTCTGCAACATAAGAATGTATGACTCTGATCTTTCAAAAACCTCTTTCAATGTCAGGATGCTGTATGTGATTTTTATTCTCGTTGACTGTGAGTCAAATCTCCAGTCCAGATGTAAAAGTTTTGGCCTTTTCCACATGCCATAACAGAGGGAGAAAGATTGTCACATCCAGAATTTCATCACAGAATTGTATACTTACACTTAACTACAGATTGAATAGCACAACATTTTTAAATTTTAGACAATTTAAAAATTGTCTTTTTAAATTGTAGACAAGGAATTTGAAGATATGAAGTAAAATAGTTAAACTCTAACTTAATAAAAAATGGAAACATATTTAAGGAAAAAATGGAAGCCTATTGTAGTCTTACTTATCAGTTGCTGTAAGAAAGAAAAATAAGGTTTTTCATTTTAAGATCTTAGTTTTAGGATAAGTAAAGACAATTTAATTACGTCACCAAATTATATTCCAAAGTATACTAGTAAAACAGTACATCATAGGGGTTCAGAGACAAGACAAGCAAGCAAACAAACAAACAAACACAAACAACTTATTTAATTCCAACTTTCAGAAAATGGGATTGAAACAACTGAAGCAGCTTTTCATTTTTTGCATCGCCTCAGAAGCTTTGCTGCGCAATATCAACTGGGTAATATCCACTGTTAAAAGATGTAGAACAGACATCTTGTAATAAGCTGGTTTTACTTTGAGCACCTCTTTCATTTGACAATGCTGTTGTGCCCAAGGAGAACTTAGAGAAATTTTGTGTGACTTGAGGGAAGTCACTTATCTCTTAGTGCCATTTTCTCCTTCTGTACAAATGAGGGGGTTGGATTAGAAATCACTAATGTTCTTTCCAGGTATAAAATGATACAGTTAAATAAAGCCTAAAAAATATCATTAGTCGCATTTGAGATAATAATGAGTCAGTGCAAGATAGAGAACAAGATAATAAGCCTGCCAATTTGTGTGGTACAGATGATCAATGCTACGGAAGATCAGGAAAGCTAACATGCGTGTGGGCTCAAGCCTTTAGAAGATACTCAGCTTCTAAGAAGGAGGGGGAGAAAGAGGGGTGTTTTAGGGAGTCAGAGCGTTGAATTGAGGTATGGAGGAAAAAAAGATTTTATTATCAGGATATTCTTGGACTCCAGGTTTGGAACCCAACTTGAATCAGGCAGGAAGAGAAAGACATTAGAATGCAATATTTAGCAGATATGTCCTGTGACAGTGGAAAGGGTACAGTGTGAATAAGCTTGGAAACAATTTGAATTCAGACTTGAATCACCATTAGAAAAGTTATTCTGTTCTCTCTGTACATCTGACTGATACTCTTTTGCATATTTACTTTGCTGACTGGTAGAGAATGAGGCCAGCAGCAGCCTCTGAGTCTTACATGCCTTCTTTCACTACCAGAAAGGGACTGAACCTCTTTTATTTCCAGATCAGATTCTCTTGGGGAGTGCTTGTTATTGGCCTGTTTGGGACAGGTACCTTCCTGGACTAGTTATGTATAACCAGTTTCCTTATTTTAATAAAGTAAGTTTTTTTTTAAAAAAAATTATAAGCATTTTAATATAACAATTTTTCAGTTTATTCCATGCATGTAAAAACATTATTTTGAGAAAGTGTTCCAGGTAGCAATTGCTGAGTAAAAAATTGCCCTAAAATTTAGGAACTTATAATAACTATTTTATATTTTCACAATTTTGTGGCTGAGAAATCTGAGAAGGGTCTGGTTCATCAGTTGTCATATATGATCTCTGATGTGATGGTAGTTCATTTCTGGTTCTGGTAAAGACTTAACCAAGCTGAATATCCCTGTGTTCACAGGGGGCTGTTGAACAGAATATCCACCTCACCTTGTGATATGGGCGTCTTATATCATGTTGGGGGAGCACCTTAGGAATAGTATTCAGGAAGAGACTATATCCAAAGATCAATGGAGAAAGACTATGCCTTCTTCAAGTTCACACATCAAGTGATATCAACTCTACTGCTTTTGCTGCTTTACAAATGGATCCACAAACCCAGCCCAGGTTCAAGGAAAAGCATTCCGTATCTCTTCTCTTGTTGGGAGAAGTGTCAAAAAGTGTGGTCATCTTTAATTTGTCCTGAAAGTGTTCCAGAGGCTTCACTAGACATTCAAAGATGCTCATGGCATTAAAAATGTTAAGAGCATCTGCTCTTGTATGCATGCTTAGTAGAGTGTATTCAGTGAAAGAGGAAAATCATCCCTAATTAATATTAGCTTTAGAAAGTATTCAAGATATCCGGTAACCAGCTACTGAGCCATTATGTGTTGATTTTCCAACTTATATTGCTCCAATGTTTTAACTGTATGTTAAAGATGAAAAAAAATAGAAAAGAAAAGTCCACTTAACCTTGATGGGTCAAAAATGATGGAACTGAGCTTTGCCCTCAAACCAGAAGAGTGACTGAAGAGTTTCATAATTGTGAAGGCTTCTTGCTTATGGGGAGATAAGACTTGTCTTTCTCTTTTGAATATAATTAAAAGAGATAGAAAAGAAACATGAAGAGGACCTCTATCCCCTCTCAAATACGCTGTAGCGATGGATCAAAGAGATGGGAACTGACACCTTCCATCTCCGGGACTCCCAGAGTAGAAATACAGTCCATAAGACAGGAATGTTCATTCATGTGCAAGGTGTCTTCCCCTATCCAAGGAGAAAGATGAAAACTGACAACATTCCTCTCACTCATTCCCCACTTCTTTCCACCTCACCTCTTCACACATGTGGAAGAAGCCTTGGGTGAGAAAGACTTAATGTTTGTATCTATGGGATCTTTGAAATTTGTATCTGGATGTTTAGCTGGGGATTTTTGCATGCTCACTTGCAGCCTCCAGCTGAGAGAAAAGCAGGGAAGTTTTCATGCTAAGGAAGCAGAACTCCCCAGGTGACAAGACTTTGAAAAAATCTATTCTTTCTTAAATGTTTCATTTAGGAGTTACAGTAAGGGCAGGACTACATTCCAAGACCTCTAGTACATAGCTAAAACTACAGTAGTACTGGTCTGTGTTTTTTTTTTTTTTCCTGAAGGTACATACCTATGATACATTTTCTCCTTTTCACTTACAGAAGGACTTTTCAGCCCCTCCTTGGCATATCTAAATGATCACCATTACTTACTCTTGCACTTAAGTAAATAAGAGTGACTTAATCACAAGTATTTCAATAAACTAGTAGTTGTGCTTGAGATAGCTACTAAGTGACCAACTGAAGAGTAATATGTATAATCTGGATACACTGGACAAAGAGAAGATTTCCATCTCAAGTAGAACAGAGTAGTACCATGCTAGATTACGTCACACTACTCAAAATGCTGTATAATTTTAAAACTGTGAGTTATTCATTTCTATAATTTCCCATTTGATGTGTCAGACCATGATTGACTGTTAGTAAATGAAACTGTGGAATGCAGCACCATGGAAAACTGGGCAATCACTATATCTCCTTGATGGATCACAGTGTGTTGAGGATCAGAAACACATGACTTAGGATTCTTATATTGAATCTAAGGTTCTAATGTGGGGATACTGAATTGGGGGGTTATAAATAATAACTACATAAAGGGAAATATTTTAATAATCTTTGCATCTCTAGTATATACCAGTATTTGGATACAGTAGACTTTTATAAAATGATACATGAATGGATAAATTGTCAAATAAAACCATCCAAAGATGTAAATTCCCGGTGTGATTTTCTATAGTATAAAATATAGAATATTTTAGCAGCCTGTAAATTCTTACATTATCTGGCCTCTGATTAGTTGTCTGGCCCAATCTATCTCCTTCCATGTCAACAAAAAAAACATAAAGAAAGTCCAACTGTATGTCTTTGCACCTTTGCTTGCATAATTCCAATCCTCAAGATGAGGACAAAGCTAATTTAGGTTAGTGGTCAGAGAAGGACCTCTGTGAGGCCCAAAGAATGAATAAGGGTCCTCCATGTATAGATACAGAAGTAGGGAGAAACCATAATCTTCGATGGATGGGAAAGCAACCACAAAGGAGTAAGCCTAGTTATATTTATTTACTTATTTCCACCAAAATAGCTGGCATGCCTAAAGGATACAATAAGGACTGACAGTTAGAGCTATACCAGATAATGTCACAGATGAGAGAATTGGGTAGGAGCCATGTCACAGAGAATCATGAAGACTAGGTAAGAAGCTCAAACTGTGCTACAAGTAGGGTGGAAAGATATTTAATTGTATTAAGGTGGAACAAGCCATTATCAGATTTGTCCTATAAGCAGAGCATCTCTTGTAAAAAGATAAGCATGGATTTGGGGAGCCCAGTTGGAAAGTGATTACAGCAGCTCAAGTGGAATATTGGCTCAGATATTTTGGCCATCATGAGGAAGAGAAATGGAAAGATTTAGTACATTTATTTCACAAATTTTGGAACCAGAGATGGTCTAATGTGATAGGAGAAAGAAATTTAAATGTTCGATTAATCAGAAATATATTTGCCTTTACAGGCAAACAAAAAGAAATACATATAAATAAAACAATACTAAAATATTATATTTTCTCCTCACAAAAGTGGCACATGCTTTTGAAGACTGGCAAAATCCAAGACCCACAGGGATTTTGAAAAGCAACCCGATTGTCCAATAACTGACGATCAGTTTAAAAAAAAAATGTTGTAGGGCATGCATATGTTCAAATGCTCTTTGTCTGTTAAGTATGATGCTATGGAAGAATACTTAATGACTTGGAAATTTTTCACGGAAAGTTTTATCTGCTCAATAACCAGCTGTCAGGGTTCATGCTTCTTGTTAAATTCCAAATGGATCTCTGGTGGAGGGAAATGTTAATATCTTGAATGTTTGCTCCACAATTTCTCTAAAGGTGGAGAGTCTCTCATTTCTGTAAAGAATTTTTTTCAAGAAGTTTGTTGGGGAAAGTGAGGCTTTGAAGATAGGAATCATCATGATACAAGGATAACAGAAAGGTAAATATAAACTTCTTTGCAACAGAAATAAACAACACTGTTGTAAATGATAAATGTCGTGGGCCAATGGCCTGTGTTGAGGAATTTGAATAAGAAGCTTTTATTATTTGTGGACATTCAGTCTGTACCAGAGTTCACAATACAGGATGATAAGGTAGGGCACAAATTTTATGAGAATGTTCTAAAGACCACAAGAACACAGATCTTTCCCCATCTCTTGATCTAACCTCTTTAGTTAGTAATTTAGATGACCAGGAAATGCCGTTCACCTTCCATGGTATATGGCACCGGGACAGATTCTTTAAAATGCAAAGAGATGTCAACTCAGTCATTAAAAAATTGGTATCCCAGGTTGGAAAAGTTAATTTTATTCAATGGAAAAGATTTAGAATATAACCAACACAAAGGAAGGTTCTTGAAAGAACATACAATTCACAGTTAGTAAAGAAGAAACTTCTTGCAAAAATCCTGTAGAGATGTTTGTTCCCAAGTAAACTATAAAAATAGTCATACACAGGTATTGACTCTAAATACAAATTAAGGTTAACACCATGTTGAAATAGAGTGTCTCCTACTCAGTGCTCATGCTTGTCATTGCTAACAGAGAGCTGAAATTTTCTTACCCATTCTCTATGTGTAGACTTTTGCAAATGATGGAAAGAGCTATGGAACTTGTTTTCACTTTATTCGCTTCATTCTCTGTGGTTCCTGGCAACCGCTAAAGTGAAAGCCCATGGCTCAGTTAATATTTTATTTTGGAGGTGCCATTATGTGCTAGTACTTTGCCATCACTGCAAGTTTAATATCAACGTGGGCTGTTGTTTCTAGTTATCATGTTTGAGGAAGGCAACATGGTGCACTCAAAGCCAAAGGATGGTGTAGTTATTTTTTAATTTGGTGAGACATGGGAAAAATCCTCAAAGTCACAATTTATTTTTCATGTGAAAATTGGAATAACAAATCTGTTCAAATAGCATATTTGATAAGGAACATGTGTGAAGGATCCATTTGAACTTTATAGGGCTGTGTATATAAAAGAGTGATTTTGTTAAGCTTAGGTGAACACTCTGCCCTTTTAACAATTGGTTTTTGTCATGAGAATACCTCCTGCACTCTCCTGATGCTCATCAAAGCAACAATAACTCCATCCAGTGTGCATCTCTAAATGTAATGTCTTCCTGTATGAGGCCTATCATATTCCACTCAGTCAAATAATCCTTTAAATGGGAAGTTATGGTTTACCTTTTGATTTCTCAAGATGCATTATTTGAATGCCTTCTTGAATTTAGCATTTTCCAGCACATGTCATATTTATGTATCACAGGGATGGCTGTCAGGCACTTTGCCAAGTATTTACATTCATTATTTCATTTAATTCATAACTCTTCAAAGGCAGATATCACCTGTTTTAATAACTCTGGTTGGACTGGTGTTCTATGAAGACAGAGACAGTGTATCATTCATCACTGTATCTTCAACGTGACCAAATTAGAACTTAATAAATGCATGTTATTTCTGTAATTATTTTACTGTTAGTATTGTTATTACTATTAATTAGGTTCTTATAACACTGTCAGAACAGACACTAAGCTAAGCATTTTTCATGCATTATCGTAGTTACACGTAACGATCCCATTTTAAAGCATGAGGCATTTAGTACTCAAAGAGGAATAGCTACTTTTACAAAGACACAGGTGTCAAAATCAGAAATCAGGTTTTGAAGATTGACTTCAAAACCAATGGTCTCAATTCCAGCTCTTCACTGCTATTTGTGGGAGGATCTGGGTAGATCTTGAATTAACTTTATTTACTATAATCACCTTGGTTCAAATTTATTTATCAAGAAGTCCTATCAAGCTCTGGTTTTCTCCATTTCACAAAGCATCATCTGTCTCTTGACACTCCCCAAACTTGTTGGCTCCTCATACACCAGAAGGTACATATCAGTTGTCACCATCCGCCACGTTCCTTATCTGAAGGTTTCTTGGTGGAAAAGTGCAAAAAGCAAACTTCTACAGAGCAGTTCACAGTGGACCAGAGTTCTTATTCATCTGCCTCCATTCCCCTCTCTAGCATATTTTCAAATGCAGTTAAGGATAAAGACATCAAAATCAAATGCATTTCTATATATCAGTGATAAACCCTCAGAAAGAGACATTAGGAAAACTACCTTATTCATAATAGCCTCCAAAAAATAAATGAAATGCTTGGGAAACAATCTAACAAAAGAGGAGAAAGACCTATACAATGAAAAGTACACAACACTAAAGAAAGACATCAAAGAAGACTTTAGAAGATGGAAAGATCCCCCATGTTTTTGGATAGGAAAAATTAATATTGTCAAAATGGTCATACCATCAAAAGTGTTATACATTTAGTGCAATTCCAGTTAAAATCCCAACACTGTTCCTCATAGAAATATAAAAACACAATCCTGAAATTCATTTGGAAAAATAAGAGAACCAGAATAGCCAAAGCAATCCTTAGCAAGAAGAGGAGGCATCACAACACCAGACCTTAAATTATACTACAGAGCAATAGTAACAAAAACAGCATAGTATTGGCACCAAAATAGAATGGTAGATTAATAGTATGGAACAGAAAACAAAGAGACAAACCCACATAAATACAGTTATCTCACACTAAACAAAGGCACCAAAAAACTACATTGGTGAAGAGATAGCCTCTTTAATAAATGGTGCTGGATAAACTGGAAATCCATATGCAGGAAAATGAAAGTAAACCCTTATCTTTCATCATGCACAAAGCTTAACTTAAAGTGGATCAAGGACCTAGGAGTTAGACCAGAGACCCTGCACCCAATAGGAGAAAAAAGTAGGTCCAAATCTTCATGGTGTTAGATTACATCCTGACTTCCTTAACCAGACTCTTACAGTGCAAGAAATAAAATAAAGAATTAAAAAATGGGATGGATTCAAGCAAAAAAAAATCAATACATGAAGAGTGGGAGAACATCTTTACTGAACGCACATCATATAGAGCACTAATTCCCAGGATATATAAACAACTCAAAAAAATTAACACCCTCAAAACAAATAACCCAATCAATAAATGTGCTAAGGAACTGAACAGAAACTTCTCAGAAGAAGATATACAATCAATCAAAAAATATATGGAAAAAAAATGTTCAACTTCTCTAGCAATTAGAAAATGCAAATAAAACTACTCTCAGATTTCATCTCATGCCAGTCAGAATGGCAATTAATACAAGCCATACTAAGTGTTGGCCAGGATCCAGGGAAAAAGGTACACTCATACATTGCTGGTGTCACTGCAAATTCAAGATTTTTTTGTAAATCTTTTATGCAAAGAAGTATGGAGATTCCTTAGAAAAGGAAGACTCCTTGGAATGGCACCACCCTTTGACTCAGTTATCCCACTCCTCAGTCTATACCCAAAGGACTTAAAATCAGCATACTATAGTGACACAGTCACATCACTGTTTATACCAGTTCAATTCACAGTAGCAAAGCTATGGAATGAACCTAGATGCCCTTCAACTGATAAATGGATATCCAATGGAATATTACTCAGCATTAAAAGAGAATAAAATTATGGCATTTGCAGGCAAATAGAAGGAGTTGGAGAATATCGTGCTAAGAGAAGCAAGCCAATCCCCAAAAACCAAAAGCTGAGTGTTCTTCCTGATAAGTGGATGCTGACTGGGGATGGAGAGAATGGAGGAAATTTGATTAGGCAAAGGGAAGGGATGGAATGGGAGGGAATGTGAGTGACTTTGGGGGTAGGAAAGATGGTGAAATGAAGTAGACATCATTACCCTAGGTACAGGTGTGACTGCACAGGTGGTGCCACTCTCCATCATGTACAACCAGAGAAATGAAGCGTTGTGCTCCATTTGTGTACAATAAATCAAAGTGCATTCTGCTATCACATAGAACTAATTAGAACAAATTTTTAAAAAGAATAAAGAAACCCACAGGTATGTTAGCTGTTCCACAGAACTGGCACTGCTCCTGATGGCTGGTTTTAAGAGGACAGTGAAGCAGGACAAGTGGCAGAGGTCAGCCTGAAGTTTCTTGGTTTGAATGTTGATTAGGAGTAAAAAGATTCCCAGCATCAGCCTGACCCATGCCCTCTGATTGTCACTATCCACCCTGAGGGAGAAGGAAGGATATGACGAACTGTTCAGGTGAGTCCAGATAGTGAGGTAAGTAAATGGCTCTCATGGCAGCAGAAGCTAGAGAAATGCTTCATGAGGAACACACGAATCTAATGAAAATGAAAGCAACGACAGAGAGAGAAATGAATTTTTCAAGATTGGTATTGGCATAGGTGGTATAATCAAAGCTAATCTAGAGATTGTCTTTTCATGTATCAGGATCCGTTGCCTACACTGGACAAAATTCTTCATTTTGTATAAATAAATTTGATTATTTCTTTTGATAGAACACAACAAGCAATAGAAGAAAAAGCATAGATCTATTCAGTCATCATTCATTCATTGGCTCATGCAATCACTCATTCATGGATGCCTTCCAGACACCACTCTTTTGTAAAGAGGATTTGAGCAACTTGCAATGGGAAGCCTCACTTAATAAAAACAGATTTCAGAATAAAATAAATATAAGACCCAGTAAATAAAAGACATAGGCACAGAACATATATACAAGACCAGTCAAGTCCTTGAGCAGGAGCCAAAGAGGAAATGGAGATAACAAGCTAGGGACAACTAGGAATTATTTTTTCTAAAGATAACGCATTCTCCTGTCACCAAAAGAACATTATTTTGCTGAGAAGTACAGCAGAGTTATTGGGAAATAATAATTTGGAAACTTCTGCATGCTTTCAGTATTTGTCCCCATGAAGAAGAGAGTATTGGAGGGGTGCTTAAGACCTAACTTGGAACTTCTGAGAAGTGATGGTGAAGAGAGGAATGAGTAAGACATATAATTTAAAAAATGGGGATTTTAAAATCTCTTGTTGAGGAAAAGTAATTCATGCTACTTTGAATTTTGAAAAAAAAAAATTGATTATTCAAGCATTTTTAACTAAGCATTTTAAAGACATCCAGTAATTAATAGAACAGGAACCTAGAGAAAATATGCACTTATGTTTTTTAAGATTTAGTTTTCAGGGCGGGAGATGTGGCTCAAGTGCTCTCGCCTGGCATGCGTGCCGCCCGGGTTCGATCCTCAACACCACATACAAACAAAGATGTTGTGTCTGCCGAAAACTAAAAAATAAATATTAAAAAATTCTCAAAAAAAAGATTTAGTTTTCACTGTATCTATACAAAATTGATAGGATGGTACAAGCAACGTTAATATAATCATCATATAATTTTGACATTGCCATACTTAATTTGTCTGAATATTGTAACTGTGCTAAAGGTAACAGTATGGATTCTTCCTTAAGTATTTTTGTACACATTTCTAAATAATAAGAACATTTTTCTTCTTTTTTATAGTGCACTTTAATTATACAGAACAACGTGTTTTATTGTGGCATACTCATACATGCAAATAACATACTTTCATCATACCTACTCTCTCATACCATTCCTTATGCTCCCTTCTCCCTCCTCTGATCCCTTGACTCTTCCTGGTCTTCCTGTTACTTCTATAAGATCTGATTCCCCCTAGATTCCATCTATGAGGGAAAACACAAAACTTTTTTTCCTGTGTCTAATTTATTTTTCTTAACTTTATTATCTCCAGTTTAATCTATTTTCTTGCAAATGACAGGATTTCTTTCTTCTTTATGGATAAACAATATTCTACTATGTATATCTACCACGTTTTCCTTACCTTTTTATCTGTTGAGAGACATCTAGGCTAGCTAATTCTATAACGTGGCTATCATGAGTTGTGCTGTGGTAAACATGGGTATGCAGTTGTCTCTGAAGTATGCTAAAGATGCTGAACATTTTTTCATGTAAGTATTGGCCACATTTGTACTTCTTCTTTAGGGGTGTGCCTTCTCAGTTCATTTGCCAATCTAATGATCGGTTTTCTTGCTTTTTTGGTGTTTTTGCGTCCATGCATTCTGGATATTAATCTTCTACCAGAATGGTGGCAGGCAAAGATTTTCTCCCATTCTATAGGATGTCTCTTTCTTAAGTTATTTCTTTTGCTGTGCAGAAGATTTTTGTTATGATGTAGTCCCATTTGTTGATGCTTGCTATTTTTTCTTACACTATTAGAGAACTACTCGGGAAGGTGTTGACTCTACTTGTCTTGGGGTATTACCCTTCATTTTTCTTTCAACATCTCTGAAGTTTCTGGTCTTAATATTTATGTCTCTGATCTATTTTGAGTTGATTTTTGTCCAGAATGACAGAGCTCTATCTTCATTTTTCTACATATGGACATCAGTTTTCTCAGCATCATTTATTTAAAAAGGCTCTCGTTTCTCCCACCGGTTTCTGGAATCTTCATCAAGGATCAGGTGACTCTATCTGTGTGGGTTTGCCTTTGTGTCCTCTATTTCATTCCATTGGTCTATGTGTCTGTTTTTGATGTGGACGCCATGCTGGTTTGGGCACTATGACTCTATAGTGGATTATGAGATTGGGTATTGAGATGCCTCCAGCATTTGATAGTAATAGCATTTCCCCCCAAATCTGAATACCATTATCATACCCAATAAAATGAAATTTAAAAATCTCAATTATCATCAAATATTTTACTTTGAGTCAGACTCAGATTATGTTCCCCATAGTGACAGAGCATTCAATGTCATATCAAGAAGTAAGCCTGAATGAACTTATAGTTTGGGGATCATTAAAGTATAACAATTTTGGGAATCAGGAAAATCCAGGGAGGAATTTTCCTCAGTTCCTTAAAATGGCAAAATCTATTGAATCTTTTCTGAAGGAGGTTCGAGAGAAGCTCATGGCAAAATTATGTTTTCTTTTTAAAAATAACACATTCTTGTCTTTTTAAAAGTTGACATGAATTTTATTAAAAATGAACAAACATGCAATACAGTGGATTTTGTAAAAATTGTGTTACTTTTGCTACCACCACTGATAACAAGGTATAAGCCATCTCAATCATCCTGGAAATCTCTTAAGGAGTCACTCCAACCCAAGACCTGTAGTGGATTTCGTTCTCCATAGAAAAGTTTTACTTGTTATTTAACTTCTTAGCATGTGATATCATGCAGCAAATATTCTTTGTTGTACGTCACATTTTTATAACTTAGCATGACATTACTGACATCCATCTCAGGTTTTGCATGTATTAGTAGTTTCTTCTGTTTTATTTCTGTATAATGCTCCATTATATTAATGTATTATAAATTATACTTTTTATTTATGCACATTTGGATTGTTTTAAGTCCATTGCTCTTCTGAGTAATAATGCTGAAATATTCTTGCACAAAGAGATTTTTAGATGCACATTTTTTTCTGTCTTGCTAAATGCCAAGGGATGGAATTGATTTTTAGGTGTGTTCATAACTATGCAATAAAATGCAAACTTAAAACACTCCCATTTACCATGAATTTGAATCCAGTTAATCCACATCATCACCTACATTTTATAGTGAGGATCACTTTGATCTTTGTTATTTTAGTGAGTATATAGTGGTGATTCAGGGATGTGGTTGAACACATTTTTCACTTCATTCTTTTGCAAATGTTTTTGTTTTAATTGTATTTTATTTACTTTTACTACTTAGCTATACGAATTTGTTTCATATTCTACATATAAGCCTTTAAAAATGAATAGCCACTACCTGTTTTTCACTTGCATTTCCATTTTTTTAAATAATATCTTTTAATACCAAAGTGTTTTTAATTTAATTAAATTTACTGTATCTTCATGATTAATGCTTTTGATGTCCAGGAAAATTTTGCCTGCCCATGATCATGAAAACACTATGCTTGTATTCTTCTAGAAATGTTATAGTTTTGCCTTTGATGTTTAGGTATATGATCTATCTCTAATTAATTTTTTTGTGTGATGAGAGTTAGTGGTCAAGGCACATTTTTTCCCCTAAAGGACATAGCATTGTTCCAATACTATTTTTAGAAAAACACATTTTCCTACCGAATTATCTAAGTAGCTTTGATACCTAAACTTACTTTCTGAAAAAATTAATTGACTAAATATATGCAAATTTGTTCTAGACTTTCCAAATGCTCTATTTATTTGTTACTAAGAGAAAAGCAATTTGATTGCTGTAGATTTACAGCGAATCTTAGTCACTATAAGGGCCCCGAATGTTAAGATTGCATTGATTATTCCAGGTGCCCTTCTTTATAAATTTCAGAATAAACTTGTCAATTTCTACAATGAAAGACTGCTGGAAAATTGATTGCTATGGCATTAAATCTATATAGAACTATTTAAAGAAAACAGATATCTCAATAATATTAAATCTTTAAATTAATGATCACTGTATGTTGAGAGCCACAGCCTAAGAGGCCCCAGCAAACTTCCAGCTGCCAGCTGATTGGCTCCTCTGCCATGATGCTCATTGGGCTGTTTCCCTGCCCTTTCAGACCATGCCCATTGGGGGACTCTTTTGGCTCCGCCCACATGACCCAGCCAATCGGCCTCAAGAGTGGGATGAGTGGGGGTTGAGAGGCTAGTCAGAAGCTGATGGTGGCAGTTGGGCTCTGAGGGAATTCCTGAAGAGCTCTTGTGTTGCCACAGTGTGTGTTCTAAAAATAAAGTTTTCATTTCTGCTTCACAAGTGGCTCTTGAATTGTGCCCAGTCAGACTGCGGCAACGGTATGTCTTCATTTATTAGATTTCTTTATGGAGTGTTTTGTGGTTTTCGATGTAGTAGGATTACACTGTTTTTACTATATAGTACCCAAGTATTTTATTATTTTATTTTATTTTTGTGGTGGTGATTGCACCAGGGCTTCACACATACTAAGTAGGCACTCCACCAATTAGCTACATTCCCCAGACCGTTTTAGTTTTCATTTTGAGTGTCAAACTAAGTTGCTGAGACTGGTTTCAATTTTGTGATTCTCCTGCCTCAACCACCTGAGCTGCTGGGATTACAAGTGAAGAGTGGCACAGTGTCTGGCCTAATTAGTTTATATTTCAATGTTAGTTATAAGTGATGTTTTAGAATCTACTTGCACTTTAGCAGTAAGGGAAATGCAAATTAAAATCATACTGAGATTTCATCTCACTCCTGTTAGATTAGCAATCATCAAGAATACAAATAACAATAAATACTGAAGGGGTTGTGATGAGAAAGGAACACTTTAACACTGTCAGGTTGTAATTAGTACAACCACTATGGAAATTAATATTGAGGTTCCTGAAAATACTAGGAATGGAACCACCATAAGTCCCTGTCATATGACTGCCTGATATTTGTACAAAAGAATAAACTCAGCATACTATAGTGAGGCATGTATACCCATGTTTATAGTGGAGCGATTTACAATAGCCTAGTTTGGAACAAACCTAGGTGTCCATTAACAGATGAATAGATAAAGAAAATCTGCTATATATGAAGAATGGAGTATTACTCAATCATAAAGAATAACACTGTCATTTTCAGGAAAATTAATGGAATACTGTACTAAACAAAATTAGATTCAGAAAGTCGATGGTAGTGGTTTTCTTTTTTTTTTTTCATATGTGGAAGTTAGAGAAAATAAAAAGCAAGAGGAAGTTTGTTGGGGATCCAATAAAAAATAGAAAGGATAACAGTTGACTAGAGGATGGGGATGGAGGTAAGGGAGAAGGAGGAAGGGAAGGAAAAGAAAAGTATTAGGGAGCAAAAATGACCCATATGTGCCATATACATGTATGGATATGTCACAGTGAATTCTACTTTTATGTACAATTATAATGCACCAATAAAAACATTAAGGTTAAATAATTTGTGCTTCCACAATTATTTGTTGCTAGCATTTAGAAATATATTATTTTGTGTACTAAACTTGAATCCAGCAAAATTGTTTAGATTACTAATTCTAGGAATTTCTCCATGAATGACTTGAGATTTTCTATATCACAGCTCTGTGAAACCAAAAGACTTTTATGTTTTCTTTCAGATTCTGTACCTTTTCTCATAGTCTCTGCAAGAGTTTAAATGAAAGTGCTCAAAATGGATATTTTGCATTTGGTTCCAATCTTAGGAAGTACTTACTCAGTATTTCACTTATTTATTTAATGGAATACATTTTGTATTTTTCATTATATTAAAAGAAGGTGATTCATTAAAATGGGAGTTATAAAAAGGTCTTTGATTTTCAAACATGCACTTTCTGAATCTGGGGAATTTGTTTTCCATTTCTGTTTTGGTGAATGTTATTATCATGGTTTGTGTTTAAATTTTGCAATATGATTTTTTTTCTAAAGGAGATAAACATGTTGCTGTGATTTTTGGTTGTTGTTTCATTTTGCCCATTTTTCCTTTAAAATTCATTAACTACATTGATTGATTTTTTAAAAAAAAATCATTGAACCAAAATTGCATTCTTTAGGAAAATCTTCTTGATCATGATATTTTAAAAATATTTTGCTATTCAGTTTTGATGATATTTTTATTAGTTTTAATTAGTTATACATGACAACATAATGCACCATAATACATACATAAAAGAAGTATAACTTTTTTTGGTTATATATGATGTAGAATCCCACTGGTCATGCAGTCATATAGGATTGGCTTATTTCGCTGAGCATGATATTCTTCACCTCTACCAATTTACCTGCAAATACCATAATTTCATTTTTTTTAAGGCTGAGTAATATCCCATAGTGTGAATATACCACATTTTCTTTATCCATTCATCTGTTGAAGGGCACCTAGATTGGTTCCATGGTTTAGCTATTGTGAGTTAAGATGCTATAAACACCATGTGGCTGTGTCACTGTAATATGCTGCTGTTAAGTCTTTGGGGATAGAAAGAGTGGGAAAGCTGGGGCAAATGGTGGTTCAATTCCAAGTTTTCTGAGAAATATTCATACTGCTTTCCACAATAGTTGCACCAATTTTACTCCCAGCAGCAACGTACCTTTTTCTCAACATCCTTGCCAACACTTATTGTTGATTGTATTTTTGATAATTGCCACATTGACTTGAGATGGAATCTTAGAGTGGTTTTGATTTGCATTCCTCTAATTGCTAGAGGTACTGAGCATTTTTTTTCATATATTTGTTGGTCAATTGTATTTCTTTTCTTTTAAAGAGAGAGAATTTTTTAAATATTTATTTTTTAGTTTTCGGTGGACACAACATCTTTGTTTCTATGTGGTACTGGGGATCGAACCCGGGCCGCACGCTTGCCAGGCAAGCGCGCTACCGCTTGAGCCACATCCCCAGCCCTCAATTGTATTTCTTATTCTGTGAAGTATGTGCTCAGCTTCCTAGCAATTTATTCATTGGGTTATTTGTTTTTTTGGTGTTACGTTTTTTTGAGTTCTTTATATATCTTGGAGATTAATGCTCTATTGATAGTATTTTGATAGGTAGTTTTTTAAAATCTATTCCAGAGGGCTATTAGCTAGAATTTTTTAAGATTAATTTAATGTCTTATTTTTTTCTTAAATTTCAAGTGCCCCCCCAAAAAATAAATCTTGTCTATTTTAGGAAAGAATTTATGTAAAATTGGTTTTAATTTTCATATAATGGCTAATGCAGATAATAAATAAGCCCACCTATATTTGGCACTTTTTATAACTCCCATTTTAATGAATCACCTTCTTTTAATATGATGAAAAATACAAAATGTATTCCATTAAATAAAATAAAAGTAGTTTGTTTTTATTGTCTTCTGTTAGCTCATGATATTCCCTTATCATTCTTTTAATTTCTTTAGGATTTATACCAAGGTGCTCTCTATAATTCATCTTATGAACATTTATGCTTTCTCTCTCTTTTTTTTTTGTACTTAGGCTAGCTAGGGATTTTCGATTTTATTAATCTTTTCAGAGAATGAACTTTAGGGTTATGGAATTTGTAGTTTGTTTTATGTTTTACTGAATTCCCTTCGAATGTAGTATTTACTACTTTCGACTTAGTTTAACGTTTTTTTCTTTTTATTGGTTCTTAATGTGGAAAATTAGATAATCTATGGAAACTTTTCTCCTTTGTTTTGGTGATATTTAAAACTGTAAATAGTGCTTCAGCTATGTCCTATGACATTTGATATATTGTGTTTTTTAACCAATCAGTTGAAAGTATTCTTTTATTTTCCTTGTGATTTGTCTTTGATACATTCATATTTAGACAAAAGTTTTCTAATTTAAAATTACTTATGAATTTTCCAGCTGTTTCATTGATTTTGTGAAAGATTTAATTCTGTGGTGATCAGAAAGCATAGTCTGCCTTATTTAAATTCTTTCACAACCTCAGATACTTGCACTATAGTACACCTGAGAAAAAAGTGTCATGACATTGTTGGATTAGTGTTGTTTAGGTGACTGTTATTTCAGATGGTTGACAACATTGAATTTTCTCTATTTTCGCTCATAGTTTGTCAAATTTTCCAACCAACTTCTGAAATGGAAGGACTAAAATCTCCAATTAAGTTTTAGTCTATTTCTACGTCTGTCAAATTTTTCTTCACGTGGATTTCAACTACTTTACTAAATACGCTGCATGTACACTGAGGATTTATGATCTGTGATTAATGAACACCTCATGTGGTGAAGAATCAGCTTTTTTTCTGTCAATACTTTCTGTCTTGAGCTTTATTTTGTCCTGCTATTAACATGGTGACATATTATCATCTGGATATGAGGTGGCCCCCAAAGCTCATGTGTGAGACAATGTAGAAATCTTCAGAGGGTATATGATTAGACAGTGAGGCTGTGACCTAATCAGTGGGTTAACCCATTTGATGGATTAATTATTTAAATGGATTAATAGGTGATAACTCTAGGCAGATAGGGCATAGCTGAAGAAAGTAGACACTGGGATTTATATATTTTCTCTGGAAGTGGAGCTCTCTCTCTTTTCTGACTGTCATAAACTGGTCAGTTCTTCTCTGCCATAGCTTTCCACCATGATGTTATCCTCACCTTGTGCCCAGAGCAATGGAGTCTCCTGACCATGGATGGAAACTCTGAGACCATGAGCCAAAATATGTTTCCTCCTCAAGGTTGTTCTTATTGGGTCTTATAATCACAAAGACCCAAAGCTGAATAAAATACTACATAAGCTTTATCATGCTTTGGTGTGCATTAATATCTTTTCCATCCATTTTTTCAAATCATCTATCATTATATATAAATTTATCTATTGTTAATAGCATTTGGTTATAAAATTAAATTTATACACTCATGTTAAAATTTGCCACTTGCTGTTTATTTTCTATTTTGTCCTCTTTTATTTTTCAATTTCAAGCATTTATGCTTATGTGTTTATGGAGAGAGCAATGTGCATGTGAATATTTATAGAATGGTATGTATATGTGTGAGTGTGTTTTTGTGTGTGTAAGTGTGTGTGCACTGCATATAATTTAGTAATTTTCAAGAGTGTATTTCAGAGGTACTGAGTACACTCACATTGTTATGCATCATCACGAATATTCATCTCCAATTTCCCCAATTTTTGTCTTCCCAAATTGAAAAAGTGTGCCAAAATCTGTGCCCATGAAACAGCTCTATCCACCCTAGTCTTTGGAAAACACTATATATTTTTAAGCATTTTATTTTTTAAGCATTTTATTATATCTTGATATTATGATGTGCATTTTCACTTAATATAGTATAACTAAATTATATGTAACATTACATAATTTTAATGAACGTAGAGCAGAATAATACTATTTATAAACTTTTCAATACCTTGGCTATTTATTTTCACTAACCTTCATTCTTTTGTGTAGACCTATATTGGTCACCATTTTCCTTCTGCCTAGAACACATCTTTAATATTACTTTTAGATAGGTTCACTGATGACAAAATGGTTTCAACTTTCATTACTTGGAAATGCATTTACCTTTATTTTCAAAGATGTCTTCCCTGAGTATTGACTTCTCCCCCCCACCCATGTGTGTGTGTGTGTGTGTGTGTGTGTGTGTGTGTGTGTGTCTGTATGTGAGTGTATGCATACAGAGCACTTCAAATAATTCATTACTATCTGGATTAAGTATCTTCAGATCAGAAATTCAAAAGCATTCTTGTTTGTTAGGTAGCACACTTTTTCTCTCTCTACAGTTGATTTTAGGATACTTCTCTTCATCTGTGGCTTTCAAATTTTCATTATATGCCTTTGTGTGTTTCTGTGTTTCACCTTCTAACATTTTGTTGAGTAATTTGTGTATAACTCTTTTTATATTTCCTAAAATTTTGGAATTTTAGCCATTATTCCTTTGAAATATTTTTCCCACATCTTTCTGTCTTTTCATCTGAAGACTTTTGTATGATGCTATTGGTTTTCTCAGTGTTTTCTCTCCCTCTGTATTTTGATTTGGATGTGTGAAACCAAGTCCTCATTACAATGACATTTAGATATAAGGCCCTTTAGCACATGATTAGGTCCTAGAAGCTCTTGTATCATGAATGGTATCAATGATCTTATACAAGACTTACAAGGGAGCCCTTGATTCCTTTAGCTTGTCCCCTGCTTACCATGTGAGAACACAGCATGTTTTCTCCACTGGAGTCCCCAATACTGAGGTGCCACCTTTAGCAGAGAGCAGCCTTCACTAGACATTGACCTTACCAGCCCTCACCTATTAGATTTCTCAGCCTCCCAAACTGTGAGATGTGAGTTTCTGTTGTTTCTCAATTATTCTGGCTCAGGCATTTTGTCACTATGGCATGAAAAGATTAAGATCCGTTGCTTAAGTTTGAATGATTTCTCATTCTGAAATTCAAGCATTTTGATGTTCTTCCTTCTGAATTTAATGTTGTTAATCTCATCGATGGATTTATTTTTCTAATGTGATCATTTTCATCTCTAGAATTCATATTTGGTTCTTTTTATGTCTTGCATTTCCCTCATCATTGTGTCCACATTGTCCTTTAAGTCCTTAAGTAAATTGAGTGGATTTATAGTAGCTGTTTTTAAATCCTTATCTGTTAATTCGATCATTTCATTCATCTGGAGATTTGTTTCTATTTATTGATCTTCTTTCAGAGTATGACACGTTTTCCTGCTCTTGACAAGATAGCCATTTTTTTCATTAGATGCCACACACTGTCATCTTTACATTATAAAATGAGAAGTTTTATAGAGTTTTTGTATTCTTTTAAGGATTCATTATTTAAATCAGTTTTAGTTTTTAGCTAGAGAGAAAGGTATAGATACCTTCTGCAAACCTCCTGCACTAGCACATGCATAGCTTCCACCAATATCAGTGTCCCCCACTAGAACAACATGTTCATTACAACCAGCATTGGAACATCATTATTCCTCAGTCCATCATTTATCTTAGTGTTCATGGTTGGTGTCGTACATTCCATAGTTTTGGAAAAATTTATAACGCCATATACACACAACCATAGCATCACACAGTAGTTTCATTGCTTTTGGCTCCTCTGTACACCACCTCTTCATCCTGCCCTCCTTCTCAACACATGGCAAGCACTGATCTCTGTACTATCTCCACGGTTTCACAGTTTCTACAATGTCATGTAGGTGGGGTCTTATAATTTGGATCAGAAACATTTCCCCCAGAAAGCTCATTTGTTGAAATCATGGTCGCAAGGCAGCAAGATTCATTGAAGGGGCATCTAGAAAATGATTAAATCATGAGGACTGTAACCTCAGGAGATTTCGAATTCCTTTTGGTGAATTAATAATTTGAATGGACTACTCAGTGGTGACTATGCCGAGGTGGGACATGGTGGAGGGAAGTGGGTCATTGGGGGCATGTCTGTGAGGCCTACATCTTGTCCCTGGCTCCTCTTCTCTCTCTCTCTCTTTCTTTTCCTGACTGTCATTGAGTTGAGAATTTTTTCTCTGCCACAACCTTCCACCATGATGATCTGTCTCATTTCAGGTCCACAGAAATAGAGTCAACCCACCATGGACAGAAACCTCTAAAACCATGAACCCAAATAAACTTTCCCTCCTCTAAGTTGTTCTTGTCAGGTGTTTTGGTCACAGAGACAAAAAGATGATTAATATGGGAGTCATACAACATGGAACCTTTTCCAGATTGGCTTCTTCCATTTCATGGTGTGCATTCAAATTTCTTCTATATCTTTTTATGCCCATTTCTATTTAGCACTGAATCATGTTCTATTGTCTCTATGCGCCAGTTTGTTTATCCATTCACTTATTGAAATATACCTCTGTTGGGTCTCAAGTTCTGACAATTACCTATAAGTCTTTTAGAAGAGAGTTAGACTTTATTCTCCTAGACAGTTACTTACATAGCATATTGGTATTTTGGAGTTATATTCTTTTAAGAATTCGGAATTTTGGGATACGGTTGCATTTTACTGAAGGATCAGTTTGTTCCCATTACTATTATATTTTCTGTCTGGGTAATCCACTACAGGCCTGTGTATTCAATATGAATTCTTCATTATGACCAATCAAAAGTTGAATGTCTCACACCCTTTGTAAGTGCCAGGACCTTTACACCTTATAACCACTCTACCACCCCCATTGATAACATGCATTCCTCTCTTTAGACTGCACACTTTGCATGCCTGTCTTATAATTCAGCAAAACACCATGAAGCCCACAGACAGATTTCAGCAGCAGATTTCTTTTGCCTACAAAATACTTCTCTTTGGTGCTTGATTTGTTTCATAAATTATAAACACCTCAGTCTTCTCTGATGCCAGTAATCATGTTTTCTGCCCTTGTCCTTGTGACACAGCCTCCCAACCCACCTACATCCCATGCTTCAGTGTACACGAAGTGTTTCCAGCTGGAAAGCTAGTATACTCATGAGGCTTGATTCCTTTATCATTCTACTCAGGGAACACAGTCCTGCTATGCTAATATCTAACACTGGTAAGCCATTGTTCAGTATATTTTTCCAATTTTCATAGGGGAAGGGAAAGTTCAATATCAGTTACTCCGCATTGGCCAGAAAGAGAAATTCAGTTATTCACTTATTTGTTTTAATCCTCTATTTGACTCCTTTTGATTTTCTCAAGAGAATAGTTCACTCTAGAGTTATAATAGGCTTAAAAGTCGAAATACTGATGCCTCTTTCATGAATGTCACAGAAGTAGTTAAACAGTTTTGGTGTGAATGTTTCATGCAACACAGTTCACACTGCATATCAGTAAACCTGCTTCTTTTTAGGCAGTCCTCATGAATTAAAAATTCCTCCTTACAATTAACTGAAATTTACCTTCCCTTAATTGTTTGACGATCTTCTTCCATCTCTGCTCTAAGATATTGTGATGCTTTAAGCTTGAATTAATTATAATTTTACCACAAATATGTTTTATAATAACAACATTTCTAATTTTCATGCATCACCTTTTTATTAAAATAATTTTACATGTCTGTCCTACTAAAGAAGATGTAATTAGTTCTATTTGTTAAATCTGAATAAGTTGACATCCTAAAGTCACAAGCTGGATTTGGAAGAAAGATTTCCAGATACTGAGCTTCTCATAGCATTGATTCTTCATTTTTTAATAATGTGGATACCTGGTGGGGTTTAGTAGAGAAAAAGGAAGGTATTGAACTGACCTTACAAGCATGAATAAACATTAATTTACTTAGCACTTTGTCAAGATTTATATATGCAGGTATTGTTCATTAGAATATGAAAAAGTCATGAAAAAGGGAACCTTAATTTTGGGAAATCCCTCTACTTGGGTACAAACTGAATAAACTTTGAGGATTCCAAACTAATATATACATTAGGCTATTAAGGTGACAAGGGATAATTTATGTCTAAAAGTTCTGATTATGTAGTGTGAAAGACTGATTTAGGTAGAAAATTTTGCATACATATTAAAGATTAGTAATGTTGTCTAATAATAATGCATATGCTTTGTTAATAATTTATTATGATTTGAAAATGCAAATATACCTTCCACTTAATATCTGTGGCTCTGTTAAGATAGGCAGTATTAGCTTTATTTTACAAACAAAAATAGATTGCCTAGCTATCTTTGTTAAATTCATAATTAGCAAATACAGTGTCTGAGATTCTAACCTTAACCAGTCTGACTCCAAAGTGCCTATACTCTCTGCAAAAAGTGTGATTGCACTTCTAGACAGGTTAAAATTTAAAGAGTCTCTGGCATTGACCATTTGTGTTTGGTAGTAAATGTAAATACATGTTGCATAAGTAAAAATTTAAGGCACTTAACACCCCATTTTCACCTACAATCTTCCTAGACATTCCATTCCCACCTACTGTCTTCCTACTTATTAAAAAATGGCAGCACATGTTAATGAACATTTCATGAGTATTTTCTATAAGCTAGAAGCAAATTCCATAGCAATAAATAGTATCCGTGGTTAATACCATCAATAGCTACTTACCAATTTATTTATTTTTTGCTCTTTAATAAATGAAATGCCAAATATTTTGGAAATGTCTTTTGAAGATGAATCAGGGGAACGTATTTAGGACAGATTAGGTTAGTGGCCAGCAATAGATTGGCTTCTCACCTCGATAAATAAAGTTCTATTGAAAAAAGTAATTTGTTTATATATTATCTGTGGTCCAATGATAGCAGAATTTAGTACACTTAGTAGTTGCAACAGAGAAACTATGGCACACAAATGGCTACTTTTCTGTCTTTCTCTCTCTCTCTCTCACACACACACACACACACACTCACACAAAAAATGCCAACACCTGGAATAGATTAGGAAAATGCCTGGGAGGTATAATTTAATTGTTTAAAGCAATAAAGTCAACAGATTGAGCTTCAAATGGAAAAGATCGATAAGTGAATTGGATGCATTACAGAATATATAAGCAAAGGTTGCTTATTTCAGCAAATTAGCTAGGGATTGATTATTATTTGAGAAAGATTCACATAGAGACTCTGAGGAGAGAATATAAATGGGTCATCTTTCTTCTAATATGTAGTGTAATAGTAAGGCATGTACCCAAGATCCTTTCAAGAACTAAAATGCTATTAACTGTGATTTAGGCATGTCTTGGAATATCTAGTACAGAGGAATACTAACCTAAGGAATCTCCTTGAAGAGTGCTTACTTCAGAAGTAATTTTTCTTTTACCCTCTAGAGTGCTTGCTAAACAATAATCCCTGGAACAACATTGACAACAACCAAATAGATTGACAAGTGACAAAACAAACAGAAGTTTATTAAAATATATTTATACATTGGAAAATACCCAGGGAAAGAGTAGCACCCAAGGAGGAGAGTTAAAACTCCATCTCATACAGTATATTCAATCAACAAAAAGTCATATATTTTTTAAAGAATAACAAGAGAAAGGTAAAGGATGTTGAGTCTCTAGGAACAGCAAGTGATGAGAAGGTAACTATATGGGAAATATTGAGAGGCAACTATAGTTCCTGAAGTTTTTTATAGAGTTATTGCCTTCTTCATGCTGACAAGGGTCTAAGGTCATCCTCTATCATTCCTGAGAGGGGAAAGGAAAACCATACCTTCGCAAATTTATATCTCGTTTTTAGGAAAGGGAATTTTTCTTTGTTAGCTTCTATCAGTTGCCAATATGTTTAAATCATCCATATGCCAGAGCGGAACATTTTATGATGGTCTGTTTTACTGTCCTTCAATCCCAACAGGAAAATGAACAATCAAATCATTGTAACAATCAGGAATGAGATGGGAATGATTGTAATACAGTACACTGGTTAACACTTGGGTTAGTTGCCTAACCTAATCTCCACTGGGCTATATCTGAGTCTGATGAGTACTGATGGGATAGGGTTTTGACGTGGTCTAAGGAATACTTTTCTAAATAATAATAAAGTGTGAACCAAGTGGTTGTCTCAGTTAATGGTCCATCTAAAATATGTTTGGTGTCATGAGTAAGATAAGAATCTAGCCTGATATTTTTTTCTCCCAAATGGAAAACTTACCCATCACCATTTATTGAATAACCCACTCCATTTTTCAACCCACTGATTTAACTACCTCTTTTATTTTCCAAATCCCAAAATACACTAGTGTCTGCTTTTGTAATTTTAAAAATTCTTTTTCTTTTTCTAAGTGTCTATATTCTGATACAGAAATGTGAAATTTCATTATGGCTCTGGAATATTTTAGAAAGGTAATTCTTCTCTCATTATCCCTATTAATAATAACATATTAAGCATTGCAAAATCTTCCAGATAAACTCTAAGATAATTTTTAAGCTTCTCTCACAAATCCTTTGGAATACATAATAGAAATACCAATGTTTCTAAAAATTAAGAAATATTTTGAAAGCTTTTAAATAATATAAATAAATTTAACTAAAAACAAAACTTTTTCTAAATTCATTGTCTTTGGCTGTGAATTCATTCATTATTTATTTTTTATGCAGAAGGGATTGAACCTATGGATACTCCATCACTGAGTTACACCCCAGCCCTATCTGTCTGTCTGTCTATCTATCTATCTATCTATCTATCTGTCTATTTTTATTTTGAGACAGGGTCTCATTAAGATTCCTTGGTTGTCCTTGAGCTTGCAATCTCCATCTCTCAGACTTTCAAGTAGCTGGAATTATAGATGTGCGCCATTGCACTTGCCTTATTAATATTATTTTAGAAGTACTGCTTCTTTCTAGTTGTATCTATTCCTAAATCTTTTGATGTTTAATTTACAATTATTTATTGAATCTTTTTCTCAGTTATATTTTCTCTTTATTTCATTTATTCATGGGAGTGATTGATTTTTGTATATTACTTAAACTTTCTGATAATGTTTCAGTTGATTAATGTTTTTGAATGAATTAATGAACAATTAGAAATTAAATAATAAGAGAATATTGTTATCACTGAATGGAAGTCTACCAAAAGACCACCATTATATTTCCAGGCATCTCATGATAACAATTGCTTCTTCACATGATTCTTTGAGGGAGAGAGAGAGAGAGAGATAGAGAGAGAGAGAGAGAGAGAGAGAGAGAGAGAGAGAGAGAGAGAAGAGAGAGAGAGAACGAACACTCATGAATCATTTTCCACATTTGATCATTAACTTCAGTATAGAGATGTTAAATCTGAGACACTTAAGAGGTGACCAGATTTACCCAGGAGCCCACTGTGACAGACAGGCTGACCTTGGATTCACATCAAGTTATCCTAACCCAGACTCAGTGCCCTTTCCAACACACTCCACTGCTCCCCATCAGGGTCTGCCTCCTTTGAAGACTTTCCCAGCATTATTCAATTAGAAATTGTACTAATGTGTATGAGTTCTCTTTGAGATTATGCCAATGATATTTTTTAGAGGTGGAACAAAGACAGTCTTGAAAGTGCTGGCTAAGTTGATGTTCAGCCTCTAGAGAGGAAGAAAGAAGGATCTGGGATTACAGTGAGATGCAGTATGACAAACCCACATAAACTATTGGAGATCAGATGCACCTCATGTGTCCTGGTGTATTGAAGGACCTGTCACTCACACACTGGCTTGTGTGGTAGAGGTAAGTTAATTTATGTTAATATGCAGAGATGTTTCTAATAACAACCTGTCAAGAGTGTAGAGGGACCTATTAAGAGAGAAAAGTGAGAAGAGAAAATGAATACTAGAAAAGAACTGAAAAATTAGCCAAGAAAATAATTCTCCATGATAATAATGAGCGAGGTAGCCAGAATTGCTTTCCTTTTAACATTTCATCTGAGAGTTAACTATGTTTATTTTTAAGAAACTGAATTGTAAAATTGTCTTTAAGGGGGACATAATGACATCTAATGTAACGAGGGGTGGGTATTGAGGATTGTGATAATATGGTTAAAACATATATTGAATACTAAATTATTTTTAAAGGTTTGATAGAGAAGATCTATGTCATCCATCTACATTGAAGAAAAATTCATTGTATAGAAAATGTAAAAAATCTTAACATTAAGTGGAGAAACTCTATAATAATAAGTATCAATGACCTAGAAGATGAGTACTCCATTCATTCATTTCTTCTTTCAATAGACATTCTCTGACTCCTTGGTTATTTGATCTACCCTTTGCTATCCACTTTTAGAAATACATTAACAAAGTAAATAATTCATAATATTTAAAACAAAGTTACAAAGAAGTGGGAGTCACTCCCATGTACAAGAAAACTCAGTGGAGAAAAAAGTGAGTGATTTTAGATCATTCACATAAAGACATAATGCCATGTTCTGATTGTCTCACAGGCATGGAAGCAAATTTTAATTTGGAAAAACATTAAAAGCCAGAACTGTCCAAAGATGGTATAGCAAGCATCCAAATATATTCCTAGATTTTACCAGATATACGATCTCTGCTAAGTAAGGGATTGGTTGATAATATCTCATTTGATCTAAAAAGTAGCCATGTGAGATAGGTATTATTTTTCGCGTCCAGATCAGAAAGAAAACTCAGACAAAGAGATGATGTACAGTTTACTGCATATCACAGAGTCAGCCATAATAGAGACAGTATTCGTTTTTTTTTCTTAAGCCAGAGGTCTAACTATAATTTCAAATGTATGCATTCCCACCTGGAAGAAAAAGGAGCAAAATGTCACCAAAGTTTTCAAAAATAGATTTGAAAGACCTCTTAACCTCCTGAGATGGTATGAATTAATGAAATAAATTTAAATATTTAGACAGTCTCTTTTCACACCTAAAATACGAAGAAGTTATGCCCAAATTTCTAATATTAATGTTGTGTAAACTCAAGAAAGCAATCTTATTTTCTTATGTACATATATGGATACACCACGATGAATATCTACATCATATATATACACAAGACTGGCATCTTAATTAGAATAAGACATACTTCATGTTTGTATAAATATGTTAAAATATACTCTACTGTTGCGTATAACTAAAAATAACAAATAAAATAAATAGAAAGTAACTTTATTTTCCAGAGACTGATGGATCATTCATCTGTAAAATGGGGAAAATATTCCCAACTGCCAATATTTGATTGTTTAAACAAATAAATGGGATAATGACTACCAATAACTTTTGTGTATATATAAGTTTGTGTGAGAAGCAGCCCTGGTAAAACAGGGACACCATGTATTTGATATAAGCGAACACTCAGTAAATATTAGTATTTGCACTTTTTCGTATCATTGGAGAATCTATATTATTATAATTGGGAAATATAAGAAAAACCTATTGAAATATGTAAGAAAATATTGGCAGAAGGGAACACAAAGGCAGGTATCCACGGTCTCTGTGTTAGTCAGCTTCTTGTCACTGTGATCAAAGTATCTGATATGAACAACCTGAAAGGAGGAAAGACTTGTTTTGTCTCACAATTTCATAGGTTTTGGTTTATGATTGGCCAGCTCCATTGCTTTGAGCATCGGGTAAGGCAGAACATCATGGCAGAAGGGTATGGTTGAGGAATACTTCTCAGATCATGGCAGCCAGAATGCAGGGAGTGTGTGTGTGGAGAGGGAGAGAGGGTAGAGTGAGCTAGAAATGGGTCATGGACTAGAAACAAATTTCCAGGACCAGTGATCCCCTACCTCCAACAAGATCCCACTTTTCCTAGTATCCACTATATCCCAGTAGTTCATTCAGTTTTAATAGATGCATACACTGATCAAGTCAGAGACCTCAAGATCCAATCATTTCCCCAAAGCCCCACCTCTGAACATGGCCGCACTGGGGACCAAGCCTTCAACACAAGAGTCTTTTGGGGAACCCTTCATATCCAAACTATAATAGTCTCCATAAATAGAAATTATTAATTCTGAATGCATACCATCAGTGGGGAAATCATCTTAGAATTATTAAACATTCCAAGATCAGAAGCAATACCAATCAAGAGAAATACTAATGCACTTGGTGCTCTAAATGGATCACACATTTAAAATAATAATAGATTACTTAATAATAAGCATATATCATTAAAATAATATGTTCTCAATTGTTTTAAATAATAAATGCATTAAATAACTACTTTGTCCATACTTTCATGATCATTTTATGTATTTTTTAAAAGCATCACTGAAATTAGATTTTGAAAAATGTGGTCTTTTAAAAAATTGACACTTGAACCATTTGATATGTACCGTGAAAATAATAAACCTTGTCCAGTACCTCACATCATGTTCAGAAATTAATTTGAAATAAATCACAGCCTAAATGTGGATGACATAAGCCTCTAGTAGACCATGTAAGATAGTTTTTAAATTAACATTGAATAGACAAAAATGTCTAAAAACAGACTCAAAAAGCACTCACAATAAAATAAAATATTTAAAAAATTGACTCTGTGTCTTGATTAAAAAATTCTACTTATAAAATAACATAAATAAAAAGCAAAAATACAGATCACAAAGTGGATTTAACTATGTGCAATGCATATAATCTGACAAAAGATTCATATATAGGTTCAATAGAACTTCTATAAATCAAAGATAAAATGAAAATTTCAATTTAAAAATAAATGACTCAAACAGGCACTTCATAAAAGGAGTTGTATAAAAAGCCAATAAACATTAAGAGCCACTTAACACCATTAGCTATCAGGAAAATACAAATTAAATTACAATGTGATACTTCTTTATCATCCAAAATATACCTCTTAGCAGGCATGATGTCTAATTTTAAAATTACATACAAGATAAGGTGTGGACTAGAAGGAGGAGTATCTGGAACTCTCTTCTAATTCTAGTAGAGGGTACAATGGTAAAACTAATATGGAAAACTGGATAGCAGTGGAATCTAAAATTCAAAGTAAATGTCTAATTTAGAACAGAACATCCTACTCTTTGGTATATTTCTGATAGACAGGAGTTCAGATGTCCACACAAGACTCAAAAAATGTAGACTTATTCATAAGAGACAAAATCTGTAAACAACTCAAATTTCCTTAGAGGTGGAATGGATAAACAAAGTGTGATACACCCATGAATTGAAACACTACAGTTTAATATAATCCCAAAATAACAATAGAGAGAAGACAGCCCCAAATGAAGTGAAAGCAGGCAGATCAATGTGTAGTACATAATATATGATTTTGATGCAAGAATTTAGGGACACAGAGAACACTGAGTCTCAAAAAGGGAATGCCTATGAACCACTGAAATGCTGGAAATACCCATGACAGAGAACAAGCAACTTGTGAATAAACCGGCCCATGGCTTGAACTACAGCCTTGCCAGCAGTTGGCTGATCTGATTAAAAAAATAAATAAAATAACCACAGAATCTGGAGGAACCACTCTTTAAGGTTAGTAATACATTAAGATTTCTGTCATTAAGAAATGATGATAGTCTTATTATAAAATAGGACACATGCTCCGAGGTGGAGATTTATGATGCTAATGAGACGTGTTGTGTAGGCAGTAGTGTGATTAGAACGTATGAGGGCAATGCATGAGCCCAAGGAAAACTGGCATGAGATTGCATGGCCCCAAACTCACTCCTCTTTTAATCCAGCTCCCTGGCCATTTAAAAAATGTTAGAACCCCGTATGAGGAGAGCATGACTCTGCTTTATGATTGCCTGCCCTCTTATTCTGAAGTGTGTACTGCATATTTATTATAAGTCTCTTGCTCTACTGCTTATACCCAAGGGATCCTCAGATTCTTTCTGGTGATGTATCAAGAGCCTGGGAGGTCCAAATAGAAGTCTAGAAGTCATATCTGCCTCTGGAGAGATCTCTTTAGATCTCCATGTGGTAGCAATTTCATTTACATCAAACTGAAGGAGAAAACTCAATTTTGAAGCTTTCAGTCAAAATTATCGTTTCCTGTTGTGGTAAGCAGAAGGAAGGTTCCACAACACTATTCACACCCTAACCCAGGAAGTTACAGATATGTCACATTACATGCACTATTACCAGTTAGTAAACCTTAAAATATTACCAGTTAGTAAACCTTAAAATATTACCAGTTAGTAAACCTTAAAATAAAGAGATTGTGCTATATTAGTAGACGGGTCCAATGTAATGACAAGGGCTCTTATAAGTTGGAGAGACAGACAGAAGAGGGCCAGAGAAATAGGTGTGGCTATGGAAACAGAGTCCAAGGGAGGTGATGAATCTGGGCTTGAATACAGAAGAAGGAATCCATGGTCTAAGGAATGTGGCAGACTCTGGAATCTGGAAAAATTAAGGTGGTATATTTTTCTCCAGATTCTTGAGAGAGGAATGGAGTGCTTCATCTTCATGCCTTCATCTTAGCCTGGTAGACTAGTATTGAACATCTGATCACGAGATTACAAATTCATATTGCATAAGTCCCTAAATTGTAGGCAACTTGTTAAAACAGCAATGGGATATGAAATTGATAAGCAACACCACAAAATAAATGAACGAATAAATAAGAAGTGTTCACAAGGGTACTCAATGGAGTGTTGCAAATATTCTCCATTTTGAATTTTGATACAGGTTATATGCTACACAAGAATAATCATTTTATGCATGTTAACCTACAATTAAAAAATCACTCATCAATCTTTCAATATTTTTACTGGTTCTTTCCAGTTATACATGACAATAAAATCCATTTTATATGATTATACAGGCATGGAAGATATCTTTTTCTGATGAATACCCCCTCCTGTTGATGTATATGATGGTGGGACTCACAGGTATATATATATGTACATAGTAATATTATGTCAGATTCTTTCCACCATCTTTCCTTTTCCTATCCCCCCTCTTCATTCTCCTTTGTCTAATCCTATGAATTTCAATTATTTCCCCTCCATTCTGATATTGTGAGTTAACTTCTATAATCAGCAAAAACATTTTACCTTTGTCTTTTGAGATTGCCTTATTTCACTTAGTTTGACAATCTCTAGATCCATCCATACTGATGTGACACAGCCACATCAATGTTTATAGAAGCTCAATTCACAATAGTGAAGCTGTAGAGCCAAACTAGGTGCCCTTCAAGAGATAAATGGATAAAGAAAATGAGGTATATATAAGCAATGAAATACTACTGAGAAGAATGATTTTATGACATTTGCCATCAAACATGTCAATACTTTAAAAATTGGGATTTGTTTATATTGCCAAAGATTTTAAGAATTTTAATTCACTACTGAATGGAAGTGAGAATTTGTGCAGTCATTTTGGTGGGAAGTTGCATAGTAAAATTAAAGGTGCATTTTTTTCTCCCATCCAGCAGTACTATTCTTGATATGATTCTTTAGGGAACATCTTTCATTTATGTCAGAATGACAGTGTACAAGAATGTTCACTGAAACAGTGTTTAGAAGGTGAAAGAAACAGCACAAACTAATTGTTCACTGAGTGGAGAATGAACAAAGAGAGGTTGATGTGTTTAGGTGAATAAAATATATGTGTATGAATCACAGCAGAAAAATGTAAAATATTACATATATAACATTGCAAGCAAGCATGTCAGTGATACGTGTATATATGATGTAATTATACTGAATACATAGCTTTTATATAAGTGTATTTAGCTGTAATAAAATGTTTAAGGCACACTGTCTGTTGTTATTTACATTTGTGTTAAAATATTTTCAAAAACATGGACATATGCGTGTGTCTTGTCATGCATGGGTATCTTGAAACACATTTGAGATAATTCGGATCTCTGAAGATAAAAAAAACAAGATGGAGGGAAGTCAAGGAAATTCAAGTGTGTTATCACATTTTTTTAAAATATATTTTTGAGTTTCTTTTTTTATTAAACAGAAGGGAAGCAGGTTAATGGAGGTAAGGTTGGAGGAAATGAGTGGAGTAATGTAGTAGAAAGCTCTGGAAGAGAAAAGAAAAGGTCTTCTCCTGCAATAGAAAGTAGAGCATGAACTATAAGGATATCCATAACAGTGGTCCCAAACCATGAGCCATTTTTCCCACCAGGGATCACTCAGCTGTATCTGCAGACATTATTTTATTTTGTCACATCTGGAAGGATATATTATTTTACCCATTGGTGGAGTGCAGGAGTGCTGGTAAATTTCCTACAACACAAAGGACAGTTCTCCACAGGAAAGAGTTGTCTAGCACAAAATAGTGCCAAGGTTGAAAAATGTGCTCTAATTTTTTTCTAATGTTAGCCATCATTCATTTTTATATTTACAAAGCAAGATTGGTGAACTGAGTGATTTGGTGGGCGTTGCACAGTGCTGTTCAGGTCCCTCTTCCTTCAGGAATAAAACACAGCTTCTCCCAGTTGTTAGAATATTGTCCCCAAATAGCCCTCAATTATCAGCCTCCAGTGAGGATTTTCAACTGAAAACAGTTTCTTCCCCAAAGTTTGTGCTCTCTTTCTAGAATTGCTCATATTTAGTGACTCATGGAAATCAACAAGCCTCATCCTCCCATTCCAACTCAGAATACTCAGAATGCTCAGGAGGTCACAACATCTTCAGAATCTCCCACAGTGTTTACGAATATGCCCTATTTTTCTAAATATAGGACACGTATAAAAGCCTAAATTGAACAATAATAAAAAAAAAAACACTTTTGGTAACTTTAACATAAATAGTATGTTTTTAAAGATTTAGTCTTTTGAAAAATATAGCAAGTGAATGGTTAAAGAATTTGACAATATTTTTAAATTTATTGCAAAAATGGCATAAACTTTACTGTGAAAGTTACTTTTACTAAATGTTCAACCACAACAAGATATTACTTCCATAATTTATATGTATATAAAAGTTCTCTTATGAAAGTATTTTCTAGAATTACACCTTTATTTTTATTTCAAGGAATGCACCATGTTTCACGTTGTCAGTGTTCAAAAGCAACTGTCCTAATAATAGGACCCAGGGTGGAAATACGCTGCACAGTGTTGGGTTAGGGTTAGGGTTAGACAATATATACCATACAGTGTTGGGTAGTGTACTGCACTGCTGCCTGACAGACTCCAATGTTTTGCTACATGTGGTCAGATAATAAATGTGTCCTTGTAGGAATGGACTATGATACAGTGGAACCACTTGGCAAAGTTCAGTAATGCAAAAAAGAAAGAGTAGAGTCAAGGTGTCTCAACAGAAGGCAGTGGGGGCTCTACCAATTTCAGTTGGTGATGTAGATAAACATGATTGGTTGGTTTCCAAATATCCCACTTTGATTAGAGGTAACAAATAGTATTTACCTTTGTTCATGTGCTTGATATGAGTATCATAAATGCCTGGATTATTTCATAAATGTATGAACAAAGGCAGGAAACATTTTATAAATTAGTTGAATTTCAAGAGACATCACTTACACATCTAAAATGATGCAACAAAAACCCATCAGAAGGAATAAAGTGTAATACTCCTGGACCCACTCCCATCCAAGATGATATCAGATTTGTCATGAGAAGCCACTTGATTCTCAAAGGGCAAGAACAATGACGAAGTCAAAACAAGCCATGTGGAGTTTTTCATATTGTCAAAAATGCAATGTAATCCTTTGTTTGAAGTGTTTTGCTCCTTTTTACCCCAAATAATTGGACAGGTCATAATTGGACTGGTCATAAAAGTAACTTCTTTGTATACTGTGTAACGGATACAAAGATTCACCCAATGTCCTATTTGTAGGATGGATTATATGCATGTAAAAGATACTATATACCCACAATATCCTATTTATAGGAAAATGTGTATTTTGATTCTTAATGATAATAAAAATATATAAGCTTTAGCTGGACACCATGGTGCACACCTATAACCCCCAGCAGCTCAGGAGGCTGAGGCAGGAGGATCACAACTTCAAAGCCAGCCTCAGCAAAAATGAGGCACTAAGAAACTTAGTGAGACCCTGTCTATAAATAAAATACAAAATAGGGCTGGGGAGTCAAGAGCCCCTGAGTTCAATCCCTGGTGCAAAAAACTGTGTGTGTGTGTGTGTGTGTGTGTGTGTGTGTGTGTGTGTGTGTGTGTGTATAAACTTTAGTATTTCCAACCTATTTTAATGCACCTGTCTCAATTTCATTAAAATATTCCCAGAATTGAAATTTGGGGGCTTAGTAGGTTTAAGGTGTTCCACTGAGACAGAAGCAAAAGTTGGCATTTCCCTCAATGCAATCCCAGTCCTATTTCCTTTTGTTTTCTATAGTTACAAATCCCAGGAATTTCCACTTCAATATCAGCTTCCTAAGAAATCCAAACTATAACATGTGACTCCAGTATCCCGCCCAATGGTCAAATTTCATACCTTCATTTTACACCCCTGGTCTTAATGTGAAATCTCCCCAGAGCCTTTCTTGGAGTAGGAATGTGTGTGTACGTACATGTGCGTATGCATAAACAATCATCATAGATAACTCTTTTGTCCTTACTGGCTTTTGGAATTAATACAATCATAATGTTAATAATAATAGTCATAATAACTATTTGCTGTGCTCTTTGGTGAAATACCACCTAAGAATAATAACTAATTGGCCAAATTTCACCACTGATATATTAACAGTATTTTTTCCTAAGTACTTTTGTGATATTAAATCAATGGAATAAAAATTTATATGACAGACAATATATTTCTCCACATTTTTAAATGATGAAACTGAAACTCAAGTACTTGTAGTCATTGCTAGTTTTCCACACTACTGGGAATCGTGTTCAGTTGCTGGTTTTTAAAAATTTTTTTTATTTATTTCTACCATTCTTTCAACCATATGGTGGACAAATAATTTCAAAACTTTTTAGATAAATTCATAGATGAATGAATCATAATAACTAATTATTTTCAATTTGACTTCAGTCAGGACGAGCATATCCTTCTTTTATAATTCTATTCTTCTCAATTTGCAAGAAAATTTAGACTCTGCCAAATAATTTGGACTTAGGACTATAGAGGTCATTTGTTACATGAAATACACATCAACTCTTCCCCACATGCTAACTGAATTCATTTGGAGCATCATGGGGGGGGGTAGAATTTTAACTTCACACATGTTCAGTGGGAAAAAGTGTGGTGATTGATTTGTGATGTCTGGTATGAAAACATAAATCTGTAGTGGTAGCTTGAATGCTTTTTGCTCTTAATTCTGAATTTGATGGAATGCTTCTTGTGTGAGTAGGGAAAACTAGCCCTAGATAGAGTAAATGTTTCAATGTCTACTTACACACACACACTCAAAAAATGGTGGTTCAAGACTAGAATCCAGGAGGAATCTCTTACCCCATTAATAGTACATTTTCTTTTTCTGTATCAGATAAAAATATATTTAATTTAAATGAAAAAGAGTAACCTGACTGAGAACAATGCCACATCCTTGTCTCTTGTGCTGTTGAATACAATGTTTACTCCCTTTTGGTTGTCATTTAAATTTAATATAATTCAAATTAAATAAAACTTAAAACTTTAGGCATTCAATCATAGAGGCTATATTCAGTATGGCATAGCATACAAAATATTTCCAGCATGAGTTAAAGTTCTATTGGATGGCCCTGTAATATCAATAGGTCTCTGCAATTATTCTTATGTTCACATATTCCTGTGACATAGTGAATACTCAACAAAAATTAATAGAGGGAGATAATTGATGTTAAGAGAAACCTAAAAGTTCTTTAGAGTATGCACAGGCTACATCAAAGTTATGTATCCCCTGGGACAATTTCTGTCCAAGGTTAACATTTTGCCTTTTGAAAGTACATGGGAATAAGAGTACATTTTGAACTTCAGGAGTACCACATGCCTGGTAATAAATTCTGTGTCTTTATACTCTATACTCATCCTTCATGGGAATTTGTCCACACTGCAAGGAAAATATTGATCAGCCTATTTATTGTGGTAAAAACATGATCTATATTCATCTATATAGATATCTAATATATCTATATTTTATTTTTTACTTAATTATTTTAGTGTTGATAATAACCATCTGTTTATGAGACTTTTCTATGAATATAAGGGTGTTACATATAGTCATCTCTAAGTTCAAATCTGCATGCAGGTAGATCACACTTTCTTTTGTTAAAGCTAATATTTAATGAGTATCCACTCTTACCTTCAATTACATGACTGTGAGTGGTAGGATTCCATAGATAACAAAAGTAAAATTTCAAATGTAATTTTTTGAAGATGTGAAATTAGTAAATGATTATGAAATATGATCTTAGGTCTGTGTCTATGTGTATGGCTTATGTTATAAACCAATATACTACCTTGACGGATAGGGAACTCTATAAGACAACTACTTCAGCCCCATTCTTGGTTATTTGTCCATGTTTTCATCAATACTCTAGATTATTTGATTAAGGATGCACTCAGATTAAGACATAACAGATCTGGACATAGTGTTCCAGGGTCTGATTCAAACTCTGCTTCTTTTGCTAATTGGACATGCAATATTTTACAGATCACCTACTTTCCCCAAACCTTAATTATCTTCACCCAAGCAAGACATCTCACAGGACTTTTTTTTTTCTTTTTTTTCTGGATTGAACCCAGAAGCACTTGACTACTGAACCACATCCTTAGACCTTTTAAATATTTTGTTTAGAGACAAGGTCTTGCTAAGTTGCTTAGGGTCTCACTAAGTTGCTGAGGTAGAGCTTTGAACTCCCAATCTTCTTGCCTCACTTTCCAAGCTGTTGGAATTACAGGCTTGAGCCACTGCATGTCACTGGACTGTTTTGAGAGTTGAACGTCTACACAAAAGAAAAACCAAACTTGCATGCTCTCCTTTGGTGGTCAATGGGAGACATAATCTTTTGTTTTTTTCCCAATGTCAGAACTTACCTGATTTTAAATATGGAATTTAGGTTTCTCCATCTGTAATTTGAAAATTCTTACCCTAAACTGAAATGATTAAGGGGGCTGGGGATGTGGCTCAAGCGGTAGCACGCTCTCCTGGCGTGCGTGTGGCACGGGTTCAATCCTCAGCACCACATACAAACAAAGATGTTGTGTCCGCCGAATATTAAAAAATAAATATTAAAAAATTCTCTCTCTCTCTTAAAAAAAAAGAAATGATTAAGTAAAACTTGAAAAAAAACATAGAATCAAAGGTCAGTGGTAATGATGTCAGCACATCTTATAAAGCTTAGCATGATCCAGGCCCTATATTAATTATTTTATAGGCATGTTTTGCTAAATCACCCCAAAGCTTCTATCAAGGCATTACTCTTGATATTCCCATTATTTTAACTGGAAAATCGGGTTACATGGCTTGAAAATAGTAAAGACAAAGTTCAAACCTATGACCAGGCTGAGTGCATGGCCCTCATATGATACAGCCTCTGTTTCATAGAGTGGCATGCAGGGAAGTACACAGAATGGAAGAACCTCAATTTTCTGCTGAACATTTTAAAATATTCTCCAGAGACAGTGGGTCCAGCGGCTTCAAGTCATGCTCCAGCTTCCATTCCTCAGCCCCCTCTTAGCTCACAGGAGCTGGATTTCCTCATCATCGATCATTTCCTTTTTAATAACACCCTCCCATTCATCTACCCTTCCTTCCTCACACCCCTTGGCATGTTGACAGTGGCTGGAATTTCTCATTAAAGCAGTCATTCTTGTAGAAAGGGGAAGTGACATGATTAATGTCAGTCAGTGCCTAAAGGCAGGAGCATGCACGTCTGCACTCAGGTAATTGGAAGAATGGCATGTCCCAAACACATCTGGAATACTTTCTAAAAGTTGCTGTAAAACAGAGAGACCCAATTCTCCCATTTCAGTTTCTTTCACAGGTATGACTGTTTAGGAAACCTAGAGTTGGAAAATGTTAAAATCAACCTGGGCATTTGAAATTGTCTGTTTGCTTAACGTGCAGGGGAAGAAAACGAGGTTCAGAGAGGATGTGTAACTTGTCCAAGGTCGTTCTGATATTTCAGTGCAACAGGCAGGAGGAGAACCTGTGCCTTGTGATTCCAACCATTGCCCCCCTGATTTTTCATTACCAATTTCATCCAGCTATTCTTCCATCTGCCTCCACTGGGATCAGAAATGAAGTTGAATTGACTTCCATAAGTGAGTTCTCCATTTTCCCCTAGAGTGAAGTTCCTTAGGTATCTTGCTGATAGAATTCTTAATAAGTTTCTCCTTTTAAAAAGACCCACTTCTTTCCTTGCCCAACAACTTCTTGCTGGTCCCCTGTGAACAGACCATTCCAACTGGCTCCAAAGTCTCTCTCTGCCTCACTGCTCCACTGCATTCTTTAACTTTCTTCTTCCAAAGGCACAAGGCAGTATCATGCTCTGAATTTAGAGTGGAAATTGGGAACTATCTGTGCAGTTGGAAAAAAAAAACGACAAGGAGGAAACAGAGGCCCCTCTGCCACTCGTACGTTTTCAAAGACAAAATGAAAAATCATCCTTACATTCCCCTGGGGATGAACTTCACCAAGTAGGCAGAGGTCTTTCAAGACTCTCCTGTCTAGTTATTTTAAATGTATTCTTACTACATGAATTCGAAGTTTAAAGTAAACAAACGAACAAGCAGTTCCCTAGACAATGTACCACGTTAGTATCTATAGTCATTAGATGGTGTTTTAATATGTGGCCAGCTGTTTGACCTTGAATGAGTCTCTGCAATTTTGAAGAAAGATGTGATATATTCCAAACACCCTTATGTTCTAATAACTTAAAGCGGCAGGTGCTAACATACTCTGTATGGCTCTGTAAATTATCTTTCATAAGAATTCAAGTGCTTAGAGGGGTAATAGGAAGAGAAAGAAGAGGTAGGGAAGGAGATGACAAAGAGAAGGAAAGACAGAATTCCCCATCAATAGGTTCAAAGTCAAGGTAAACAAGAGTATGCATTTATTCTCTGTTCATTTTTTTCACCATTCAAAGACAGTCCTATCTTGAACAGCCCTGAGACACTGAACTAGCTTCTGGATCAGTTGGTTCAAGGGGACAATTTATAGCTTAATGTATACATGAACTTCCTAGGGTTGACAGCTATCCATAGCAGAATTCAGCTGTTTCAAGGGAAAAAGGAATTCCTGGTCAAGAAAATAGTCAGTCAGAAACAAGGTGGCATTTTACCAGATGCATTTTGCAAGAATATATAATTTTAGGAGTTTGTTCTTGTTACTAGATAGTGAGGTATAACCTGATGATTTATGAGCAATAGAGTCTTTGATTCTAAGTATATATAAATTCCTAAGTCAATAATCCTCTGATTTTATAACAGTAGCTCAGTGTGCTTCTGTCTCACCCAATGTGCATCCGGGATAATTCAGTTTTCACTATGTTACATTTTGTTTTGGTTTTTGAACAAAATTTAAGTGTTTTTTGACACTTAAATTTAAGAAATATTAAAGTGTGTGAGTGTGAATATATGTTTGTATTTAGAATTTAATTATATATTGTAATAGATATATATGTGTATATATATAGTATATACTTAAATAAGTATATTTAAATATATGTATATTTGAAGTCAATTCTATTACACACACACACACACACACACACACACACACACACACCACTTATTTTTTTAAATATATTCAGTAGCTGCCTAAATCCTATCTTTATGGTTGGCTCTGATTTTATCTTTGAAAATACAATAAAAGTAACAATAATAACTAGCCTTTATTGAATGCCTAATACACACTTAGTAAATGACAATACATTGACTATTCTTTATGTAAATGATTATAATGAGCCATTTAAAGAGTTAATGCTACTGTGTTATTATCCCTATTTTGTAGATGAAATCCTGAACAATGTATAGGTCATAGAGTCCAGGCGTAATGAAGAAGTGATAGAGGACTCCAGGATAAGTTCTTTATCTAAGTATTAAGAAAATTTATATTCACACTACTATTTGTGAGAAACTTAGAATATTTTTGTTCTTTCATTATTGTTATTTATTTGTTTATGGCTTTAGCATCTTATTCTAGTTTTAAGAGGGCGAAAGTAGGATATTGCTTACAGGATGCAAAGTTTCAGTTAGAAGAATGAGTTTTTGAGATCTATTGCACACCATGGTGACAGTAGCTGACAATAGTGTAATGAATATTTCAAAATTGATGAGAACAGATATCAAATTGTTCACACCATAAAAATATCAGTTTGTGGGGCTGGGGATGTGGCTCAAGCGGTAGCGCGCTCGCCTGGCATGCGTGCGGCCCGGGTTCGATCCTCAGCACCACATACCAACAAAGATGTTGTGTCCGCCGAGAACTAAAAAATAAATATTAAAAAAATTCTCTCTCTCTCTCTCTCTCTCCTCTCTCACTCTCTCTTTAAAAAAAATTAAAAAAAAAAGTATCAGTTTGTGAGGTGATGTTTATGGTAATTAACTTGATTTAATTATTCTATAGTTCATACATTTGTCAAAGCCTCACATTGTACCTTATATATGCACACTATTATTGTCAATTAGAAATAAAATTTCAAAATCCTGCTCTGTTTCATTAGACTCAAGTGTCCTCTGACTGCTCACACTGCTAAATCTCTTCCCCATAAATCCTGTGGATTTTTGAAAGAAGGTCAACATGCCGTTTTTGAAAGCATGTTCTGGGGCAGAATGTCCGGGATTGCTTCCTCTTCTCTCCTTGTCCTCTCCATTATGTGCAAATGACTTAGAAATAGCCAGCTTTACTTTCCCTCAATTTCCAAAAGGCGAATGATAATCGGATATATATTTAGAGTTGGAATGAAAATCAATTTAAATTATATAAGCAGAATGCTAATCACACCGTGTGGGAGAGAGGACATGTTCAGTCCTTTTTGTCATTACCACTGTAATCATCAACAACAGCATTTTCATGCATATATTATACAAGTATTTTGGTCCCAATAACACACAACCTATATTTTTATATTTTCCTCACATAAAGCATGACACAGTAAAATTTTGTTTGAAAATCTTAATATCCTCTAAATTCTATGTCCTCTAATTATACCCTGATAATTTGAAGGAATCTTGGTCACAGATTTTCAATTCTTTTATTTTTTTTCTTTTTTGTGGAGGGCGGGTACCAGTATTGAACTCAGGGACACTTGACCCCTGAGCCACATCCCCAGCCCTATTTTGTATTTTATTTAGAGACAGGGTCTTACTGAGTTGCTTAGCACCTCGTTTTTGCTGAGGCTGGCTTTGAATTGGTGATCCTCCTGCTTCAGCCTCCAGAGTCTTTGCTTAATTTCTGGGACTGAGATCAAACTTGCTATCCTCCTTCCAAATAACTTAAATTGCAGGCATGTGCCACCATTCTCTGCTCCTTAGCACTTGAGTTTTATACAGCAATTTTCTACAGTGTTCTCCATTCAGGAGGATCATTGAGGGCTTATAGGTTTAAGAAATTTCAAGGCAAATCATTTTTTATTTCTGTATATTTCTCAACTAAATAAGTAAAGAGTTTACATTATTATTACTATTTGAATGATTGAATGAATGATGAATGACTGCATAAACAGATGGATGAAAACAGTTTCAGAATCTCTAATGAAACCTTCTAGAACACTGACATTTCAAGGAGTCCTTCTTGGTGAAATTCATCTCTACATTATCCTCACTACTTAGTTGCATTGATACTTGAACATATTCTGTGATTAGAGATTTATCATTCTTCAAAGGAGGCACTTCTTGTCCATTTAAATAGGAGTACTTAATCAGAGGGTCATAGACTCTATAACTATTCTGATAAAACGTTATACATATAAGAGAAAGAGAAATATCAATAAATATAAGAAAGATAATACACATGAATATAAAACTATGGAGGTAGTTTTATGTATTTATTATGCATGTTCATCTCTCTATATATGTATATGTGCATACACTTAGCATGGCCACACATATATGTACAAACACACATATGTGCACAACTATGTAAAACTAGGCAAACTATCTAGAATTAGGAGTTATGTGCATGCACTATTCTCACTCGTAGAGCACACATGCACATGAGAATTAATTTCTATACTTCACATTTCAAAGAAATAATCCAGAATCTTACAAATAAACAATGATTAAAATATATAGGTGCCTTAAATTGAATACTGTAATATTATAACTATTAAAACTTGCTAACATTAAAAATGTAAGTACTACATGCCAAACTCTTTCTGTGGATTAAACAACTGAAACATGTTGGACATTTACATGTGTGTATTTATACATATGCATATATTTACATAAATGTGTACAATGTCTCTATTTTTCTATGTGTATAAGCATACATGTCAATTTACATATATAGTTAGTTTTGTTAGTTTTAGAATCTGGAAGAATGTCTATAACTCTTGAAAAAATTAAGACCATTGATTTAGAAAACTAGATATTTGTAAAATATATATAATAAATATACACATGTATCTATGGAAATGATAGGGAAAATATATATATATGTATATATATATATATATATACACACACATATATGTGTACACACACACACACACACACACACACCCATATACAGTTCATTTACTGAGTTTAATTGTCTCCACCTTCTCCTGGGTCCAACCAGAGTCAATTATTACCCACCCATTTCATTTAAACAGTAATTACATCTCACCAAAGCTTTTTCCAGGAACAATTTTGAAGCTTAATTATTCAACTATACTCTAGCACACAAGCAAATTTATTACTAAAAAGCTATGTGATCTCTTGGCCCTGGATCCCATCAAGAAAGAATCTAAATCTAGAGTATAGTTATGGGTGCTTGAAAACAAGATGTTCATTCTTTATTTTTAAATGTTCTGTCATAAGCACTCTGTTAGATTTAGCTTTAAAATGATTTACCTAAATATTATATATAAATTAAGCCGAGACCTACTCAGTTGGTTTTACCTATATCTTATAAATTAGCTTAGAAAATCTTAGAAGAGGTATAATGAATAAAGAAAGTACTGAAGTCATTATTCCACTTAATACAACTATCAGATATTATACTATCCCAAAAATGCTCAAAACCCTTCTCTAGAAGAAGTGGTCAAAATCCTTCACTGATGTTTGCCATTCTTCTTTATATTTTTAAGTCAAATATCATGGCGTGTAATTAACAATACTTAAATACTGTAATACTATGCCAGCGCATCTCATGCTATAAGATAAAGGAATACAAGAAGGAAGAAAACAGTGACATTATATATAATAAAAACATGCAACAGTTATAGAAATAAATGTTTCTCATTGTCATGGGTATTTTCTAGTATTTATAACTTTCTCCTTTTACTCTATATTCTTTGTTTTTGTTTTGTTTGGGGTTTGTTGTTGTTGTTGTTGTTGTTATACCAGTGATTGAACCCAGGGGTGCTTAAACTATTGAGTCATACCCCTAGTCCTTCTTTATTTTTTATTTTGAGATAAGGTCTTAGTAAATTGCTTAGGATCTTGTTAAGTTGCTGAGGCTGGCTTTGAACTTGATATGTTCTTACTTCAACCACTTTGGTCTCTCAGATTATGGACCTGTGCCATGGTGCCTGGATCACTCTGCATTAATTTTGCCTTCAGTAAGAACCACTTCAGTTGGCTATGATTCTTCACCTTGTGAGGTGACCCAAACTTTTGTATCTGAAAGGCACAGTGACTTAGAAATTCTTAGAAATTCTCTTTGGATTGGATTGTTGGGTTTTCTATTGATCTTCTTAATGCATGTTAATACTAAGAGACCTATCATGGATCTGCTATGTTCCAGATATATTCTTCCTTGCTTTCATTGTGACAAATCACTCCAAGTTGTAGTCCAATTTCCCTTGATAGTCAAGATCTATTCCCAGCCAACACGATGGCTTCATAATTTGCCTGTCAATTCAGAGGCATGAGAAGTCCAAATCAATAGGGTAGAATCTGTAGGAATCACTGTTATGTCTCCTGGTGGAGGAATTACTTCCTCTACAACAATACTAATTAGGCAATCAGAGAAAAAAGTATGTGCTTGAGAAGCCAACATTTTGCCAGTGAGACACTATGGGTTACAGTGAGGGGTTCTATTGCTGCCTCTACCCCTTGATTCTTGTGAATTCTGGTTGTAGAAGAAATACTACCATATTATGAATATTGATTCAAAGATATGCAATCTTCTGGAAAATATTTTCCCAGCCCTGCAAGGTGATACCACCTTGCTCCTGCTGTAACTATATCTTCAAATGACCATTTTACCATTCTTTCATGCTAAGGGATTCAAGATGGTGTGCAACATGGTGAGATCAGTGTATTCCTTGAGGATGAGTTCAATCATGCTTCTTTTGTTGTGAAGTGAGTTCAAAGCAATGCAGTGTAAAGTAACATAATAGTAAATAGTATTAAATCCTTTGATGGTAGTTTTGGCAGAAACATTGCATCCACGAGAGGTAAATCCAGAGTATCTATTCTAGTAATACTACTTCTTCCATGATTGCGGCAGTACAATGCAATCCATCTGTCATCAGTTAGTTGAATGATCACACCATGAAATATTGCCATAACACAAACTTAATACCACTTTCTCTTGATGGCTAATTGTGTGCTCAACAACACAGCTTTGTAAGTCTTATACATTGTATTTTAAATTATATTGGACATAAATATTGGAATTGTAACCCCAAAATTTTTAATACTGTCTCTTATATTTGCCCATGCATTCACTTTTATCAGAGATACTTATTTAATTTTTTTACATGGCTTCAAGTCCCTCTCTAGTGTTCTTTCATTTCAACCTAAGGGACTCTGTTTAGCATTTCTCTTAGGACAAGTCTAGGAGTAATGTATTACCTCAGCTTTTTTTGTTCTGCAAAAACGTCTTAATTTCTCTTTCAGTTTTGAAGGATAATTTTTGCATATACAGACTTTTTATTGATTTTATTTTCCTCACAGCACTTTAAACATGGACAACCAAGGTATCTGATGGGAGAGCAGCTTTATTTTTATTGAGGAGCTTTATCATGATGACAGATTTTTCTCTTGATATTTTCACAACTAATCATGCCTCTGGCATTTGATAAACTGATTATAATGTGTGGTGCTATGGGTCTTCTTGTGTTTATCCTACCAGATAAAATTGTTGGATTTGTGGATTCATGTGTTTCATAAATTTTGGAAAGTATTTGGCCATTATTTAATTCAATAGTCTTTCATCCCATTTTCCTCTCCCTTCTCTTTCTTGGTGCTCATAGAGTGTTTGTGTTTGTCCACTTAATGGTTTCCTAAAGTTTCTGGCACCTTGACTACTTTTATTTATTCATTTTCTTTAAATTTCTCAGATTCAGGAATTTAAATTATCCTGTTTCCTGTTTGCTTGTTTTCTTTTTCCTGCTTGTTTGAGCCTATTATTAAACTAATGATATATTTTTTTTGTATTTTATTCATTTATTATTTTACTTTTCAGGTTCAGAATTTATGTTTGTTTTTTTATAATTTCTATTTAATTGTGGACAATTTTTATTTCATTCCTACATCATTTTCTCTTTTTATCCATATAAACTATGGGGATAGTTGTTTTGAATCTTTTGATTTAGTAAGTCCTATTGCTAAGATTGCTCAGGACCAGTTTCTGTCAATTTTTTGAAATTTGTTCCTTTTTGTATCCTTTGTTGCTTTTTTTTTAAAAAAAATATTGAATATTTTAATGAGGTACCTCAAAATCCGTTTCCTTTCCCCTGGGTTCTTCTGTAATTTTTTTTTGTTCTGTTTTGTTTTTGTTTTTTTATTTACTGAAGACTGCAATAGTTCATTTAATGACTTTCCAAAATATTTTTACAAAACTCTATCTTGTCATGTGTGATCATTGAAGTCTTTGTTACTTCAGCTTGTGCACAGCTAATATTTTGAAAGAAATTTCCTCAAAATCCAGAGATTAAAAAAAAGTAAGAAAAAAAAAATAAGTAAACATCTAAACAAATCAACTCTCAGAGTCTTTGTTCATGTTCATGGGCTCTGTGCTGGAGCACTCTAACAGCTAATCAACTAGAATTGTTTAACAGCTAATCAACTAGAATTGTATTTGACTGAGAGATCAATTCCATATGAAATGTTTGGGCTGCTTCAAATCTTCTCTGAGTGGGTAAGTTTCCCCATGTATCTGTTTGCCTTTATAAATTCCTTCTTATAGATGAGTACTTTTGAATGTCTGAATTTCCTAGAGAATCTCCTCCTGCTTTTCCCTCTGGCCTCTGGAAATCAATTGTATATTTGTATCAAAAGGACTTTTCCCCAGGACTTGGTCACCTTGAAGTTCTAGGATTGCCCAGGACTTTTCTAGCTAGAGTTTTCAATTAGGCAAAAGAAAGATGAGCGCTTTATCAGCAGTCCTGATATTTCATTTTCTTTAACCTATTCCCATTTTTTAAATGATCCTGGGATTTTAAATGTTACATTTAGATGCTACAAGACATCTGACTAGAGATATGGATGGAGGAATTGTACATTGGTTTGCACTAAATTGAAAGCCGTGTTGAACCTTTCAGTTAATTACATAACCATTTTAAACTTCACACTTTTCATTCAACTTAGACACACACAAAAATCTAGCAATAAGAATTTTTTAAAAAATTTACTGGGATACATTATTTTTAATAATTTATCACACTAATGTTGAGAGCAATGCATACCTTCATCCCATATTGAAGACTTGCAAGGGATTAACTTATTAAAAACTAAAAAAAAATAGACATACAGTTAAAGTTAGCATGTAAATATTTCTTTACTTAGAGAATTTTATCCTTTCCTTCTTTTACCTCAAAGAATATCTATTTAAAACTTCCTGGAGTGAAATAAGGATAACTTAGTAATAATCTAATCCCAAAATTCTTACAGAAAAGTTCAAGAGAAAGAGTTTGAGATGATAGAATTCCAGAATAGGTCCACTTTCATTCAACAAAAAGAAGTGTTTTATAACTGAGCTATCTCACTTCTGCACTGCTCATCTATCTTTTTTCCAAAGCTAGGTTTTATTGTTTGGCCAAGATGGAAGTTTTATTAGAGCTATTGTGTACCCATTCTGACATCTCGTGGTTTCACGCTTTTTAAGTAGTAGATCTGACCCAGCTAAGCTCCCAATGGGACATATTGGACATGGAGGTGGACAGGAGATCATTTTGGTCACTTAGAGGTTGAGTTTGTCATATGCATTCTCCTCTAAGCCTCCATATCTAAATTCTGTGTGCAATAGCAGAAGAGCTATTCTTTACATTCTTCATTCTCACCTGGTGGTTCACTGTGTGATCTCACCCTTGTCACCCATGGGATGAATTATCCAGACTAACTAATTTCACAGCCAGTAAATTACAGACATAGCCATCGAATCTCCGTCTCATTAGGGAAGGTTAATTTGAGTAGACAATCAACAAAAATACAGGGAGAAAATCCAGCTTAAATAGAAGATTTCTCTACATCTAAGGCACACAATGAATTCACAACCTCAACATCTGCCATCACCAGAGAAAACACTTAAAAAGAGAGAGAGAGAGAAAGAGAGAGAGAGAGAAAGAAAGAAAATTGACTCATTGAGATTTCCTCTGATGAATGGTGAAATTCCAATTAGCATTTTAATTACTCAAACCAGACTCTCAGCTGTCTTCAAGATAACAACAAAACTCAGCAGCAGCTTTCATATTAGTTCTGGGAAGGGAACTTGGCCCCTGAATTTGAAGCATAGCCCCTCAAGTTCTGTCTATCTTTCTCTAAATGAGTTACCAGATCACGTGTTCAGTGAAAGCTCTCACCATTGTATTACATGGCTTGCCGCACTATTTTACACACGTATTTCAGAAAACATAATCTCTCTTCTTCTGTATCATATGCCACTGGCCAAAATTCTAGAAAGTTTGGGGCCTATAATTAATGACGTGAAACAAAAATGTTGAGTAAAGTGGTACTGAATGCCTTTGGTTCAACGCCCATGGAGGTTCCATGGTGTCTTCAAGTTTTTTTCTTGATATTCAGAGTACCGGATTTTCAATATTTATGAACAAAATACCTTCAGTTTATTTTTATTCCTGGCATATCTGAGAAATTCACAAAAGATATATTTTATTCATTTTATGAAGATTTATGGAACAAAGATTTCAGTACACCCATAGTATTTGTTCCAGTTCTACATAACTCCCAACCACTTTTTTCTTCCTCTAAAGCACTCTCTTATACTGTAATAGGAGAAGGAAAGTTTCCAAATCACTAGACTCATAAACAACATGAATTATATGTGATTCATGCTATAAATGAACTATGCTCAGTTCACATACCTTCCAAGCTTATCTGAGGGAGGGTATTCAGTTGGTTAAAGCTTTAGAAATCCTAACTTAGTGGGAAGATAGATGGAACTAGGGGTTTAGATTTTGGAAGATTTGATGGAGGAAATAAAAAATAGGCAACATCTGTGTTTAATAATATAAACATATATTTTAACAGGCAAAAGATATAGAAATGGGAAACATGTTTAAAATCATTCAGAGTTTAAGAGTTATCATGTTTGAGTGACCATATTTAGAATATCTGCCTGGTTATCAGTCACAGAAGTTATCTGCAGTACTTCTACACTGGGCTTGAGATTCAAGTACACAGTCTCTGACATTTTTTTGTCAAAAGTATTGTGATATCTAATTATGCTGCAATTAAAGTGATGATACAAATCTATATTTATTGACATGGAAAGATGCCCATGACATATTGCTGAGTGAAAAATAAAACAAGTTTTAGAACAGTATGTTCAATACTTTTCCATTTACATAAAATCTTCTACATATTTCGCTGTATATCCATAGAGAAATGTTTAATAATGTTCACCCAAACATTAACTGATGATCCTTGGATGGTGAGCTCCAGATGATGGTTAAAGCTTTCTCTTTTTGAATATTTATAATAAACACATATTAACTGTTTTCAAAACAAAATTATTTTGAAATCAAAGAAAAATGCACTAGATAACTATAACTTTTTATAACATTTCTGAATTAGAATAAGCTCTTGATGAATGTAATTGATTTGGCATCATGGTAACATGATTGCCCATCCATTTATACTCTGCATGGGTTTGAGAAAGTAATTTTATCTCTGAGTGTTTTAGTTTTATCTTCTGGAAAAATTAAAAAAGAAAGAGAGAGAGAGATGTAGTCCCTAACATATGGCCTTATGGTGGGGGGTTAGAAATGTACAATAAAACAATCTCAATTGATCTGAGTATATACAAGTACTTAACACATATTAGGCATTGGCCTTTGATAAATCTTCCATTGCTTCATTAATTCAGCTAATATTTTTGCCTTATTCAAAATCATATTCTTTTCTGATTGATTCAAAATAAATTACAGTGATAAAAAAGAAATATGCTTTTGAACTGATGGTAGTTTTTGTTTTTGTTTTCCAGGTAGTAAAATCCTTCCCTTAACAAATCCTTGAAAATAAGTCATTGGTTCATTAACACATAGACTAATTTTCTCAATATCAGTTTTCTTTCTTAAAAATCCCAAACTACAGATACCCCTTTTTCCATTGTCTATACGTAAATATTTCTTGTGGAGGTAAAGATAAAGTCTGGTGCATTATTATGTCCTTTCCATTTCTGAGGCCTATGTTATCTGCAGGTTTGTGTGTGTTTGTATGCTTTCTGGGTCATCTCATAACCAAACCATATAATAAAACATTAGCCATAATGAAGTGACCACCTGAAGACATAAATTGCAACTAGAGAAATACTGGGCCTGTCAAGTCCTTACATCAAATCTCAGGAGCAGTCTGTCTCATCTCTCACCTTTATGAACTTGGTGTCTTTTCTTCCACTATGCTCTTTCAAATCTCATCATTACCTCTGCTCAAGATAAGAATTGGGAATGACTTATCTATAGCCACCAAGAGACTTTCTTGGCTTATACTCCCTCAACAAAGCTGGGGCCCATTATTGTATCATAAATTAAAGCAGGAAAAAAACTGTTATACTTTCTACATTTGTCACATGCAAAACACACACACACACACAGGTATTTTTCCATAGCGAATTTGTCACTTCAGTGAGTGGGTTTTCAAGTATCGGTAGTATTTGCTGTCAGAGGCAAACCTGGAATAGAATGGTACAGTGCTCATTTAGAGGAATTTCTCAGCACAGACAGTGGGATGTCGAAGCAGGCAGCACCAGGCTCCTCATGGTGCCTCCTCACGGTGCAGTGGGTGAGCCTCCAGATGGACTGGGTGTGGGCCAGCTTTAGTCAGCTTTTTGTCACTGTGACCAAAATAACTGACAAGAGCAGCCTAGAGGAGGAAAAGTTTATTTTGGGCTCAAAGTTTTAGAGGTTCCGTCAGAAAGCTGACTTCCTTGATGTGGGCCTGAGGTAAGGCAGAATATCGTGGTAGAAAGGTGTGGTGGAGAAAGAATGTCCACGTCCCGGCATTGAGGAAACAGAAAAAGCAAAGTGTAAACCCCAAACCTCAGGTGATCTACTTCTTCTAGCCAGACTTACCTGCCTGCAATAACCACTCAATACGATAGTTCTTTCAAATTATTAATTCATCAAATGGATTAATCCATTGACAGGTTGCAGCTCTCGTACTCCATTCATTTTTTTTTTTATGAATACTTTTCATTTCCTCACACATGGACTTTCTGGGTCATCTCATAACCAAACCATATCAGACAGGGTGAAAAAATCAGTAGCACTTATTTTATGTGTTGTGGCATTTTCTAATTCCTGGAAAAGAACAACATGCTCTTCAAGGAACTTTTAAAATTAAGACTCAAATCATTTTAGAGTGACAACTTGGCAGGAACAGGCAATATCAAGTTCCAAGACTTGTCCTGCCCAGCATCAAGGTAGAGGGAAAGCTCTTGTGATATAATTTCATGGGGATTTTGATGTGTTCTATTTATCTACCAGTATGCAAATATTTTGAGTATGGATACCTGGCAGTGAATCAGGCCTGAAAACCCAGAAACAAAAGAATTCCCCTCTTCACAAAGCTCCTAACATTATAAAGGAGATAGGGATTCCTTCATTGCAATATGATAATCACTACTATTCCTTTCCTGGTGGGTAAGGGAAGGGCAAATCATAGAGGAAAGAGAAGGTGAAAAAATTAGAGCTAGCATCAAATTTGAGACACCACAGAATTGGTTCCCCGTGGTTATGATATAAAATTGGTAAAGAAGTAAACTGGAATTCATATGCAAAACAAAAGTAATCCTTTGTACCAATGAATCTGTTTCTTCAAATGAACCATGAGGGAGGAACAGAGTTGGATGAAGACCAAGTTTTCACAAAGACTGATGGTAAAGTATCACTTTGTTCAAATCATAGTCTGCTTCTCTGTGATGCTGAATACGTTCTTAAACTCTAAGTCTCAATTCCTTATCAACAACATGGGTATATCATCACTGTCAAAGGAATATTTTTTTTGTGTGTTGATGTTTAGTTGTTCCAGCATCTTTAATGGAAAACGCTGTCTTTCTTCCATTGTATGACATCTGCTCCTCTGCAACAATCAGACAACAACATGTCCGTGGATCTACTGAGGGGCTCTCCACTCTGTTCTATTAATCTGCTTTTTTATTCTTTTGTTAATACCATATTGTCTTAGTGACTTTAAAATAGCCCTGAAGCATAACAGTGTCTATCCTCCAAATCTGTTCTCCTGAAATAGTGAGTTAGTTATTCTGTCTTTCATTAATTCTGAAATATACTACAATGTTGGACACAGGACTTATAAAAAATATATAACATTTATGTTACATATATGTGAATTATATACTATTATACATAATAAATTATATATCACATAATATTATAAATAATAACTCATATGTATCATATGTGGATTATACAAATTATATATAATTCATATTAATTATATATATAACTATATGTATAATTCATAAGTGAATGGACTCTGGTATCACCATGGTTCTTGGGGGGGTAATGATATGTCCATATGGGTTCATTGTAACAGTTGCTGGAGGATATTCGCAGTGAAGGAGACTATGCACCTGTTCATATAGGAGGTATATAGGTCCTCTCTGTGCTTTCTTTTCAAACTTTGTGTGGACCTAATACTACACTAAAAGTAAAGCTTATTAACTTAAAAACTTACATGACATTTAAAAATATATATTTATGTATGTAGTAGTTTAATTGTACTTGTAGATGAATAACTTAATTCTATTTAAAAGTATATTCACAAATATAAAAAACTTAAAAAAAAATAACATAATTAATATGTATTAAAAAATTAAAAATACCCATATATTTCATTATCTGATTATTAAAATTGAATAAGCAGAGTAATTATTCTTGGCACATATTCACGTACTTAAATCAAATTCTTAAGCACATTTGTTTCTCATAGTGTATCACTCACTATTCTTGTTTTTCCTGAGAAATGGATTCTTCAATATGGTCTGATTATTTTCTTCACAAAATTGTTCAAAATCTTTTTCAAAGTTTCTTATTATGGTAATTATAGTTAAAATTTCTGAAATCTTGTACGGACCCTGCTGTGTAGATCTTACAATTTTAGTTAGTCAAGAACCAATTAGTCAAGGACCTACTTTGCTAAATGGAGTGTATTATTTTATTTTTTTAAACTAAAATGTGTATTTCAGCCCAAATGTTTTTATAGTTAGGGTCTGTGACCTTACGTTGCAAGTTCTTTTACAGGGCAAAATTCTCAAAGATATCAATCTCTATTTGGTTCATTTTATTTTGCCAAACCCAGTTGCTTGAAAATTCAGAGCTTTATACATGTCCTTGCATCCCAGTGTAGTGTACATCTTCAGTATTCTGAACATTAAAAATGTGAAGGTTAGTCATCCCTCACATCACTGAATACCTTGTTAAAGATTTTGAACATGCATGCAAAATTTAAAAGACTGGATTAAAAAGGTGCTATCATTTTTAAACTATCAGGATGGATTTATTCTTTCAAAAGGTAAATATTTCTAAAATTTGATTGATGATAAACATCAAAGATAGAGTGGGACTTGTTCTTCTGTTGAATATCTTTTTAAAAAGCTCCTTGATTAGATATAAGAATGGATTATGAGGACAACAGCAGCAATTTATTTTAAGCCTATTTTTTTTTTATCTTGGCTTCTTAATGTAAAACAAGATAGTCCCTACCATGAGAGGTTCCATTGATATTTATATTAACATTAACACTATATAAACAAATAATTTCACTTTTAGTGTTAATCTGTCATCTAACTTTACAAAAGCACTCCCCCAAATGATAGATGCATCATTTTACCAAAAAACAAAATTCTTCTAAAAGTTTTTTTTTTTTTACTTGCATCATAATCTTCATTACTGTCATTGTCACCATGTTTGTTCAAACATTCTGAGAATCAGCTCCTTTGGTATTTACAGCAGCAGATGATACCTGCACAAATCTTGCTTAACTTGCCTATTTGTAAAGTTTTCTTGGTGAAATGGAACCAGTATGTAAGGTGCTATCACTTCACTTTTTATATTTGCAGGAAAGGATTTTTTTTAAAAGTGTGAGAAATAGAACAATCATTTGACATCAATAAAAAGTCATCATTGCAGATGAATAGACATATTTTCTGGGCAATCTCCAGGGTTCATTAGTTGTTTGGGTAACAATACAGAAACTGATAACTTGAAGCAGATCTTTCTTTACCATATTTGTGTATCCTGTTTTTCATGGTCAACAATAGCACTCTGATATTTACAGAGTTGATAAATATGTTTTGAAGGTGACTTTCACCTTTGATAGCCTGCAGAATGATGAACAGCATGTGACCCATTCATCCTTACCACCTTGGTGACTCCAAGCCAAACGTTAAACAGGAATGAAGCTCAGATGGAGCAGTACAGGTCAGAGGAGCCACTGGCATACCCACAAACTCGCAAAAAGATCAAACGTTTCTTATTCTAAAATTCTTAGTTTTGGGGTGGTTTGTTATATAGTAATCAGAAACAGATAAACACATGTTAACTGTAAAAAGTAAAACAAGACAACCATGTGTGGTGCATGTGGTATATACTTGTAATCCCAGTGATTCAGGAGGCTGAGGCAGGAGGATCACAAGATTCAGGCCAGCCTCGTTAACTTTTTGAGACCCTGTCTCAAAATCAGAATAAAAAGGTCTGGGGCTAGGGTTGAGGTTCAGCGGGGTAGAGTGCTCAGCTAGCACTTGCAAGGCACTGGGCTCGATCCTCAGCACCACATAAAAAAAAAAATAAATAAAATATATTGTGTCCAAGTACAATTAAATATATATATATATATATATATATATATATATATATATATATAATAAAAAACCCTGAGGCTGTAGGTTAGTGGTAAAGCACCCCTGGGTTCAATCCCCAGTACCCAAAATAAATTTTTAAAAAATTTAAAAAAAAAGAAACAGGAGAGTATCAAGATGCATTCACCCCTCCCTCCTACCTAGTCCTCTGCCCCTCATTGCAGTCTCTTCCTCTCTGCGGCCTCTGGTAACCAACCTTCAACATACATCTGGCTTTGCCTTTCTTTTTGAGCAACATTTATAAACACATACGGAAAGATAATGTCACAAAAAAGCTAACATACGTGTAGCATGTTTTTTACCTCCATTTGGGAATATATCACAAAATAGTATGAACCAATCAATATATAAATTAATGCTCTTTGAATTTTATTTTAAATAAAGATATATGTCAGATTGGATGTTGGCTTACCAGAAGCAACAAGGAGAAGATGGAGTAGTAGGGATAGGAGGGAGGGGGTTAAGTCTGTCTTTAGGTACCCTTGCACTGCCTTATTTTACTTTTCTCATATCTTTGTGCATAGAAATATATCTATACAAATAAATATTATTCCATATAAGTAGGATCATGTAAGGTAATTTTGTGAAGCTTTTTAAAATTTTGTCTATTTTCGCACCCCCCTACACACACACACCAATCCCTTTCACATCACAACTTTGCAGAAAACATTCCATACTTCTGCATGTTTAAGAGCCTTGCACCAGGATACATATGCTAGTATACATACATGTGCCTGTCTGTATGCAAGACTAGCAGGGGATTTTTCCAATTTTTCTTTCCCAAATGAAGTCTTATTTTACACATTATTTTTCTTATTACACATATTTTCTACTTCCCAGTTTTCTGATCAATAATACCTTGTGGAATTCTCTTTGTCAGGTAGTATAGTTCTAATCTATTATTTTTAATAGCTATAAATAGTCCCTTGGTATAAATGTGCTATAATTTATTTTATTATTTCCCCTCTTTGTCACTTTATTACTACTTTCTGACACTATGAATAATTCTGCAATAAACATCTGTATCCATAGATCTCTATAACTTGAGTTTTTATTTCTGTGAAATAGGCCACAAGTAAAAAATGCTGAGTCAAAGGTTAGGTATATTTTTTATTTTTAACAGCTGTTGCTCTGTCACTGTAACAAAAAAAAATTGTAACAATTTTTATGTCACCTGCATTTGTGATATTCATAGACACCTAATGAACAAGAAGTGTGATCTCAGTGTTACATTAATTTTTATTACTCCAACTTCCAGCAAGTTTGTGCATCTTCTTACTGAGCTTATTACTCATTTGCCCAGATCTCATGAGCTTATTAATCATTTGCACAGATCTGATGAGAAACACCTTTATAAATGCTATTTTTTCTATTGGACATTTTTTGAATTTAAAATTTATTTATATTGAATAAATATTATCCATCTGTCATCTATGTTGCAATTTTTTTCAACTCAATTGTTTGTGTTTAAATTCAATTATGGTGACTGATCACTGAATTCATTAAGATTTTCACTAAAACTAAGAAATTCATACTTTTGCATTATGTTATAAGATGTATAGCTGTCAAATTTTACTTTTTAATTAAATATTTTTTTTCAGTGTAGGATAAGTATCTATTTTTTTCCTATGCAGACATTTGTCCTGAGACTATATATTAAATAAACCATCACTGTATCAATAAAGTTAAATACCATATAATTCTACATTGAGTTCTCATAAAACATACATATTCTGATCTACTGAACTAGTTATTCAAGATTATGACATATTGATTTATTAACAATGATCTGATAGTATTTTCTCTTAATAGATAAAGGGCCACTCTGAAATTGGTACATTTCTTGAATCCTCCAGGCCATTTTCTTTCAAAAGATATGCTTAATCTTATTTTGGAATATATTTTATATGAAAAATTATAAAATGTTTATGCAGCATAACAGGAACAATGGATTATCACCTCAATCAATAACAGCTTAAGAAATAAAATATTAGCACTGGTTTTCAAACTTCTTTAAGTCATACCCTCGATGAAATCTCTGTTCCAACCTAGCATAAATGAACTCTTTTAATTATTTTAATTTAGGAATTGGCTACTTGCTTTTTTCATAGCTTTAGTATAATTGCTAAATTTGGGGGTGTATCTCAGATTTAACATGAAAGAAAAACCAAATTTTTCTAAACAAAAAGGCTAATTTATATACCTACCAGTTATGATTTTTTTTAATCCATCCTTTCTAATAGTTGTCTTTCTAGATTTTGAAAATTTTGTTAATCTTCTGGCCGCGTTAAGGCAGTTCATTGCACTGGTCCCGATTTCCAACATGGTCAGTACCTTTTCAAATGTTATAACCCAACCATACTTCCTTTGTAGTTGAATTTAGGATCATCTCTTTTGCCCATTTTCTCACATATTAATTTGTGGTTTGTTTTTTTCTTATTGATTTGTGAAAGGTATTTATACATTCAACATAGTAAAGCTTTATCACTTATTTCAAATGTCTTCTCTTAGTTTGCGGTTTATCTTTTGAATCTTTTGTTTTGTTTTAAATTTATTTATTTCTGTTTTTTATTTTTTTGGCATTGGGGATTGAACCCAGGAGAGCTTTACCTACCACTGAGCTACATCCTGAACTTTTTTCATTCTTTTATTTTTTTCTCTCTTTTTTTTATTGGTTGTTCAAAACATTACAAAGCTCTTGACATATCATATTTCATACATTAGATTCAAGTGGGTTATGAACTCCCATTTTTACCCCAAATACAGTTTGCAGAGTCACATCGGTTACACATCCACAATTTTACATAATGCCCTATTAGTAACTGTTGTATTCTGCTACCTTTCCTATCCTCTACTATCCCCCCTCCCCTCCCCTCCCATCTTCTCTCTCTACCCCATCTACTATAATTCATTTCTCTCCTTGTTTATTTTCCCATTCCCCTCACAACCTCTTATATATAATTTTGTATAGCAATGAGGGTCTCCCTCCATTTCAATGCAATTTCCCTTTTCTCCCACCTCATGTCTCTGTTTAATGTTAATCTTTTCTTCCTGCTCTTCCTCCCTGCTCTGTTCTTAGTTGCTCTCATTATATCAAAGAAAACATTTGGTATTTGGTTTTTAGGGATTGGCTAGCTTCACTAAGCATAATCTGCTCTAGTGCCATGCATTTCCTTGCAAATTCCATGATTTTGTCATTTTTTAGTGCTGCGTAATACTCCATGGTGTATAAATGCCACATTTTTTAATCCATTCATCTATTGAAGGGCATCTGGGTTGGTTCCATAGTCTTGCTATTGTGAATTGTGCTGCTATGAACATCGATGTGGCAGTATCCCTGTAGTACGCTTTTTTAAGGTCTTTAGGGAATAGTTCAAGAAGGGCAATAGCTGGGTCAAATGGTGGTTCCATTCCCAGCTTTCCCAGGAATCTCCATACTGCTTTCCATATTGGCCGCACCAATTTGCAGTCCCACCAGCAATGTACAAGAGTACCCTTTTCCCCACATCCTCGCCAGCACTTGTTGTTGTTTGACTTCATAATGGCTGTCAATCTTACTGGAGTGAGATGGTATCTTAGGGTGGTTTTGATTTGCTTTCTCTGATTGCTAGAGATGGTGAGCATTTTTTCATGTACTTGTTGACTGATTTGTATGTCCTCCTCTGAGAAGTGTCTGTTCAGGTCCTTGGCCCATTTGTTGATTGGGTTATTTGTTGTCTTATTGTCTAATTTTTTGAGTTCTTTGTATACTCTGGATATTAGGGCTCTATCTGAAGTGTGAGGAGTAAAGATTTGTTCCCATGATGTAGGCTCCCGATTTACCTCTCGTATTGTTTCTCTTGCTGAGAAAAAAACTTTTTAGTTTAAGTAAGTCCCATTTGTTGTAGCACAAGAGGTAATAACAAGAATCTTTTGAATCTTTTTATGGGATGTTATAGTGAACAAATATTAAGGAGATTGATAGTATTAAAGGAGTCAAATTTATCTTTCAATTTATTTTAGTTTTGGGGGGATTATGTTTAAAAAAAAACTTCCTTGTTTTGAAGACATAAAAATAGTAGCCAATTTGGGGAAAACATTTTATTGATTTAGCTGATATACTTAAGCATTTAAATTATCTGAAAATGATTTTATTTGATGCTGTAGAAAGTGCATCCTTTTCATTTTTTCCCCTTTGAAGAACAACTACTCACAGTAACACTGTTTATTAAATGGATTTTTTTTTCCTGGTGCCATTTTGCCAATTTTGCTGTGTTATCAGGCTCAGGCTTCCATATATGTGCAGATCACTGTCTATGATATTTCTTTAGTAAATTTTTTTTAAAAGTTACACTTAATTCAGTGCCTTAATTTGTTTTTGGTTGCTATAAGAGAGGCTATATAATTTGTAAAGGTGAAGTTTACTTGGCTCAGAGTTCTGGGGGATGGAGAGTCCAACAGCATGGCATCAGCATTAGCACAGTATCTAGAGAAAGCTGGGTTGCTAAATCATAGCATGGCACAGGGCATTCCATGGTGAGACAGAGTGAGGTGAGTAGACTGGGGATCTCTTCCTTTCCTATGAAACCATTTAAGGGTAATGGACTAATTAATCTGGTGGAGGAATTTTAAATATAGCACAGCATCCAGACAGTGGCATGGAGATTTCGTGCAACTTTTAGCCAGATTTACTGTGAGATCTGGAAGCAGATGACATAAGGAACAATTTTAAAAACGAGAGATTTGGTCAGATATGACTGTGTAAAATTGGGACCAAGGCTGGTGTGATGATTGAAGACATCACCACTGGAGTGAAGTTCAGTACTCTGCAGGAAGATAACAGGAAAGATGCCTTGAGACCATCTTGGGAATTGGCAAGACAGCATCCATCACAGGCTGAAAAGTGTAAAAGTAAAAATTCCTTTGAGAAGATGCTGTGTGGACACCCTGATCACACAGAGGAGTCTAGGAAGTTGTTTCACTGTGCTTACCTGCCCAGGCACTAAAAGGCTGATACAGTCATGATCCCAAGGAGCTCAGCAACTACTAGAGCTAATCTTGGCATCGTCCACGTGATGCTGATGCTGCAGGAATGAAGATGCTGGAATGAGGGGGTCATGGAGGTGTCCACCAATATTTCAAATGAAAGTTTGGCCAGGCCAAGTGTAGCACACTTGGAGTTCCTGTGGACCTCCCCTCACAGGATGACTAGTGAAACTTTGAAAGTGAAGCTGCAGTGAAGAACCCCCAGATTAAGAGATCCCAGTAACATGCAGTGCCTGCAGGGGAAAGCTGCTGACTGGTGAGAAAGCCAGGTTAGAGAGAGCCCCTGAGTGCTGCAACCAGCCAGGCCAAAGTGGTAGGGCTGCTCAGACTCTTTGAAGATCGCATTTCACCGCCATGTGCCCTAGATCCCTGACAAGGAGATACAGGACCTGTCTATCTGGCTGGATTTCAGTCTTAGTTTGGTCTCATCCTTTCTTGCTATGCTCAATTCCTCCCTTTTGGAATGGCAATATTTTCTCTGTGTCATTGTATGTTGGATTATGTAACTTGCTTTTGATCATTACAGGGATTCATAGCTAAGATTTTGCCTTGACTCTCAGAGGAGAATTTTGACTTGGATTTGTAGGCAATTCTAAAACTGGTAATGCTTGGAGATGGACTAAATGGAGTAACTTAGGCTCTTAGAGATGGATTAAATGCATTTTTTTTGCATTGCAAAATGAACAAGAACTTTTGGGGGCCAGGGGTGAAATATTATGGCTTGGATTTGAAGTGTCCCCTGAAAGCTTCTGTGTTGATGCAAAAATATGTAGAGTTGAAATGAATGGATTCTGAGAGCTGTCACTTAGTACTAATTTGAAGGGACTCTCTGGCTAACAACTATAGGCAGGTGGGGTACAACTGGAGGCCATGAACTGCTGTGGTATGTCTTAAAAGGGTTTCTATTCTTGGTAGCCACTTGGTCTGTCTTTCTGCTCCCTAGCTGCTATAAATTGAGCAGTTTTCATCCTCTATGCCCTTCTGCCATGTTTTCCTTCCTCATCTATGGCCCAGAGCAATGGAGTTGGTCCACCATGGACCAAGCCTCTGATATCATAAACTCAAAACAAACTTTCCTCCAATACGTTGCTCTGGTCAGGAATTTTGATCATAGCAATACAAAGCTGACTAACACACTTTGTATGTTAAGGTCTGATTAATTGGCAGCCTGTGATTGGCTGAAGCTCAGCTACCTGCAAAAGAATATTCTCCTGTGTTGCAGTTGATTTACATGCTAAATTAGGTTTCTAGAATTAGTTATTTTTATGTCCTATGATGTCGGCTAATATAATTTAATAAATTCCTAGATTTTCTAATATCAATCATTACTAGATTACTAGAACAGCTTCATGTTGTTCACGATAAATGTTTAAATTCTTCTTTGAAAGCAATTTACTCTATTTTTAGAGGTTCCTCACACTCAGGAGTGATGTTGTGTTCCTATTTACTCATTGCCTTCAGTCATAGGGTTATAAAAAAATTTTAAATATAAACAAAAACGTAAGGAAGTGACTTTCCTTTGACTTTATTCTCTGAAAGATCTTTTTTTTAGGATTGAAATAATTGGCTTATTAGATATTTTATAGAAATTATCTGAAAAAATCACTGGGCCTATTGCTTTGTTTATGAAAATACATTAACACACTGTTCCAATATCAACACTATTCATAAGGCTCTTATTACTTTCTAGCTTTTATTCAGCCTGGCTGATTAAACCATATTTTTGAGGGCTAAATATGTATAAACTTGTTTAAATTTCTTGAAAATTTTGTTTTTTATACAAATTTCATCTTATTTATATTAATCATTGTTAAAACTACTATTATGTCCCTCTTCTGTTTCTGAAAATTGTTATTGATGCTTTGTCTCTTACTCTCACACATTCACATACACATACTTTTGTCTCTATTATCAAATGCTCATTTATTTAGAATTTTTAAATTATTTGATCTTGTTGTTCTTAAATTAGTTAATTTTAGCAGTTTTTCCTTTGAATAGGAAAATTTTTGAAATGCTAAGGTGATTTGGGGTATCCCTTTATTACAAAGCAAAGATTTTAACCTATAAGCTTTCCCTAGTTTTCAGATTTAAATATTTCCTAATGTCCAATTTGATTTCTTTTTGCCTTGATCTCTAGGTATTTTAGATTGCCAATTTATTTAAATTTCTCATTATATAAGGTCTTTTTTTCAGTTGTTGGTATCTGTGTGCATGTGCTCATATCTATGTATTTATTCATATTTTCTTTTTTATATTGACATTTAACAATTACATTTTGGTCACAAAATTTAGAAATGTAATATATCATTTTGCAAAACTTACTGAGAAGTGTTGTCAACAGAGGTAATGTTCAATTGTCAGAACGCTCTAGAAAATAATTGCTGGGACTCTATTCACCCATCAAACTCTTTATTTATATTTGCCAGCCCCTCTAGATTTTCTGTAAGTTATGAGGACTGTACTGAGATGTCTCATTATGAAGTCATTGCCATTTTTCTTGCAGTATTATCACTTTGTTTTACTTTATATATTAAAATATGTCTAGGTGTTTGTAAGGTGAAACATTTAATATTTTCCTGGTAAATTAAATGTTTTCTCTATAGAATGATCATCTTCACCTTTTCTAATAACATTTCCTTAACCTTAATATTCAGGTTATTTGAAATGTTTACAGTCATGCCAGGTCTAAAGCTTTAAGTATTTTATAGTTTTCCCTTGTGATATTTCAAACTGTGGATGTATTTGTGCTTTAAGTTTTGTTGTTGTTGTTGTTGTTGTTACAATTGGTCTATAGTTGTAATTTTTTTGGTACACTTTAAGTTGTTTAAATATGGAGAGTGACCAATTTTCGTTTTTATAACTACTGAAATAGCTGAATTCATACCTATTTTATTGTGTTTTTTATTTCTTTCAGTAAAATAGATATGAATACTTACTACATTTCACATTATATTTTTATTTCTTTTATTCCCTCTCATAGAATAAAATTCTTCTTTACTAATTTCTTCTTTACTAATTCAGAAATTATACATTCTTCTGTCCTTTTAGTGGTTGCTTAAAAAATTTTAGCATGGATATTTAAGTTAATAAAATATAATCCATATAGTCATCTCTCTGGGAAAAAAATCTGTCAAGCATGTTAGTGAAATTTAGTTATGATCACAGCCTTTCTGATATATTGCATTTTGGTGGACAGGATCTGGACATCCGTAGAGGTCTTACATGGTGAATCTCCATGGGCATTTCTCCTCCTCCAGTTTATTCAGTGATAGTGTAGCCCTGTGGGTTCCTGGATCAATGCAGATAATTTATCTGACTTCATGGGACTATGTACTGGGCTTTCTCTTTTCCTCCAGGTCAAAAATTTCCAAAACTCAGGAATCAGGCCACTAGTAACTGGCAGGTTCTCCTAGGGGGAAACTCCATAAACTTGTCATTTAACACTTATGATCTACATTTTCACATAGGATATAGCTTGTGATTAGATTTTCTCTCTATTTTTTTTTTTGAAGGTTTTTAAGGTCAGGTACCAGGTACAGTGCACTGAGAGGCATCTGCAACTATCTAGTGTTCCATACTGCCACACACACAAAAAAAAATAGTCTTTGTCATTCTACACTTCTGTGTGAACTACATAATTATTGCATCAAAATAAAAAACGAAAATAAATGAACTCTTGGGATCACAAATGATGACCAATGGAGAGTCATCATTGACATCATATTGGCATGGAATAAAGTGACAAATTTATAGTATGGTTTTCCTAGGTTTTTGTTTTGTTTTGTTTGTTTGTTTGTTCCGTGTCCACATTTGAACAGAATAAACAAGTGTTTGAAAATCAATCTCATAGGATGTACAAATTAGTAAGTACTATACTGGATTCACCTACAGTAAATTCCTGACCTCTGATGTTTTTTCTTGTTAGTAGATAGAGGAGACTTCACAAACAAGCACAGGAAATGAAAATAGACTTTCAATCACTGAGCAGATGATTAAGCATGAGAATCCTTGGCCTTTCTCCTTATGTTTATTAGATGCTCTTCATTAATCAGACACAGAACTGATGGGTGCCATTACTGTCAGCTCACAGGACTCCCAGGGCTGCCCGGTGCCTTCGATCTTGGCGTAAACAATTACACCAGGGAAATAAACCTCGGGACTTCCTTGCTTGGGTCTCCTTAACTTAAAAACCACTGCAAGCTTTTCTCCCCAGGTAGAGATGCATTGTAGCAGTATGTGATAAAAGCTGTGGGTTCTGCTGGGCTTGACTGTAAGTCCCACTCCTGCCATTTCAAGCCGTGTGACTGGGATGATTCCTCTTTCCTCTATGCATGTGATTTTTATTTGTTCTCTTCAAGATGAGAAAATTAAATCTTAGTCTTTCCCAAGCTAGCCCTTCTACAGATCTACAAAGTGAGAAAGGTCAATGTTTTGATTGGCATCTCATTTTGATTTTGTTCAGAAACAAGAGGTTTAGGACAGTCGATGAAGAGGAGTCAGCTAATTCATAACACACAGGAAGGTTTTCCTGGATTTTGTCCCTTGTGGGTATGCAACATAGAAAGGACAGATAGATAAGTGGCCTCAACTTCGTAGATATTTTCTTAGCATTAGGATCCTTAAACCTAGGAAGGAAAATCAAATGCATCACATGTCTTCCACATTCTAGCAAAATAAAATATCTAAAAACCTTCTTGTCGAAACTCTGAGATAGGCATTCTCCTCCTTAATTTTCAAGTGAGAAAAGTCTTTCCACAACTAAGAAAATCCAGGGAGTCTACTCCTCATATAATGTCTAGCACACAGCAGTGCTGAGAGTGGGGGCATAACTAACCCCACAGTCACTTTCTGTCTACCGTCTTCCACCACTCATGGACTTCCATCTGGTCCTGCACCTGCCTTTGCAGGGTATTAGGTAAGGGGGAGAAGTGTTCATCCCCATTTGTCCTTAGTTTTCCCCAAAGACACAGATTATAGGAGTCTTCCTTTTCTTATTACAGCTTTTAAAGTGATCAAATTCAATAATAGACGGACAACATTTTGAGTTTTAAATGTATAGTAGGAAAGTTCATTCCACGGGATATGTTCTAGCATGGTATAAAGATAGTGGAGAGATCACCTCAGTTAAAATCTTTGATTTCCCACTATTTGCCTATGTGCAAAGGGGGGATAATAAAAACAAATGCAAGACAGGGTTGTTGTAAGGATTAAAGCAGTGACTATTTATAGAACTTGGAACTAGGCTTGGCACATAGTAATTGCTCAGTAGTATTAGCTGTTCCGAGTGTTATTCCTAGTATGACGGTAATAGAAGCATTGCAATTGAACTCTGTGCCTGTCTGATCGTATATAAGAATACTTTAAGGAGATTCTGAACATTTAACACAACCAAGAGCTTTTCGTATTCCCTGGCAAAGCTAAGTGGCACATAATTCTTTCCTTTATCCAACTCTCTTCTTTTGTTAATGCCCTTATTTATTGCATCTTTCAATAAGTTGTCATCATATGCCTACCTACTTTGTGTGGAACTTCAGGTGATGTCTTGGTAAAGTGATGGCAGTGGAAAGGAGCGGGGGTACCTTCCCCAACTAAGGGGTGGGTGGGACTCTTTTCACGGGAGAGGTCCCTTAGTGGGGGAGGGGGAGTAAGCTGCAAATTCCTTTTGTTCTTGGCAGGAGAAGCCCTCAGGGAATTCCCAGAGAAGCCCTCCAAATGAGTTGAGATCATTAGGGAAGCTCCACTGATCACTGGTGAAAAAATATAACAATTAAAACCAGAAGCCTCAGAGTGAGAAGCTTGGGGAGAGGTACAGAGGAGGGGAAGGGATCCGGAAAGGCTCTTAATACTTAATAACAAATACTAATAATGGCAGAGAGTCGGGGACTCATTAAAAGTTTCTAAAAAGAGAGATTGAAAGCCATTGAAAAAGGAATCTATTCATAATAGTTTGCCTGCCTGGAATCAGGGAGCATCGGGGCTCAGGGAGGGGAGGGGAGGGAAAAAAGGCAGGCATCCAGGTTCTAGGACTGGTCTTGGGTGACACAGTTGACCTTGGCAAGCGTCTTTCCCGCTTGGAGCCTTAGTCTTGCATCTTCAAAATGGTGTCTAACGTTCTACCTCAGGAGGTTTAGTGAGTTAAAAATGTGACTCTACCACACTATATAACATGAGCAATTTGCTCTCTTTCCTCTAAGGAAAAGCATGGCTTCAGAGCTTTATAAATGACCTCTAAGTCCTTTGCAACTTGACAACTAATGCTTCTATACTAAAAAACCAAAAAAAAAAAAAAAAAGTGATTTCTCAACTCAAATTTCAAATAGGTAGAGAAGTTCATGAAATTCAGGATTTAAATGGTATTCTCGATTTGACTCCCAAGCTATCCTTATCCTCAAGCTGTGATAACCTGAACTTTTCCCATTAGATATTCATTTCTTCATGGCTGCGTCTTTCTGGGATCAAAATGCAGGTGGCCAATGAGTCACCTCCTACTAATAAGGAACACCACATTCAACGGTAAATGTTTTCCTCAGGAGAAAATTCTACGGAAGGGTAGGGAATGACGGACAAACTGGAAGTCTACAGCAACCGACATAATGCAGGCCTAGGAGGGAGAGAAATGGCAACTGAATCTACTTCACAGCACAACTGGTTGTGAAGCAGACAAGAACTATAGAATGTCCACCCTATGGCTTCCAGTGTTGCTTGTAAAATCTGTAGAAGGTCAAAGAGGAAAAAACCAAGCAGATTTTAAATGAGAATTTAAAATGCATAAAGAATATATAACTCTTCCAAAACAAGAATGTTAATGAAGAGGCAAAGGAAGGAACTGGTTCCACAGCTGTATTCCTTCTGCTGTGTGACCGCTTTCATTTCCCTGTCCCTAGGCCCCCAAAGCAGGTCAGAGGTCACATTCAACCTAGACCCTGAGAGTGAATCTAGATTGTTTCCAGCTGCTTCTTATCTTTGTCCATCCATACTCAGTACCTGCTATGGGTTAGCTGTTGTGTCCCCCATAAGCTCATGTATGAGACAATGCCAGAAGGCTTGGAGGAGAAATGATTGGGTTATAGCCTTAGCCTAATCAGTGAGTCCATCCCTGATGGGATTAACTAAACTGGTAGGGTTGTGGCTGGAGGAGGTGGGAATTGGGGTGTGACTTTGTGGCTATATTTGTATCTGGAGACTGGAGTCTCTCTCTGATTCTTGATCACCATGATATGAGGTGCTTCCCTCTGCCACATACTCTGAAATGATGTTGAGCCTCATCTTGAGCCCTGAGAAATGCAGCCAGCTTTCCATGGACTAAGACCTCTAAAACTGTGAGCCCTCAAATAATTGCTTCCTCCTCTAGAATTGTGCTGGTCGGGTCCCTTAGTCACAGCAGTGAAAAAGCTGACTAAAACAGTATCTTTTCACCTTCCATGTCCTTTTACACTCCTAGTAAAGTTAGTTGCCAAGAGCTTCTTTCTCATAAGAGGGTTTTGGACATAGCGTGGGACATTCAGGAGCCTGGGAGGCGTAGAGGAACTCTAGATAGGGCAGAGGAGTGGGAGGGGAAGGGAGGAGGCGTAGGTTAGCAATGATGGTAGAATGTGATGGAAAGTATTATCCAAAGTACATGGATGAAGACACGAATTGCTGTGAATGTACTTTGTATACAACCAGAGATATGAAAAAAAATGTGCTGTATATGTGTAATATGAATTGTAATGCATTCCGCTGTCCTATATAAATTAAAAAAAAATAAAAAGACTTAAAAAAATGTAAAAAAGTCTTTCGAAGTAAAAGAAAAAAAAAAGAGAGAGAGAGTCATTGGACACCTGGACATGGTGGCACAAGCTTGTAATCCCCAGAGACTGGGGACACTGGAGTGGGAGGATGACAAGTTCAAGGCTAGTCTCAGCAACTTAGTGAGGCACTAAGCAACTTAACAAGACTCTGGCTCAAAGTAAACAATAGAAAGGGCTGGGGGTGTGGCTCAGTGGCTAACTGCCCCTGGGGTTCAAACCCTGGTACAAAAAAAAAAAGTCACCTGACCACTTTTTAAAAGTGAAGATCCCAATGTCCCTCACTCAGAAATGCTGATTCAGTAGTGAAGAGAAAGGGCCTAAATCTGGGCCTGTGATTAACCAGGACAGTCCCTCAACCCAGTTTTGACTCGGTTTATACAGGGGCCTCCAGTGGAGCCTGGAACAGCCTGAGTTGGGAGTTGGATGAACCCTAAATTCAAGTCCTAGGTCCTGTCAGTATTCAAGTCCTAGGTCACTGAGGACTTGCTCCTGAAGTCAATATAAATACCTCTGGCTTCATCTATTAAAACTTGGAGGATTATCTTCCTCCTGGAGTAACCTTGAGATTAAAATGAATTTATGTACTCACTGCTGGCTGAGGGAGTATGTGAATCCTGGCCAGAAGGTAGAGAGGCAGGTTCAGGAGTTAGGTGTAAGAAGCACTCTCATTGAGTGGATTATTTAACTTCTCTATGCCTTAGTTTCTTCATGTGCAAAATAGAATATTATGATGCAAAACGAGAATACTGTGTACTTTTCTTATTAAATCACTGCAAATATTAAATACAATGGTACTTACATAGAGTTTAGAACTCCAAATGACACTGACTTTGATTATCAATATTTGGTAAATAATAGTTGTCTGAGGAGAGGGAACCCTTCTGTGGATAAAGCAGTTTGCTACTGAACACTATTAAAAAAATAATCCCACGCTCCTCCATCCTCACCAAAAAAAAAAAAAAAAAAAAAACCAGCCTGTGAGTGTGGGTCCATGGTGAGCACACTTCTAGATAATGATCAGAGCTCTGAAAATCAAGCACAGCACATGACTGGCCAGCATCCTCTGTCAATTTGGGCCTTCTCTTCTGAATCCACAGCACATTCCAAGGGGAATTTAATACATATGCTTCTCATTTAATCACTTATTCTTCAACCATCCAAATATTTTTGGATGAAACTATTTGATGTCCAAAGAGAAATACAAGAAAATCACAACATGATTTCTTAAGAAGCTCTCTTCTGCCAGACAAGAAACTGCATGTTGGTAAACAAACATGTCAACCAAGATGAAGTGACAGATATTGCCATTCTTATTTCTTCCCATCACTCTAGAGTCTTGATGAGTATTCCAACCAATTTCACCTTGCTTTCTTTTTCTTCTGCATTTGTTTATTTTTTTTCCCTCCAGTTTCAAAAACACTTGGGGGTAGGTTTTCTACCCAATGGTACAACAAAAGAAAATAAAAATAGATACCACTATTGTTTCTGTACATATTTATTATACAGGAAAAAAAACAAGGGAATATGGCAGAAGGCTGGTGTTCATAGATAATAGCATCTTTGAAAGATTTCAATAATGGATCTAATCTTGCTGTTTTGTCTTCGAGGTTTTGCAGAAATACAACACAAAAAGGAAATGCCCTGATTGACACGTGTTTGTACTCACCAACGCCCTACGCGTGTAACTTGCCTTCTGTTTAGGGTTGGTGGCAAGTCAGATTGGCCACCTCCTCTATAGGAATACTACAAGGAAGAGCCGGGTGAGGAAATAGACAAGTATTCCTTAGAACTGCAGTGGAGGAAGGGATTCCTTGTGGTGGATTTCTTTTATTAAAAATTTTAAGCAAAAGTCAAATGTAAAAGTTTTAATGAAGAATGAGTAAGATTTTTTAATCAATAAAATTTGAGTGAGCTGTGGATTTGTAGAATAGCCAAACTGAAAGTCCAGATAGACTAAGGGCCCAGAAGATATTCCAGAAGAAATTTGTGGTTTGGGGGAGCTGAAACAAACTTTGTGAAAATAATTTCTGAGTCGAAATCAAGTTTTCAGACACTTAATAGTCGCCCAGGACATTTAGAGTATGTGTCTTGGGTTCTGTCTCCAGTGACTGCCGTAAAATATGTTCTCCCAGTCCCAAATTTGGCTTGATTGCCTGCAGGGATGGAAAACCCACTCTCTAACCCAATAGTCTATCAGATGTTTGAAAACCTACAAGTACAACTCGGAACGAATGTTCTTTTCTAGCAGGTACTTTTCCTAATCCTTTTGGTTACACTAAATGTTCTTTTCTTAAAATACTATAGATATTTACGGAAAGCAAAAATATATTCCTTGACCCATCTGCTCATTGATTCCATGCTCCAGGTCCTGAAATAATGGTTGGGAGATTTCCGGTGATCAAGCTATCTGACCTTGCTCTCATGGAAACTTGAGCTTCATGCAGGACATACACCAACAATGTTCACACTCTGTTATGGGTACCTGCTGCGGGGAGCTTCAAATGCCACAGACTTAAACCAGCAATGTGAACAATCCTGACAGGGGAGACGCTCACTTCTTCAGACTAAATCGCAATTTCTTCTATTATTTCCCAAACTGCCCTTTCCTCTTCTGTGATCATATTCTAATCTGACTTCTCTTTTTAAAAATTCCAAGTGAGCTGGGCACTGTGGTCCACACCTGTAATCCCAGCAACTTGGGAGTGTGAGACAGGAGGATCATGAGTTCAAAGCCAGCCTCAACATTAGTGAGGCACTAAGCAACTCAGTGAGACCCTGTCTCTAAATAAAATATAAAATAGGGCTGGGGATGTAGCTCAGTGGTTGAGTGCCCCTGAGTTCAATTCCAGGTACAAAAAAAAAAAAAAAAAAATTCAAAGTGAAACTGTTTCATTAAATAGGAAAATATATCACCCACCTCCTTTTATATGCTGGGTTTTTATTTATAAAGTTTTAGTTTGTAGCAAATATATTCACGTTGGATGGATGGCCATCTTGCATTATTTTATTATTTTGATCTTACCATTAACTGAAATCTCCAGATATTATCTGGGGATGTGTATATACTTACAAAGATAACACACACTCACACACAAATATATACATTTATAAACACTTATTTTTTTAGTAATTACATTTTTTTGTTGTTGTTGTTGTTTTTTGCAATTAGCTGTGCCTTCTATTTCCAGGATTTTCCTTTTATAGTACTATAGCTCCCGTTTTAGGTGTTATTCATTTTTCTAGGATTTTCAGAATATTTGAATTCCTATTCTGTCATCTGACATACTCCTAATGTCATATCACCTGCATATTTGATGATCATGAGGTCTCCCTCTTCATCCAAGATATCGCTAGAAATGTTGAACAGGGCAGGACAAAGGACAGAGCCCTTGGGCTGTCACTGGCTCCTGTCCTCAGGGTTGCCATTGATCTATTAATTAACACTCCTGAGAACCGTCTTTTAACGCTAGTTACAAAAACAACCCATCAAACTCCCATCAAGCCCCTATTCCTCACTCTTTCCACAAAGCCATCAGGGAAGACATTGGGAAATGGCTCATGGACAGCTGGATATGCAGCCTTGACTCCCTTCTCCTCATCTGCTGTCCCAGACTATAAATACCCCAGAGTGAAATGAGGTCAGTCTGAACTGAGAGCTCACACCATGACCAAAGTGAAAGCGCTACTCTTTCTGTATAATTAGAACTTCAGAACTTGGGAGCTGTAAAGGATTGTAGAGATCACCTCCTCCCGCCTCATCATTCCACAAGTGAGTCTCAAGCTTGAAATAACTTTGCCCATGGTCACACAGCTAGTCAGAGCTTGAAATGTAGTTATAACTTATATTCCTCTTTTCACAGTTTGGAGGAGTGCAATTGACTTCAGAAAAGCATTTCTCAAAGTATATTCTATGGAATATTACTTCCAAGCTGAAATTTAAAAAAAAAAAATTCCCATATTCAAATGCTTTTAAAATACCCCCATGCATTGCCATGCTGGTGATTTGCAATGTATTCAGGCATTAAATAAATATTTACTAATCATCCCCTAAGCATCAGACATATGTTAGGCATGGGGATAGGATGATGAATAGGCAGGGCTTTTTATTTTTATTTTTTAATCTCTTTTAGATGTTTTGTGTAGGAGGAGAGACAAATGTTAAAATATCTAATTACCCAAATAGAAATATCACTATGAATTATGAGTTTCTCAGAAGGATACTTGTGTGGTATTCTAGGAGATTGGAGGAGTGAAAGAAGGGGTATCTGAGAAAATGATATTTAAGTAGGTAAGAAAACTCAGATAAGAAATGTCTTGTCACTTTCACAAAATGAAAAAAAAAAAAGAAGGGGAAGACTTTGCCACAACCCTGGGAGGTGCACGTAACAGCTAAAGAAGGAATTTGTTGGCAGGGTTAGGAAAAATATCTAATATAAATATATAATTCATTGATGTATTTTGAGCAGAAGAGTGGCCCAATCTTATTAAGCCTTTTGAAGCTATTGCACTGGCTGCCCTTGAGATAGTAAAATCCCTTGCAGGTGGGGAAGGATGGGAGGAATCTGGCAGGGAATCATGATAAAGATCTGCAGAAGAAAGACAGCCTCTTGAATAGTGACCTGTTATGAAAATTTAACCAACAAACAAACCACTAGCCTCTTTAGGAATGCTCCCCAAGAATTTGAAGTTGATTGAACCAAGGCACAGTTATTTTAAGTCATACCTCCTTAATCCAAGAAATTCTAAAGATGCTACTTATAAATTCTGCTTTGGGCTATCTCTAAAGTCATATTCTAGGGCCTTCTGAGGGATGGCAAAGTCTACCCTTTGCTAGTAGGTGACTCACTTGCTTATGAGGGTCACCCTGGTACTGGCTACTTGGCTTTCACTCACATTGCCAGGTGTGAGGCTTAAAAAATACAAGCCCGCACCGTCAACCCAATAGATAGCCCTGTTTGCTTGTGCATCTTTTAATTCTTCTTCTCACCCTCAACTCACAATGTCGTCTGTTTTCAGAATAGAATTCTAATTGCTCATTAATATTTAGGAAAACTCACTCCTACAGAAAAATTACCTTCCAGACTAATTAGCCAGCAATCAATTACACATTTGGATACATTTCCATAGGCTGATGTAATCTTATTTTCAAACAAGGAAAGAGAAATAAGAGAACTAGAAGAAGGCATCAAGGTGTCTACAATAAAATTATAATAAAATTCAAAATGGGTACTGAGATTTCCATTCATCAACCATCTGCATCCTGTCTGGATGGCAGGAATCCTCCCACTTGAAAATGCACATGTGTCACCTGGATACCTGGTAGAATGAAGAACTCTATTAGGTGGGTCCTGAAATTCTGTACTTGTATCAATCCCAGGTGATGCTCCAGACCTTGGACTCCGTGTTGAGTGTAATGTACCATCTCAGTTTTGCATTTCAGGAAATCAGAGCATCATGTGATTCAGCAACCAGAGATAGAAAATTCCAGTTCTAGCTGTCTTAAACTATGACACTATTTCTCATGCCTCATGACAAGAAATCCCAGTGGCAGGGCAGCTCTAGCCATGGTCTATTGGTACCTCAATGATTTCATCAAAGAAGCAAAATTTTCCATTCCCCTACTCTGTTTTCCCAGGCAGCAGCTTCATCCTAAGGCTATTTCTGTCCACAGTATGGGTAGAGAAATATCAATGTCCTATTCAGACATGACAACACTAAAGGAAAATGTTTCTCTGCTACAGATTTTCATTTTAAGAACAAAAATATCTTTACCAGGATCTCTCAACAGACATCTCAACATTTTATGGGCTGGATCTGCGTTTTGTTTTCTCTAGTGGTTAAAACTGCCAATACCTCACGCTCCTCACCCATTCCCAAATCTCAGACATGTGATGGACTCTAGATGACACATCCATGTGAGTTCCACTTCAGAAATATTGTTGAACCTCATGACCTAGTCTAGTGTGCTCAGCCCATACAAGGATTAGGCCAAAAATGCTACAAAAAAAAAAAAAAAAGAAAGAAAAAGTTTAATTCCTAAAGTACATCTATGAAAAAGTGAGGGAACTAAGATCCTAGTTTCCGCTTTCTTTGGGGATTACATTCTGAATCCTACAGAGGGTATCAAGTCGAAAACACCCCAGTTGGAACCGAGAAGCCTGGTTCATTAACCTCCTGGGGTGGTCTTCCTTGTTTCCCCATCGCATACCATGACTTCCTGACAGTGATTCCCAAAGTCAGGCCCCAATAAACTACTTGGACCTGTGTCCTACCCTTGGGAGGAGAGAATGTCTGTGGAAGAATGAGTTAAAGTATTATGATCAAACAAATTAGGGGGGGTCTGTCTCCCTTCAACCAGCTCAGGTGAATGATTGAAAAAGTGTGGGCCTCCAACCAGCATTCTGTAGGAATCTGTTAGAAAAGCAAATTCCAGGATCCCTCCCTAGTCCTGTAGGATCAGGATCTCCAGGCCAGTGTCTAGCAAAGTATGTTTAACAAGGCCTGCAGATGATTTAGATGATTTTTGATATATTTAGGGCTTAAAAAAAAAAACATTGTTTTGGACAAATCAGGATGTTCTCTTTTGAGTCGTATGATCAGGAAGAGGATGGATAAGTACCCAAAGGAAACCATGATTCTATTAAGGAGAATCAGGTGTGGTGAGGTGGGACAATAGAAGCTTCGAAATCATCATTTGGGTAAAGATATAATCCAGACAGTAGAAGCAAGCTGAACCGATTCTCTAGAACTGGAAATCAGGAGGGTTTTGAACTCGGGCTGATGACAAGAGACACAGTGTTTCTTTCCCAGTATCTAGTGCCCTTTGGTCATGAGACACCCAGGCAGGGTGCAGGGAAAGGGCCACTGAGGACATGGCTTCCCTTGCCAGAAGTCACAGCATGTGTTCCGATGGTAGCAATAAATCCCATGAAAATGCAGATAGATAAAGCATTCTGACATTCATATCCAGCATGAAATACATGAGAATAATAGGGGAGAGAATAATAGTGCAACATGAAGCTTTTATTAATGTTAGACTAACTCTGAAGGGGAAATGGTTCGTTTTATGGCTTTAATGTCAGGCTTTTTCCTTTCCTCCAATGAGCATAGAATTGGGGCTGCCCCTGATTTTCAAACAGTACACAAGAGAGCCAGCGTTGAGGGCCATGGATACATCTAGAAGATCTGCATGACCCATGTACATAAGAAAGGACCTAACAAGAGCTCATGATCTACTTGGGAAAACCCCATGAACAGACAAATTCCATTTAACATGTGCTGAGTGATGGAGGTGTTCCAGAAACTATATAGGGTGAGTTCTCTTGCATTATTTTGTTTAAAAATATGCGCAATGCAATAAACAAAGGAATGAAACAATAAAGCAGAAGTACTCTGGTTCTAAAGTGTGTCCAATATGGATTCTGAGAAGAGAGAGACTTCCAGGAGTAGTGCATTAACCCGTTGACTGATCATGTCAACCGCTTCCCTGGGTCTGATTGTTTCCTGATCAGTAACATGAGGGCTTTGAACCAGAGGAACAGCACAACCTTGAATTCCAAAAGGCCCTCAACAGGAAAATTCCTGTTTTGGATGTCAATAGATATACAACTTTGAAAAAAAAAAAAACAAAAAGCATGTGGAGGGTACAAGACGGAAATATTTTAGAAATACCATGTTCGACAAAATTAACCAGGTTGATTTCTGAAGGACCCCTTAGAACCTTGAAGAATCTTCTGTATTTTGTGAATCTACAGGATGAATATCTTATTTGTAGCATTCTGTAATTTTTTTTTAACTACAAAAGCTACTATTACATAGCACGGAGAGATATTCCTTGGAACAAAATCCCAGAAGCAGCATAGAAAATGCTGGAAGTCATATCAGAGGACTCTTCCCAGCCCCATGGTTCTTAGATATGGTGGCTCAGGTCAGCTCATTGGCTCAAGTTCAATGTGGTGGATGGCAAGGGCATTTGCAGTGGGGATAACAGCATAAGGAAAAGCTGTGGGAAATTTTTTTTCCCTCCCTCAAACAATAAACAACAATGCACCATAAATTTGTCTTGTAAATTCACAATATGCTTCCAAATGCATTCATTAGTTTAAACCCCTCAGCAATTCATGTTTAGTTTTTTTGAATTCCATGTATTTTCAATGAGAAAAATAAGGCTCACAGTGGTAGCATCTGACTTTCTCAATGTCACTCCTCTGTCTCCTCCCCCTGATCTTTTCACTTCATGCTGAGCTGATTTACTTATTAAGATGTCTGCATTTCAGAGAGTCCTGCTTCCCCCCCCCCCCCCCCCGCCTCACAGCATCCTGCTATGGGATCCTGATCAAGGAGGACCCTGCTCCTATAGCATATATTGATAGTAAAATTTATATTGAAAAAAAAAATACCACAATCAGAGTAGCTCTTCATATGAAAAACTGGGCTTCTCTCCCGAGGATACCACCTGGGTTTGGCCCTGGTGCTAAGTGGCCAGCCACAGCCACCCAGCAGCCCTCAGGTGATTATCCCAAGGACTGGGTAAGTTCCTCAGTTGAATGCTTATAATGGTCTTTGAAAAATCAAAGTGCTGTTTAGTAGGGAAAATTCTCTGAAGTCAAGTGTCTAATGGGAAAAACAGGATGGTTGAGGATGGGAGACCAGCTGGCAAGTCTCAGTACCAGGCTCTGCACCCTCTTCCTGGGTGATATAAGGCAAGTCATTGCCTCTTTTTTCAGCCTCTTTGTCTCCTTGTATTAGGAAAAAAAAAAAAAAGGAGAGCTTTCTAAGGCTCCTTTCAGCTTTCACATGCATTTATGCTTTAATGTGAATTGACCAAGTCAAACTTAGCAATCAATGAGGTGACTCGTGTCACATCAGATAGCCCCCATGGCCATTATTTGAATCAAGGCACTTGAAACCTTCCCAACCCCCTTCTCCTGCCAGAGAAGATGAAAGTGTTGTTTCTGACCTGAGCGCTGAACTTTGCCTTGAACTTGACAGTGCCTTTCCCATTACCATTTCCAGCTGGGTCTTTGCCCCCTGGGCGAGGCCAGACTTTTCTGAAAGAGTGTAAACTTCTCTGAATGGTATTTGAAAATAAAATATAATTGATTTCTCAGCTCCTTGAACCTCTCCTATCAGGAATTGATTTTTTTTCCCTCTTCTGTTTTACACCTTAAAAGTGATTTGAGTTATGACAGGTAGCAACTCCAATGCATAAACCATCTTCATTCTCCTCCTTTTCTCTTTAAATTTGTTCCTGAGAAAAGAGTACGTGTGAAGATGTGTTTAAAGTGGATGTGTTTGTGCAGGTGTCCTTTTACATACAGTGATATTTGTATGTGCATGTGCTTTCACTAATCAGTGTGTACATCTACAAGGTCAGCCAGTGCATTTATTTATACATGCATGTTTTCTGTTGGTGTGCATCCAAAAGCAAGTTTGAATATGTGGTATTTATAAACACTCACACTAGCTTGTAAATATTTTGCATACTTATATGCCTGTGGCCTAAATCAAACTGTAAATGGAAAGGTACTCTTGTGTATAGGAAGGAACTCATACAGATGTGTGTCTACTCACATGAATAGGAGTATGCTTATATCTATAACTAGGTGCCTATGTATATGTAGATAGATTCACATTCTAAAGCACAGCTCGCCTTGCTATTTTCTCTTCTCCCCAAAGACAGAATAAACAAAACTCAACTTTTCTTGGATGCACTGGACAGCTCCTGATGATTTGGACAGTCATTATGAACCGTGGAGTGCTCTCTTCTGCCAGCCCAGTATTATCTGTCACTTCCTCGGGCAGGATAAAGTCACCCAACTGGACTGTATCCTAATTATCTGGCAAGAGAAGGAGGTGTGGCAGATGCCACTGATGGACCTCATAACCCCTCTCTCTGCAGCAGCACGGAGACTCGGTTGGCTCCCAAGAAGCCACTCTGGGAATCTTTTTTGAATGACACACGGTCTGGCTTAACATGGTACAGACTGAAATGTTGGTGTGGCAGATGCTGTCAGTGCCAGACAGGCCCAGCACACCTCTTTTCCACCCTTTGCCTGCCTAGATTTGTGTGAACGGCAGATCTGTGCTTGCTGTCACTCAACCTGTCTGCCCCGCCTTGGCAGCACTGAGGTATTGGTCAGTTATGACAGTGATGGTTAGTAGGGGAGAAATAAGGTGATGTTCCCATAGACCTTTGGCTTCCTCCAATGAAGAGAAGGAGCTCCCTCATGGAGACTGTGCCATTACCTTGGGGGGAAAATGTGGACACTCCTGTCAATACAAGGAAGAGTGAGATATCAGACCCACCATGGTCCAAAGGACAGAGTGGGCCTTCATAGTACAGAATGTGGAGACAGGGAGTTGGAAATATAGAATCATGCAGGTTTGTGGAGACATAGGTACAGGCCTCATCCTTTTATTAGAGACTGAAAGTCATCATGCAAGTCACTTTGGAACACTCTTAGGACATGTTTGAATTTCTGCTGAATAATGACAAAGTAGGTATAGCCCAAAGCTGATATAAAGAGAAGACCCTAGTTTTAATTCTTGGGAGAAAAACTGGTTCAAAATAGGCAGAACATGTTGGGGTATTAGGTTACCAAATCACAGAAGTTACAGTTCAAGATCAACCAAACCCTATTTGAAAAGATTGAGGTTCAGCCCTTTCCTGCTTTCTAGGCATGCATTGTACTATTCATTGATTACTTCCACATCAATATTTCTATTTATCGACTAATAAAAAATTTTCAAAAGTAGTGTCGTCCACCTCTTTTCCCCAAACTGCTCTAGCAGCCACATGTGACTCTTTATTTCCAAACCAAGAGTCAACTAATGCCTACTTGGTTTTGAGCCATCTTTAGCCAAATCCTCTGACCTCACCTCCTAAATATCACATCCACGCAGCACCTCCATCACCATCAGATTCCAGCCTGACAAACGTCTTAGGCCCAGTTTTTTCAATGAACCCTTGAATGGTATCTCTGATTCCATTTGTACCTCATTCCTGTTCTCCATACTGAACCAGAGTGACCATTTGAAAACAACAGCTTTGGTCATGTTGGTCCTCCCTTGATCCCTTTCAGTGCCTTTCCATCATCCTAGGGGTAAGGTACCAATTCATTAGCCTGGTCTCTGAGGACCTCCATGAGCATATCCATGTCCACAACCTCCTCTTCTCACAATATACTCTCCTGGGGTCTTCTAATTGTTCACAGATTCTTTCATGACCTAGGTTATGTCATGGCTCCTCTCATCTCTCCACCTCCCATGCTCTCCACCCAAAGCTCACAACTTTTTAGTCTGTTAGAGTAACTTTTACACATCTGTTTGACTGAATCTGTTTCCACTGAGACAACTTTCTGTGGCTTAATGCAGATGAAATACCCTTGCCAAATCATCCCAAGTCAAATTCTACTTCCCTCTTATAAAACACATCCCAACATCTTAGAATTGATTTACTACTTGATAGTAGTACAGAAGTCAAGCTCTTATAGGGCAGAGACAAGTCTGAAATAGTCACTTTGGTGGCTCGATTACTTAGCACAGTGTGAAGCCTATCAGAGATGACCACAAATGTTTGAAAAGTAGATTAGTAAATGAATATCAGTTATTAACACTTCATATATAATTATGTTAAATTGGTATATGTGACAGACCCATAAACACCATATAGAGGTTGACTGTGTGTTCCTAAGAGTAGGAACTTATTTCTTAAATCAGTGTGCTCCCCTTCACCCTGAGCAAAGTGTCTAGTATAGCATAGGTATTCATAATATTTATTAAATAAATGCACTTTAAAAATCAACAACTAATTCTGATTATGTGATGTGCATATTTATAATATATTATGTTTCTGAACTTTTCTCCACCAAAATATCCCTGACCTCAAAGATAGAAAAATATGGGCACCTAGAGAATCCAGAGATGTAAGCCAGCATAATATGCTGGAAGATAGAAATCTTTTTTTAAATCTTAAGTTATATATCAGAATCCATGAATTATCTATTTATAGCATGGTGTGTCTGTGCTTATTTTACAAAAAAAAATGAAATTTTTAATTACTTGCTCTGCAGAATACTTGAGAAAGAAATCTATATCACACATTTTGTGTGGTTTTGCACTTTCTGGCACATAGCCACCCACCATGTTCAACATGCTAATTCTACTTCGAGAGTCAATGAAACCCTAGTGGCTAACTCAAAAGGCATGGTGTTACCAGAGATATGCCTTGGGGCTGGTCGTTTGCCCAACAGCAAAGACTCACTTGGGGATGCAGTTTGGGGGATTTATCTCTAGAATTATATATATCAGAGGTCTCCTGTACACTAATCCAGGCATTAACACAGATAGAAATAGCTATTCACTAGTATTACCCATCTATTTGGGTTCACCTCTTGCTTCTCCTACAAATGCCCTCTCAGTGCTATTGAATAACTCTTTTATCCAATAGCATTCTTTCTGCCCTCTTTTGACCTTCCACATGTAATTGTACACACTGACAAATGACCTTCCATTCTCTTTCTCACAGAACACAAAGCTTTTGAGTTCTCTGGCATTATTCCTTTATCCTCACATACCCTTACTATTGAATGCCATCTGCAAATTTAATTAGCCAGCAATTTATTCCCTTTGCCTCATCATTAGTTTAGTTGAATAACTTGATGAAAAGGGAAAGGAAGAGACTTTCTCATATGCTGTTTACAGACTAGAGCACTTCAATCTTATTCTACTTTTCGTTTACTGTTCCAGTTTACTGTGAAGGAGGACCTAGGAAATGGAACCTCAAAACAATCAGTAGTCAGAGACACAAAATGCCATGGAATACAATGGGAAATTAAAACAGGTTTAAAAGAAGAAATCCAAGGGGCGGGGCTAGAACAACAGAGCTGTTTATGACACATGACTACTCAATGTATTTCAGAATATTATTCCCCCTCAGAATACTAAATGGTAGAAGGGATTACAATAATTATTTTTTTCAAAAAATTTTCAAGCTATTTAGCCATTTTTTTTGTGTGTGGGGGGGTAGAGGATCTGTTTATGAAATAATCATTTTGGGGGAGCCTTCCTTGAAGAATCTGTATTTCTACTTTGATGGCCCATAGCTTCAAAAATAATTTCTTTTTTCACTGATTTTGGAATGCTTTTCCTCTTTGAGTCCTCAAGGCATTTAAATTGGTCAATCTTTCCAGCTGTGATTCCCCAGGAAATTTCTTCTGACCTTTGGGGAACAATCTAGTGATTCCAGGCAGTGGGAAACAAGACTGTGATGGTGGAATGAGCAAGATTTTATATCTAATTAACTGTGTGTTTTTACTCAATAATTCCCCTCTCTGGGCTTTGTTTCTTTTCTTACATAAAACAGGCATCATTCATATATTTCAACCAACTGACCCTTGAAGTAGGTAAGGATAAAAGGTGTAATTAATTGAATTTTGTATACAAAGCGCCTTCTACAATACACAAGAGTTGAGGACAAATTAGTGTTTTTTGAATAGAATCCATAAGGTCACTGCAAGTCTGACTTTGGAAAATGCATGTAGGTATTCTATGAGTACAAATTATGCATAATTATCATCATCACCATTATTATTAATTGCTACAATTTACCATTAACTGGGAGGACTCTGAAATCCCCAGAAAACTTAAATTGAGTAAACATTTCTAAAATGTGTGCCAACTTTCTTGTTTTGCTGGTTGTTTCTTATGGTGGCACAAAAAGAATCTTTATTCCTAAACATGTGAAAAAGCTCCGAGCTGTTGGTGAAGAAATTCACAATTTTTGTTCAGAGTCGCAGGTGATCATTGCTAATTTCAGAGTCATAGCCCTACCGGAACATTTCATTACCTCCCCAAATTCAGATGAGTGACATCCCCGGAGGCCATGAGTTTCTATGAAAATAATAATAAAATTGCAGTGGCAAGAGAGGAAGTGAAACCCTTGCTCTACCCACACTCATTCTACCTGATATGGTAGGAAGGATTCTACAATCTTCCTAAGGGTTCCATCCTCTGACATGCAAACTCTGTATAAACCCTTTCCTCACTATATGTGGGTGGAGCTTGGAATCATGATGAGTCGATTATTCTAAATGGTGGAAGGGATTACAAGTAGAGGTCCTTACACAGTTGACCATAAACTCATCAAAAGGGAGATCCCTCTGGGTGGGCCTACTCTAATCCCTGGAGTCGTGTGAAATCTGATCTAGAAGGCAGAGTCCAAGCACATGCTCTCCGGCTGGACTTGAAGGAGTGATGGGTTATGCTGTGGTGATGACCAAACGGCAGAGAATTGTGGGCAGCCTCACTGAGCCTCAGTCCTGCAACCACATGCAACTGAATTCCACCAACCACCAGGAAATAGAAAAGATGACCCTGAATATCAGATGAGATCACAGTGCTGACTTCATTAGCCTGGTAGATCCTCAACAGAGAACCAGCTAACCCACCTGAGTCTGTGAATTAATAAATATATGTGTTGTTCTCAGTTAAGTTTGTGGTGACTTGTTACATAGCAGAAGAAAACTCATGTGCCTTGGATAATGAATTGAATCTGGCTCAATGCAAAGTGGATTCATTATTTCTATTCCTCAACATATTGTTTAAGTTCCATTTCTTCCCCAAATACTCTGATACGTACTAAATTTAAATTTTCCATCCTCCCCCTCCTTCTTCCCTTTCCCTGTCAACTTTCCCAGCTGTGGCTCATCTCTTTACTAATAGTCTTTCCAGAGGCACAGCAGCCAAATCAAGAAACCTCAAGGTCATCTTCTGTTTCTTCCTCTTGATTTTTCACCTTGGATCAATTACCACCACATCTAAGAAACTTCCCCGAGCTCTGACCCCTTGTGCGATCCCCCCCTGTTTATCTGAACAGTTGCTA